>NC_091157.1:8939156-9001656 GCF_040958095.1 Procambarus clarkii
TTACGCGGTAATTGGTTTCACAAATCAACAACCCTGTTACCGAGCCAGTATTTACCCAAGTCTTTCCTAAATCAAAACTTATCCAATTTATATCCATTGTTTCGTGTTCTGTCTTGTGTTGATACTTTTAATATCCCCCTTTGTTATGTCCAGTAATCGACTTGTAAACCTCTATCATGTCATCCCTAGCTCTTCGCCTTTCCAATGAATGCAATTTAAGCTTTGTTAATCTTTCTTCATATGAAAGATTTCTAATTTGGGGAATTAACTTTGTCATCCTACGCTGGACACGTTCAAGGGAATTTATATCCATTCTATAGTACGGCGACCAAAACTGAACTGCATAATCCAAATGGGGCCTAACCAGAGCAAGATATAGCTGAAGAACCACACCAGGTGTCTTGTTACTAACGCTTCGATTAATAAATCCCAGTGTCCTATTTGCCTTATTGCGAACATTCATGCATTGATTTTTTGGTTTTAAATTCTTACTAATCATAACTCCCAGATCCCTTTCCCAATCCGACTTCGCAATCTCAACCCCATCCAGCTCGTATCTTGTAACTCTATCATCATTACCTAGCCTCAAAACTTTACATTTATCAGCATTAAACTGCATCTGCCAATCCTTTGACCATTTCAAAACCCTATGTAGATCAACTTGAAGTGATAGTGAGTCTTCTTCCGTGTTAATTTCCCTGCCGATTTTTGTATCATCTGCAAATTTGCAAATGTTGCTACTCAAACCTGAAACTAAATCATTTATATATATTATAAACAACAGAAGTCCCAGGACAGACCTCTGTCCTGGACAGAAATAATGGTTAATTATAGCATTTGCTGAATCCTTTAAACCTCTTCACTGGAAACTTTTCTCACTCAGGATTTTAATGTCCGGAAACACCATCATGAGAACAGGCTTTATTTTACAGATATGAAGGCTTTATGGAGTAATGAAAGGCTTTATGGAGTTTGGAAGATATAAGTTAAGTGCTTATAGAGCGGAAATTAGGGAAGGGTGAGCTGGGTCAGAAAGGCAGAGATGGAGTGAGCTCAGGGAGACAAAGAAATGAGCTCATGGAGGTGAGATCACAAACGTTACACAGTGTTATAATTTTTTTTTAATAAACAGATAAGAAAATCTGTAGGAGAACTTGAGAAGGATTCCAACTTATACTCTATGAATACTATCAAGTACCCAGAGCATATGTTCCAATCCTCCATTCACGACTCCTACTGATAAGAGCTACAATAATACCGAATTTTCGTTGATTGATACCTGTTTATGTGTGTGTGTGTGTGTGTGTGTGTGTGTTCACCTAGTTGTGCTTGCGGGGGTTGCTCTCTGCTCTTCCGGCCCGCCTCTCAACTGTCAATCAACTGTTACTAACTACTTTTTTTTTTAATTTTCCACACACACACACACACGCACACGCACGCACACACACACGCACACACACACAGGCAAACACACACACACGCAAACACACAGGGGGGGGGCCTCGTAGCCTGGTGGATAGCGCGCAGGGCTCGTAATTCTGTGGCGCGGGTTCGATTCCCGCACGAGGCAGAAACAAATGGGCAAAGTTTCTTTCACCCTAAGTGCCCCTGTTACCTAGCAGTAAATAGGTACCTGGGAGTTATTCAGCTGTCACGGGCTGCTTCCTGGGGTGTGTGTGTGTGGTGTGGGGAAAAAAAAGTATTTAGTAAACAGTTCATTGACAGTTGAGAGGCGGGCCGAAAGAGCAAAGCTCAACCCCCGCAAAAACACAACTAGTAAACACAACTAGTAAACACACACACACACACGCACACGCAAACACACCACACACACGCAAACACACCACACACACGCAAACACACCACACACACGCAAACACACCACACACACGCAAACACACCACACACACGCAAACACACCACACACACACACACACACCACACACACACACACACACCACACACACACACACACACACACACACACACACACACACCACACACACACACCACACACACACACACACACACACACACACACACACACACACACACACACACACACACCACACACACACCACACACACACCACACACACACCACACACACACCACACACACACCACACACACACACACACACACACACACACACACACACACACACACACACACACACACACACACACACACCACACACACACCACACACACCACACACACCACACATACACACACCACACATACACACACCACACATACACACACCACACATACACACACCACACACACACACACCACACACACACACACACACACACCACACACACACCACACACACACACACACCACACACACACACACCACACACACACACACATTCCCAGGAATCAGCCCGTAACAGCTGCCTAACTCCCAGGTACCTATTTACTGCTAGGTAACAGCGGTATCAGGGTGACAGAAACTCCGCCCATTGTTTCTCGCCGGCGCCCGAAATCGAACCCGGGACCACAGGATCAAGCGCCCAGCGTGCTGTCCACCCAGCCACCGGCCCCCTATGCTGTGTGTGTCATTGAGTTAGTTTTTAATTTCCGCCAATATCTCCTTAATTATGGCATAAAGGTTACGACTAAAACATCAGCTGTGTTATCAAGATGATAGTGGCTGATGGAACATCAATCCGTGTTGCGAAGACTATTGTTGAGAAAGTTGAAATATGATTGACTACCGAACCGTGATGTGATATTCCTATTGTTAATGTCTTGTGTGAGCAAGCTAATGGGTTCATAAACAAATCTAATGATTATCATTTAGTCACCTTGCGAATCAGATCCTTAATGCTGATGGTCTCGCCTGACTTGCTAGTGATGGATCGTCAAGTGGGCCCCCACACTACAGTCATTAGGGCTGCGTCCAAAAAAAATATATAATCAGTACGTCGTTACTGATTATAGTGGTCCCAAACGACTGCTGGAACGGCTCTGAATCGAGAGAGCTGCGTCAGTTGTGTGTGTGTGGCTGATGCTGTTGATGCTCACATCTATAACTGCTGAGAAGGGAGAGAATGATTACTCTTATCTGCTCTTTCTCGGGAGACAAATGAGTATGCAATCCATTGATGGCCTTCTAAAGGGCGGGGACGTCTTGGAGAACTGACAGGCGGGTGACTTGACAGGTGGGTGACTTGACAGGTGGGTAAGTTGACAGGTGGGTGACTTGACAGGTGGGTAAGTTGACAGGTGGGTGACTTGACAGGTGGGTAAGTTGACAGGTGGGTGACTTGACAGGTTGGTAAGTTGACAGGTGGGTGACTTGACAGGTGGGTAAGTTGACAGGTGGGTGACTTGACACCCGCTGCCTCAAGAGTACCTGGAAACTCTTCAGTTCACCGTCCCACCAGCTGTCTCCAGTTCGATTTATCGCGAGTGTCTTTCATATACGAAATTATTTCATGATTTTATTGTTAACCTAGCAATAAACATAAGTGCACGGTATGGTGATGGTATCGAGAAGTACTCGTCTAATTGTGCTTACGTGGGTTGAACTTCGCCTCTTTGGTCCTGGCTTTGAACTTTCGTTCGACTAGTGATTACCCAAGCCTGTTTGGGTTTGTTATATCTATATTTACATCTCCGATACCCAAGTTACTTCGGTGATTTTAAGTATTTAGGACCATCTATGTCCCCCGTTCGTTCTCTATACCACGGAGAATATCGTGTTCCATTCTTATATCTTCCCTGATCCTGCTCTCATCCAGTGACGTGAGGTTTAACTCCTTTTTGTCTTTCCTTGTTGCTTATACCTTTCAGCTCAGGGACTAGTTTGGTAACATACTTTGATACCTTCTCCAACACCGTTTATATATACCAACGTATCACATGAGGGGTGATATTTAAGTTCGCGTTGGGATATAGATTTGGAGTGATTTCATGTTTTTGAGATATATATATATATATATATATATATATATATATATATATATATATATATATATATATATATATATATATATATGTCGTACCTAGTAGCCAGAACGCATTTCTCGGCCTACTATGCAAGGCCCGATTTGCCTAATAAGCCAAGTTTTCCTGAATTATTATATTTTCTCAATTTTTTTTCTTATGAAATGATAAAGCTACCCAATTCATTATGTATGAGGTCAATATTTTTTGATTGGAGTTAAAATTAACGTAGATATATGACCAAACCTAACCAACCCTCCCTAACCTAACCTAACCTATCTTTTTAGGTTAGGTTAGGTTAGGTAGCCAAAAAAGTTAGGTTAGGTTTGGTTAGGTAGGTTAGGTAGTCGAAAAACAATTAATTCATGAAAACTTGGCTTATTAGGCAAATTGGGCCTTGAGTAGTAGGCCGAGAAGTGCGTTCTGGTAGCCAGAATGCACTTCTCTGCCTAATATGCAAGGCCCAATTTGCCTAATGAGCCAAGTTTTCATGAATTGTTTTTCGACTACCTAACCTAACCTAACCTAACTTTTTTGGCTACCTAACCTAACCTAACCTATAAAGATAGGTTAGGTTAGGTAGGGTTGGTTAGGTTCGGTCATATATCTAATGACTTATTAGTCATTAGACTTAATGGCTTATTAGGCAAATCGGGCCTTGCATAGTAGGCCGAGAAGTGCGTTCTGGCTACTAGGTACGACATATATATATATATATATATATATATATATATATATATATTTATATATATATATATATATATATATATATATAATATATATATATATATATATATATAAAATAACTGAAAACTCGCACCCCAGAAGTGACTCGAACCCATACTGCCAGGAGCAACGCAACTGGTATGTACAGGACACCTTAATCCACTTGACGGATTAAGGCGTCCTGTACATACCAGTTGCATTACTCCTGGCGGTATGGGTTCGAGTCAATTCTGGGGTGCGAGCTTTCAGTTGCATATAGTCCTGGGGACCATTCAGGCTTGTTCGCATATATATATATATATATATATATATGTCGTACCTAGTAGCCAGAACGCACTTTTCAGTCTACTATGCAAGGCCCGATTTTCCTAATAAGCCAAGTTTTCCTGAATTAATATATTTTCTCTAATTTTTTTCTTATGAAATGATAAAGCTACCCATTTCATGATGTATGAGGTCAATTTTTTTTTATTGGAGTTAAAATTAACGTAGATATATGACCAAACCTAACCAACCCTACCTAACCTAACCTAACCTATCTTTATAGGTTAGGTTAGGTTAGGTAGCCGAAAAAGTTAGGTTAGGTTAGGTAGGTTAGGTAGTCGAAAAACAATTAATTCATGAAAACTTGGCTTATTAGGCAAATTTGGCCTTGCATAGTAGGCTGAGAAGTACGTTCTGGCTACTAGGTACGACATATATATATATATATATATATATATATATATATATATATATATATATATATATATATATATATATATATATATATATATATATATAAATTTTTTACGGAGGATTTTTATGGATTTCTCAAATAATTTGTACCGGTAATCCGGCCTTCTGTTCCAGCAAAATTTCTTCTTCCTTCTTTTTCTTCTTTTTTTTTGGCCTTTTTTTAAAAAAAAAAATTTCTTCGGCCTTCTGTTCCAGCAAATCCAGCAAAATTTCTTTGCATTTGCTTGAGTTAAACTCTAGTTGCCACGAGGACCAAACCACACACACCAGAAGATGAAGAAACGACGACTTTTTATTGTTGCCGCCGGAGGCTAGTTTATTGTGCACTCATACTCCTCCTGTGAGCGGTAGCGCAAAAAAGATTACGGAGGGCACAAAAGGTCTTTACCAGACCTCAATGAAGATTATTACATTAACAGTTTCATCGTTTTGGTCCGTCCTGGACCATCATCAAGCCATCTGGTCATCATCATCTTCAGCCACGTTAATGTGATTCATCGTCCTCATCTTCACCCACGTTATTGTAACTCATCGTCCTCACTCTAGGGTCACTTTTTGGGCCTTTCCATCACACTGTCCATAGTTTCCTGCAGACCTCCATAGTATTCATTCTCCACGGAATGTTTGCGTCACCTACACTGAAGCAACCTGTCCTCACACTTAATGCACATACATTTTGACGTAACTGACCCAAATGCTTGTGCCTTAATGGAGAAAGGCGCTCCATTGACTAACTAGCATCGGGTTCAATAGGTGATTTGTGTTGATTTTGTTCGAACGCCTCTGGTTAGGCTAAACCACTTAAATTTTGTTTAGTTTTTGGTTCGTTTGACCCGAATGGCCAGTTTATTGGGCAGCTCCACTTAGTCCAACCACTTGGCCTGGACGGTAGAGCGACGGTCTCGCTTCATGCAGGTTGGCATTCAATCCCCGACCCTCCAAGTGGTTGGGCGCTATTCCTTTCAACTCGTCCCATCCATAATCCTTCTCCTGGCCCCTTCCAAGTGTTATAAAGTCGTAATGGCTTGGCGTTTCCCCTTGATAATTCCCTCCCTCCACTCATCTAGTGAGTGGACACACCGCCATAGCAGCTTGTACAACACTCCTCAATAGCAAGCAAACTGGTCATCGGAGATAAACAGGATTAAGGCCGAAATTGGTTGTCGTTTATGGCAATCACCTTATTAAAAAGCAACAGTTCTCAGTAGTCGTAGCAAGACGATGTGTAACTACCACTTCACAAACATGAGCTTCAGAATTGTAACGATCAGTTATAATTCATAGACCATAGTTACGATATGTAGGCCAGAGACCAAAACAATATATAATAAAATAATATGGGTTGGTCATAGCTTCGCTTTCAGTATCATTCCTGAAAGCACGATTGTCTTAAAAAAAAACTCCAATTATTGGCCTTTAAATCATAGTTTAAAACATTTAAAAGCCATTTATCAATCCTTCGTGCTGCCCTTGATTGTTTGGCCAGCAATTTCGCGTTGTATCTGGTCATTGTATAATGAATCGCACAATTACCTAAAATGACCTCAACAACCACAAGAAAGTTCATGCTAACACCCTTCTTTCTAACCTTTACGACCACCGTGATAACTGGTTCTCTCTGTTGGACCTCGTGTATATATATATATGTGAGGTTCAACAGCCATATTATATATATATATATATATATATATATATATGTCGTACCTAGTAGCCAGAACTCACTTTTCAGCCTACTATGCAAGGCCCGATTTGCCTAATAAGCCAAGTTTTCATGAATTAATATATTTTCTCTAATTTTTTTCTTATGAAATGATAAAGCATCCCATTTCATTATGTAAGAGGTCAATTTTTTTTTATTGGAGTTAAAATTAACGTAGATATATGACTGAACCTAACCAACCCTACCTAACCTAACCTAACCTATCTTTATAGGTTAGGTTAGGTTAGGTAGCCGAAAAAGTTAGGTTAGGTTAGGTTAGGTAGGTTAGGTAGTCGAAAAGCAATTAATTCCTGAAAACTTGGCTTATTAGGCAAATCGGGCCTTGCATAGTAGGCTCAGAAGTGAGTTCTGGCTACTAGGTACGACATATATATATATATATATATATATATATATATATATATATATATATATATATATATATATATATATATATATATAATTATAATATAATATTGGTCCAGGACGGATCGAAACGACTTTGCCTTTTCCATGTTCTAATGTGTGATTTGGTCAATATTCTTCAACCACGTTATTGTCTCTCATCATCTGCATGATCTTCAGTGTTCTCAGCCTCGTTCTAAGGTGCTGTGATGATTTGGGTGGATTTCAAGATGTCCTGACGATTCTGGATGGTATTCTGATAGTTGTGCGGTTCAATTCTTTCTTCCTGCAAGTAAAGTATTAGTATTCAGCGTTAATTGTTTGTTAATTTATCATATAAGTAAGTTACACTTTAAAAAAATCGGCCTAGCTACCTCGATATGGCTTTTATATATTGTGTTGCTAGGGCTTTGCGTAACTTGACAGATTCACTATAATAATTTTGACGGCCACTTCCAGTAGTTTGTTTTTTACCGCTATTTCGTTTAATGGTTGTTTCCTCTGTTCTTTGGCATGTCCAACAGCTAATTTTCGTCTCTAAATTTCAAGTGTTTACTGAAGTAGCCCACACAATCATACACACACTCTTAACACATGCACTGAAAAATATACAAACTCGTACATCCACACACACACACACACACACACACACACACACACACACACATACACACACACACACACACACACACACACACACACACACACACACACACACACACACACACACATCATGAACCCCATGGGGGCAGAAGTGGAAGTTTCTCCTGGCAGAAATCTTCGAAACAAAGATCAGAATCCCTGAAAAAATTACATTTATTACCAATTAGCTTATCAGACGGCATCAACGACTATTTCTCCAAAAGTCACTTCCATTTGGAATCCATCGTAAACTAGCGAAGTAACCCCAGCTCTCCTCCACATAGATACAGAATTAAAGTTGCTCGGGTCACACCTTAATCCAGAGAGAGACAAGCATTAAGAAACCACAAATAATATAGACGGATTATTCAATAACACGTCGCAGGAAGATGATGATGAAGGGGGATAATGGCCTTGTCTTCCCGGTGGTAAGGCGAGCATAGTCATTAATCAGGTAATGGTACCATAAACCACCAGTTCGCGACTTGATCTTAGAGATTTCCTTGCCGGAGCTGTCTGGAGAAGACCAAGCAGGGGATGAGGAAGAGTCGCAGCTTACCGCCTTCACCTATTGAATAATTACATGTCGTGGTGTCGCGATGACCCCCCACACCTTCTCCCTCCATGGCCGCGAGTCAGGGCCACGAGTCAGGGCCACGAGTCAGGGCCACGAGTCAGGGCCACGAGTCAGGGCCACGAGTCAGGGCCACGAGTCAGGGCCACGAGTCAGGGCCACGAGTCAGGGCCACGAGTCAGGGCCATGCATGAGTTGGGGAGTCGAGGAGGGGAAAGAAGTGGTCTCGATTCTCAAACTCGTGGTCTAGCAGGGAGGGGAGAGAAGGAGGGACTTATTAGGGGAAAGCGCCAAGTTATTACGACTATATAGCACTGAGAAGGTGGTCAGATTAAGGATTTGGCATGAGACGTGGGAAAGGAATGGTGCCCAATTACTTGGACGGTCGGGAATTGAACACCGACCTGCATGAAGCGAGACCGTCGTTCTACCGTCCAGTCCAATCAGACGAGGGATCTTCATGAGGTTCACTCCTCGGGTTTACTGCAGTATCCTCGTGTCTCTTGGCATGAAATACCACTAAATTCGCAGCTTGATGGCGCATAGGTCTACGGGCTCGGTTGACAACCAAGAATCCCCCATTTCATTCCCACTGTAAGGCAGAGGCGGCTATAGTGGCGCCTTTCCTTTCACCTGATGTTTCCGTTCACCTAGCAGTCACTAGGTACCCAGGAGTTATAGGCACTAGTTTATGGGGTTACATTCTAGAAAAGAGCCATAGTTGGCCTATGACCGGGCACTCGATAGGTCTAACAGGCTGACTGTCTCCTACAGAGGGAACCGTGAAACCTCTCGCCCCAATACAAGTGTTTTCTGCTACTTTCTAAATGTACAGTCATAGAAATATCAGGAAATATCAACAAGAGTCATTTACTGCAGTGAGCGGCAACTAACTACTATGTACAATCATGAACGGCCATGCCCTGTCATGCTGTTTAAAATACTGTTTTTTGTTCTGTTTTTTCAATGTGTTGTGTTTTTCCTTCTAACTCCAGTTTTGAATGAAACGGTGTTTTTCCACCCAGTTAAGAATGAACTGGTGCTCCATTTAAGAAGGAAACAGTCTGGGAGGTATTCTCTTTCAGAGGTCTGGATGCGATACTCTTCCAGAGACTGGGAGAGTCTGTCCTCTAGAAGTTTAGAAGCTACCTTCACCTAGTAGTCTGGAAACCCTACTCTTCCAGCAGTTTGGAAGCCACGCTCTTCCAGAAGCCTGAAATCCACGGTCTTCCAGAGCTCTGGAAGCGACCGCTACACTTACAATCCATCTTTATTGCCCCTGGAGCCAGGATTATCATCGTCCATTACAAATCATTTTCGAGATTAATAACTACAGTTTTTGCCTGTGCCTGTACGTCGACCGAACTGAATTTATATCGCCTCTTAATATATCACGTTAATAGTCATGGACGGCGTGATATGTGAAGATATAAATCCTGGTAACAGAGCTAACATGAGCCATTGTCTTGGGCGGTGGAGTTTCTTGTGGTGAGTTTTCTCATCAGGAATAGCCACTTACAAGCTGATCTATATTCAGCTTGTGCTTCACATTAGGTGTGGCTGCGTTGGATACTGATAGTGCTCTATCATAAACCATATTTAGCATTTACACATATTCACAGAAATCACAATAACGTGATATATAAAATGAACAAATCCACATGGGCCATGATTAGAGAAGGGAACATTCGCGTTTGGGAACGTCCAGGGCGTAGATTCGAACCCTCGACAAGGCTCTTGTGGATTTGTTCATTACAGGTATAAATATCTCGTATAATCACTCGTAAGAATTACTCATTTAAAGACGAAGATTGTGTCTTACAATCTTTGGAATATGGGATTTCCTGTAAATCTTTTGGGATTTCCTGTAAATCCCAACCAGGAACGACAACTCCTTGGTTTGAAAACGATCTAAGAAGGCAGGCTCTCAACCTCCATTTCCTTTATCAGTTAATATGGAGACAGTGGGTGAGGAGTTTGTTAACTTCTTAAAGCACTACGATACAAACCTGATAGCAACACTGTTGCAAATTGCCCTTTTGTGAACTTGACACTTGAAGTTCACTTGACTCTAGCTTTCTCACGATACTTGAAGCGTGTTTAGAGGACGTTAGAAGGGTTGAGAGCGAGATGTGTTCTTTATTTATTGAAGATATATCTATATTGCAATTTGGTCAAACCAAATAGTGGTCTGGTGACAATAGGTGACCGGGGAGCCGGTCGGCCGAGCGGACAGCACGTTGAAATCCTGTGGCCCTGGGTTCGATCCCAGGCGCCGGCGAGAAACATTGGGCAGAGTTTCTTTCACCCTATGCCCCTGTTACCTAGCAGTAAAATAGGTACCTGGGTGTTAGTCAGCTGTCAAGGGCTGCTTCCTGGGGGTGGAGGCCTGGTCGAGGACCGGGCCGCGGGGACACTAAAAAGCCCCGAAATCATCTCAAGATAACCTCAAGATAACCTACACATCTCTTGTGTAAAGCAATCGTCATGCGGGCCTTCACTATTGTAGTTAATTTATCTATATACTAATTTTAACAATAATTTAACTGCATAGTGCTAATTTAAATAATAAATAACTGCATAGTGTATTGTCTGCGCTTTAAATATATTTCTCTATTGTATTTTCCATACACGCAAAAAATCGAAAGTAACATTGTTCCATCGGTTCGGTCTCGTTAAGGAAGATGGAACGCCTTGTTACGGCTCCTGAGCAACAGTTACTATGCCAGACTTTAAGCCTAGAGGTGAGCCAGCGAGACACGGTGCTCACAGGGGCAAGCACAGAGTGTTCAGTGCACTGAATATTGTGCCCTGAACAATACTCAAGAGCCAAGAAGACATATCAGAGCGACTCCGATGCCTGGCCAGAAAGTGACCGAAAGATTATTAGGAGACCGACTTAATACAATCAACTTGATAATGGTCCAGGACGGACCGAAACATCGTCGTCTCTTCCGTTTTTAGTGTGTGGTCTGGTCAACATTATTATGAGACCAAAACCAGACACTGGAGCCATACTGGGTAGTCTTGACGTTCATGTGAGTTTATCTTTGGTCGTTAAGAACGTGATCTGCACTTTAAGACCGTTCTAAAACGTGTCGTGAGTGTATTCCAAAAGCTACCATTTGAAGTCTTCTTGGCCCCTCTTAAGAACTCAGCGTGAGACTTGTAACGTGTTGCAACATTTGTCTGAGACACAGACGGCAGTCTAGTTAAACAGTTTTATTATTTACGTATTTATAAAAAATTGGGATTCAACCAGATCTGGAATTTTTAAGATGAATGAGCTTTTCTCAACTCATTCATCGTCTTTTCTCATCAACGTTAATATATATATATATATATATATATATATATATATATATATATATATATATATATATATATATATATATATATATATATATATATATACTCCCTTCCTTTAAAAAAAAAAAAAAAAAAAAAAATATATATATATATGTCGTACCTAGTAGCCAGAACGCACTTCTCAGCCTACTATGCAAGGCCCGATTTGCCTAATAAGCCAAGTTTTACTGAATTATTATATTTTCTCTAATTTTTTTCTTATGAAATGATAAAGCTACCCATTTCATTATGTATGAGGTCAATTTTTTGTATTGGAGTTAAAATTAACATAGATATATGACCGAACCTAACCAACCCTACCTAACCTAACCTATCTTTATAGGTTAGGTTAGGTTAGGTAGCCGAAAAAGTTAGGTTAGGTTAGGTAGGTTAGGTAGTCGAAAAACAATTAATTCATGAAAACTTGGCTTATTAGGCAAATCAGGCCTTGAATAGTAGGCTGAGAAGTGCGTTCTGGCTACTAGGTACGATATATATATATATATATAATATATATATATATATATATATATATATATATATATATATATATATATATATATATATATATATATATATATTGTGACAATAATCTCCTTCAAGAGATTGAGCCTGCTCTTCCCTCCACAAACACGTCGTTGAAATTATATAAAACGACTATGGAAGACATGTCCAACAACAACAACAACACCAGCAAGGCTTGCCAGGGTGAGCAAAACATATGCAGCCAGCCACCTGTTCGGACTCAAACCACCAAACTACATGTTGATCGCTACCGGCTCCGCTGATTGGTCGCCGGTCTGGCTGCACCTGCACTCGCCCCCCATACTACTTGATGTCTGGGGTCGCCCCAACCTCCTACCTCAGAATATTCAGTGCTTCCACAGTTAACACTTCTCCCGGCTAGACGTTAGCGTGTACTGAGAGAGGTGGTAGCTTAAAGCCAATATTCCAGCACTTTACCTTTTACTTGTATATTGCACTTCTTGTTATTTTGTCTTAACGTAACTTTTCATTGTGTCATTTAATTATTCTTATTATTTTGATTGATTTTATTATAAGAACTTGTTTGTGCATTTTATTCATGTTTTGATTTAATTAACGTAATTAAAATTTCATTGTTAAAGTTTACTTGTGTTTTGTGTGTCTTCTCCTTACCTTACCACAGACGAAGTTCCAGTTTTTTCTATTTTTTTTTATAACTATGTGACGAGGCCATACCCCTAGCCTTAAACAGCCGAACACCAACGCGTTACCGTCACAAGTTATATGGGGGCCTGTCCTAGGAGCTTCACTCAGGTACTGGTGCCAAGTGGTAATTTATGGTAAGCGTATTTAACTTTGTTAACGTAGCTTTACTATTTTTCATATTCAATTTCATTTTTTATAAGGTGCGGTGTATTGTGCATTACGAGAGTAACATATAGTGAAGGTGAGACAACTTTGGATTACGTGGTGACTGTAGGCCTCAGTCATACTCTTAATTGGTCATCTCTCCCTCCTTGTTATTACTCGTATTTACCATCTATGTCCCTTGAATATTTCTCATTCTGACAGATCATCATATTGGTACCCTGGTACTGTGGTCTGCCCCGGGTCAAGAGTACCCAATCTTCTGCAATCTGACTGTAGGAGGACAAAGAGGGCCATAGTTCCTCTAGCTCGAACTTTAGTTGCTGAATTGGGACCTCAGCAGCAGTTCTCGTCACAAGTTGACACCTCGCACCCCTACACGTCAGTCAGAGATGATGATACATACAACGGTAGGGAATTAGCTTATTTTTTCAGAGCACAAAAGTTCGCTAATTCTGTAAGTATCATATTAAATTCAGTAGGAAAAACTTGCTTTATGTCCTATAGAGACTTGGCAAGGTATGCCTACATCCTTGGACTACCAATTTTACTTTTGAAGCATTTAACTGTTTCATTTGTTTTCGAAACTTTGTTTCATTTGTTAGTAGGACTTTCTTGCCCTTATTCTCTTACATGAGTACCGGGTACAAGATTTCCTGCGCCCTTGATTTAATTTAATCATTTAATATCTTTCACTTAACGTTAATTGTTAAAGATCACACAGAATAGGTACCAGTTGCCACGTTGTCCTGTTTCTGACATTTCACTATTGAATATTCGTGTACCTTTATTTGCTAATTTCACCATGTTTCGTCTCCAAACTTTCCGTGCAAATCCAGCAGGTGAAATAGGAACTTTAAGTCGTGCCAAGAGGACTGAATTACAAACTCTTGCACATGAGTATCAACTAGAAGTTCCCTACCAAGCCAACAAAAATGACCTACACAACCTGTTGCTGGATTACTATTTAGAGCAAGGTAAGATAGACTCTGAAACTCATGAAACTTACTATATTGCAGAGAAAACTGACTTGGCAACGATGAAACTTAAACTAGAGCTGGCCAAGATTGAACGTGAGCAGCAAAGAGAAGCAGCTGCCATACGAAGGGAAGAACACGAACGCGAAGCCGCTTTGAGGAGAGACGAACACGAACGTGAGGTCGCATTACTCCGTGAACGTGAACGAGTACAGCTTGAAACCAAACAACGCGAGTTGGAAATACAACGCGAACATGACAAGCAACAAGCGACTCTGGCTCTAGAGTGTCGTCAACGTGAAATCGCCTTGGAAACTTCCCACTTCACTCAACGCCAGCAAGCTACTGCCAATCTTCCCGTCAGTTTTAATATATCACATGCAAGTAAGTTAATGCCATCCTTTGTAGAAGCAGAAGTTGATGTGTTTTTCACCACCTTTGAAACCCTTGCTAATCAACTCAGTTGGCCTGTCGACCAATGGGCCACACTTCCCAGAGTCCATCTTACAGGTAGAGCTGCAGTCACACTCAGTACTTTGGCGTCTGAGAATGACTACTACACTCTGAAACAAGCAGTGTTGGACGCCTACCTACTTTCCACAGAAAGTTATAGAAGGAAATTCCGTGACCACCTGAAGGCAAGTACCACTACCTTCCTTGAGTTTGCTAACACGAAACGGAGGTATTTCATGAAATGGCTGGAAGCAGCACATGTCTCTACTTTTACAGAACTCGTCAACCTGATGCTTGTTGAAGAATTCTTGAGACGTGTGCCACCTCCTGTCCGCCTCTACTTAGCAGATAAAGAAGAAACCGACTACCTGAAGTGTGCTAAGTCGGCTGACACTTACAGCCTCATCCACCGGCTGACACCCGAACCATCCTCCAGTAAGAAGTCGTGGTACAGTTACGAGAAGGTGAGCCCCGATCAAGCTGGTTCACAACTGTACTGCAAGTATTGTAGACTCTATGGACATACCATAGACAAGTGTGGTAAGTCTCAATACAAGGGAACCACTGACCAACAACGACCCAAACCAACTCCTCCTAAGTCCGGTAAGCCTGTGATGAATGTTGGTGTTGATGTTAATGATCTTTCTCTTTTCAGTAACCACCTGTATACTGGAACTGTCTCTGCCAACGGTTCAAATCCGGAGGGACGTTTCAAATTGAAGATCTTGAGGGACACAGCGGCTCTACAATCGATCATCTTGAAGTCGGCTGTGCCCAACATAGTCTACACCGGGGAAACAGTCTTCATCACTGACCTCACTGCTACCACTCCATACCCTCTCGCCAGAGTCCACCTGGATTGTCCCTACGTGAACGGGGAAGTCCAAGTCGCCGTCAGGGAAAAGCCTTTTCCCATGCCTGGAGTGCAACTTCTCCTAGGCAACGACTTGGCAGAAGGCCTGCAACCGACCAACCTGATCGTCATGGACAAACCCCAGGTGTGTAACTCTGTGCCAATAAACCCTATTCTTGAGTATGTTCCAGCAGAGGTTCAAGAGAGTGATGAAGTTTCTCCTCCGGTTCTCGTGACCACCCGTGCACAAGCCGCACGTCCACAGCCAGCTGACTCTACTGCTACCGCTGTCCCTCAAGACCCTCAGAAACTCCCCCCGCATCTGACCAAGTTGGAGTTCCGTAAGTTGCAGAGGGAAGATCTTACTTTAACACCATTGTTTTTCCAGGCTGAGACTCAACCCGACAGTATTCCTGGGTTCTTCCTAGAGAACGACTTGCTCTACCGCAGATATAGACCCAGTAAACTGAAGGAGGAGGACGATTGGGCCAACATCGAACAACTTGTGATTCCCACCAGCCTGCGGCCCACTATTCTACACCTGGCCCACGGAGCATTCTCCCACTACGGCTTCAACAAGACTTACCATGGGATTCGTCAAGACTACTACTGGCCAGGTATGGTAAATAACGTCAAACAGTACGTAAAACAGTGTCATACATGTCAGATGGCAGGCAAACCGAACGTCTCCATTCCCAGATCACCACTGATTCCCATACAGGTGCCTGCGGAACCTTTCCACAGACTCATAATAGACTGTGTTGGTCCTTTACCTCGGACCAGTTCAGGTAACGCCTACATCCTAACCATCCTGTGTCCTACCACCAGATTTCCCATAGCAGTTCCAGTGAAGAACATCACGGCTGCTACGGTTATAAAACATCTATTGAAGATCTTCACTCAATACGGATTTCCCAGGGAGATTCAAAGTGACTGTGGCACCAACTTCACCAGTGATCTCTTCAAAAGGACACTGGAGGAGTTCAACATCAAACAGGTATTGTCCAGCCCCTATCATCCTGCTTCACAGGGTTCTCTTGAACGTAGTCATCAGACCATCAAAGCACTCTTGAAAAAGTTTTGTAGTGAAACCTCAAAGGATTGGGATAAGCAGATTGACCTAATAATGTGTATTTTCAGAAGTCTCCCCAACGAGTCCCTAGGAGTATCTCCTTATGAGATGCTCTACGGCCGTAAGTGCCGTACTCCCCTTAAGGCTTTCAAAGACTCTCTCAGAGATGCCACCTTCAGTGAGCATCAGAATGTGCCCCAGTTTCTTCAAAACCTTCAACACATTCTAGAGAGAGTCCACCGCTTTGCCCATGATAATCTATTGAAAGCCCAGGTGAGAATGAAGACTCATTACGACCAGACCAGCAAAGTAAGAAAATTCAAGCCGGGAGACTTCGTCCTTGCCTATTTCCCTATCCCAGGTTCACCTTTACAAAACCGATTTTCAGGACCCTACTGCGTCAAAGAGTGCAGAAGCAACAACACTTACGTCATAGAGACTCCAGATAGGCGGCGGAAGACCCAGCTGTGCCACGTCAACCTCCTGAAGCAATATAATGGTACTCCTCCCACTGTCTTGACTAACTATTCCACATTCACAGAACCCTACATCCACAGTGAGACCTTCCCAGCTTCTCCTCCCGAAAGCACTGACAAGGAGTCGGCGCTTTCTAATTCCGAAATCCTTAATGATCTTCCCAAATGCTTTCAGGATAATAATCGTGCTCCTTTGCCCTCTTCTAATTCCACTCTCACCTCGTCAGATAAGCCCTTCATCCTCCATGTCGACGCCAATGGTACCGACGATGGTGGTGTCGTGATGCAGCAACGAGGCGAGAAGAATACACCTGTCAGCGACTACTGCTACAAGGAACGACGGAACAATTGGCAAGGAACTACTCTTCCTCATCCTGAAGCTTCAGCACTTCACTCCACCCCTGAAAAGTGCTCGGTCCACCATCAATACGGACCACACCACCCTACACCTCCTGCAGCACGCCCACTTCTCATCTCAACGTCTTCTACTATGGGCTTGCTACCTGCAGAAATTCAACCTGGAGACACGCTATACCAAGAGTCTGACAACATCTTAGCCCATGATCTCTCCAGAGTTTATAAAGTAGAAGCGACTCCATCCATTACTCCACCACATAACGACGTACTTCTTCCAGAACCGCAGGCTTCGGGGGAGAGTTGTGACAATAATCTCCTTCAAGAGATTGAGCCTGCTCTTCCCTCCACAAACACGTCGTTGAAATTATATAAAACGACTATGGAAGACATGTCCAACAACAACAACAACACCAGCAAGGCTTGCCAGGGTGAGCAAAACATATGCAGCCAGCCACCTGTTCGGACTCAAACCACCAAACTACATGTTGATCGCTACCGGCTCCGCTGATTGGTCGCCGGTCTGGCTGCACCTGCACTCGCCCCCCATACTACTTGATGTCTGGGGTCGCCCCAACCTCCTACCTCAGAATATTCAGTGCTTCCACAGTTAACACTTCTCCCGGCTAGACGTTAGCGTGTACTGAGAGAGGTGGTAGCTTAAAGCCAATATTCCAGCACTTTACCTTTTACTTGTATATTGCACTTCTTGTTATTTTGTCTTAACGTAACTTTTCATTGTGTCATTTAATTATTCTTATTATTTTGATTGATTTTATTATAAGAACTTGTTTGTGCATTTTATTCATGTTTTGATTTAATTAACGTAATTAAAATTTCATTGTTAAAGTTTACTTGTGTTTTGTGTGTCTTCTCCTTACCTTACCACAGACGAAGTTCCAGTTTTTTCTATTTTTTTTTATAACTATGTGACGAGGCCATACCCCTAGCCTTAAACAGCCGAACACCAACGCGTTACCGTCACAATATATATATATATATATTATAATATAATGTACAAAGAGAGAGAGATTATTTTTCTCTGGGCAGGGATGGAAGAACTTGGATTGTTACCGACTAAATTTAAAATACAACCTTAACTATATTGGCATTTTTAACAAAATTGTCCTCCTTCCAAGAAAAAAATATGCACCTTAAATATAAGTCTGTAATCCTGGGTATTCGCATTACACAAAACATACCTTCTGTCTTCAGCCATTCTGATAACGTAATTTTCATTGCCCATCAGCTTAGCTCTGAAATATTTTTAATATAAAATGTTGCTCGGGTCGTGGGATTTTGCAAGATAGTCTTCTCCTTTACTCGGGCGTGAAGCGATGGGAATGAGGTTAAAAACTTGGAAAATGGTAAATATTCCTTCAAACTATGAGTTGAGAAAAGCTCATTCGTCATCTTAATAATTAAACGTTCTCATTGACAAACTAATTCTGAATTATCATTATTAAATATAAAAACAGTCGCAGCGATCAGTAGAAAAATGCTGTTGAGAGGACACACTCATCTTTATTATCTAGGCACAAAATATCAAGTAAAATGTGTGTGGTCTAGTGATTAGCAAATTAGCTACCTATGGCGTAGTGTTAAAGGGGTGAGAGTAGCAACGTTACGCTGGTTGGGGTCAAAGAATCTGATATCCACAACAAGGTAATCAAACTACAACATTAAGAGTTGTGGGAAAATAACAGAAAACCCCGAGAGAAATAATCGTCTGCCACTTTCCCTTTCCAGCGGATTCTCGTTGTTGACACTTGCTCGTTCAGTCGGTAATAAAGAGCACCAGGACTGGTTTTTTTAAGTCTTGTGGAGGGAGAACAGATAACTTTCTTTGTCCCCACCTAACTATCCCCCCCTATCAATCCCCCCCCATTATCCCTCCCCACTATCCCCCCTCACTATCCCCCCCCACTATCCCCCTTCACTATCCCCCCCACTATCCCCCCCCACTATCCCCCCCCACTATCCCCCCCCCCACTATCCCCCCCCACTATCCCCCCACTATCCCCCCCACTATCCCCCCCACTATCCCCCCCACTATCCCCCCCCCACTATCCCCCCCACTATCCCCCCCACTATCCCCCCCCACTATCCCCCCCCACTATCCCCCCCTCACTATCCCCCCCTCACTATCCCCCCCTCACTATCCCCCCCCACTATCCCCCCCACTATCCCCCCCCACTTTCCCCCCCCAACTTCCCCCCCCCAACTCCCCCCCCCCAACTTCCCCCCCCCCCAACTTCCCCCCCCCCCCAACTTCCCCCCCCCCCAACTTCCCCCCCCCAACTTCCCCCCCCCCAACTTCCCCCCCCCCCAACTTCCCCCCCCCAACTTCCCCCCCCCAACTTCCCCCCTCCCCAACTTCCCCCCCCACTATCCCCCCCCACTATCCCCCCCCACTATCCCCCCCCACTATCCCCCCCCCCCACTATCCCCCCCCACTATCCCCCCCCCACTATCCCCCCCCACTATCCCCCCCACTATCCCCCCCACTATCCCCCCCCACTATCCCCCCCCACTATCCCCCCCCCACTATCCCTCTACTATTCCCCCACTATCCCCCCACTATCCCCCCACTATCCCCTCTATCTATGGAAGGGAAGAAAAGGGAAGGGTAGGGAAGTAAACGGAGGTGAATCCAGACAAGGTGAGAAGGGCAGAGGGCTTGAAGCCAGGAAAGATGGTGTATTAATGGTCGGGAACAGAGAACAAATGGTGAATAAAAGAGGGTGAGGAAAGGAATAGCTTTCATGACGCCATCAACAATAGTCTGTAACATCAAGGGAGACGTTGTTAGAAACAGGAGGGAAGGATAGAGGAGGACCTGAAGTGTCCTTGTCTGACTTTCGGGAAAGTTTGAGAAATTTGTAAGTGAATGGCATAGCACTGTTTATAATCAACCAATCCACAGTCAACCTCCCAATCCTTGAATATCATGCTCGACCTTCACACTGCTTTGGGGTTCTATCCTGCGGCCTGGCATGAAGAACCACGCAACTATCCTGCGACTCATGGGACAGGAGGAAGCTCTTCATAACTTTAAAAAAAAAAATTAAGGCAAGTCATTTGAAACTGTCCGAAGCTTGCTTCATTATCGGACAATATTCACTGGCGAGTCGAGATAGTCCTCAGGTCATCTGTTGGTCTTTGGGTGTTGATATCCATACGAGGTGGAGAAGGGCCATCTGGTCATTTGTTACTCATTGTGCTCACTTCAACACGCCGGGTGGTCTGTGTTCCTCATGCTCTAAGAATGAGAAATATTCTGATGAACGTCGTTGCAGCTGTTCGAATGACACGTGTTCATTCACGTGTATATTTCACATAGCATGTTCTAACACATTTCTCTTAGCTCGTTCGTATAACACGTTAGAGAAGTGAGCGATGAATTATTCTTATTCATAACTACAATACACGTTTGGTCTTTTCAGTAGCAATCACTTTCAATTAGCAATTACGCTGAAGATGATATTTATATATGTATTTATATACGTAAAAATGTCGATTGCACCACGCGTATATAAGACATAATGGCAGTAATGACGAGGTTGTGTCCTGTATTGAATCACAGGCCAAAGAGGCGAGTCTAGAGGACGCAGCAAGAGAGGGCTGTAATCTCCCTCTATTAAGCTGTTGCCTTCTGAGATATCCTCCTCATATTTCTGGGCCAGAGTTCACAGATGCCATCTAAACCAATCGCCTCTCGTGTATTTACGACCATTAGTTACCAGATCTGCAAGCAGGTGGAGAGCGGAATACCCTACAGAAGTGAGTTAGTTCACGTCAGTGCGCGTACGTGAACACGTACCCACAGAACGATTAATGGCCAAAGCAGAGGCGAGGAGCTGGAGCTCAATCATTGAAAAAAAGAGAGATTAATAGTGGGTACCCACACGTAGATAGACCCTCACACCTTCAGATAGACATAATGGAGGCAAATATGCTCTGAAAGGCGAGAGTCAAGAGCTGTCGGCCGAGTGGACAGCACGCTGGACTTGTGATCCTGTGGCCCTGGGTTCGATCCCAGGCGCCGACGAGAAACAATGGGCAGTTTCTTTCACTGTATGCCCCTGTTACCTAGCAGTAAAATAGGTACCTGGGTGTTAGTCAGCCGTCACGGGCTGCTTCTTCCTGGGGGTGGAGGCCTGGTCGAGGACCGGGCCGTGGGGACACTAAAGCCCAGAAATCATCTCAAGATAACCTCAAGATAACCCTTTCCCAACCTGTCCATGGAAACCCATGGGCAGGAGAGATGGTCTGGTAAACAACAGATAATAACAGCAGCAATATTTACCTTATTTCAAGGTATAACTGCTTAATGACTCTTGCCTTCTCTAGGTCTGGCAAACTGCATCAAAGTCCTGGGCAAACGACTGAGCTATAGCAATCTATAGTATTAAATACAGGTGTTATATAAGTAAGAACGATGCCGCGATTTATTAATGTTCAGTACAGAACACAGATGTTCGGTTATGTTCTTCCAAACATGAACATAGTCTTAGAAGCAAAGCACTTGATTCTGGATACATTGAGTCCCACGTATTGCTAAAATGTTGCAACATTAACACGCGAAAACATTTCTTCAAACTGATATATATTTTAACATTTTTAAGACTGAAATTATTCAAAACTGGTGTTAATGAAACACCAGACGAAATTCTGGTATTTCAATACCATCTCTAAAAAAGAGGGTTTTTTAAAACAAAAAAAGGAGAAATGCCGGTAAATCTTTCTCGAAAATCATGTTTTAATGTATAAGTCTTGCTTCGGGACTTTTTCTTATGGAAATCGGCATAAAATTCATACATGTTCTGGTGGACTTCCAAGGGTGGATTGAATGGAAAATCATTAGGAGAGCTCAAGGGTATGGTTGTATTAGTGTGTGTTGAGGCCCATATATAGATTAGTAGCCGGCTGCATTGTGGCCCTTGAGCCACATGTGTGACACTCTTCCACAGTTACCGACATAGCTACAATCAGTAGCTATGTCGGATAAGCATGATCACCTTATGTACGAAGGCGTTTAATAGCCCGTAGCCAATCACTCCTTACACCGAAATCCACCTTTTTGCTTCTTGTTCAGAGGGGTTTCCCCTGTGTGTGTGTGTTCGTCCTGTGTGTGTGTGTGTGTTCGTCCTGTGTGTGTGTGTGTTCGTCCTGTGAGTGTGTGTGTTCGTTCTGTGTGTGTGTGTGTTCGTCCTGTGTGTGTGTGTGTTCGTCCTGTGTGTGTGTGTGTTCGTCCTGTGTGTGTGTGAGTTCGTCCTGTGTGTGTGTGTGTGTTCGTCCTGTGTGTGTGTGTGTGTTCGTCCTGTGTGTGTGTGTGTGTTCGTCCTGTGTGTGTGTGTGTGTTCGTCCTGTGTGTGTGTGTGTGTTCGTCCTGTGTGTGTGTGTGTGTTCGTCCTGTGTGTGTGTGTGTGTGTTCGTCCTGTGTGTGTGTGTGTGTGTTCGTCCTGTGTGTGTGTGTGTGTTCGTCCTGTGTGTGTGTGTGTGTTCGTCCTGTGTGTGTGTGTGTGTGTTCGTCCTGTGTGTGTGTTCGTCCTGTGTGTGTGTGTGTTCGTCCTGTGTGTGTGTGTGTGTTCGTCCTGTGTGTGTGTTCGTCCTGTGAATGTGTGTGTGTGTTCGTCCTGTGAATGTGTGTGTGTGTTCGTCCTGTGAATGTGTGTGTGTGTTCGTCCTGTGAATGTGTGTGTGTTCGTCCTGTGTGTGTGAGTGTTCGTCCTGTGTGTGTGTTCGTCCTGTGTGTGTGTGTGTGTTCGTCCTGTGTGTGTGTGTTCGTCCTGTGTGTGTGTTCGTCCTGTGTGTGTGTGTGTTCATCCTGTGAATGTGTGTGTTCATCCTGTGAATGTGTGTGTTCATCCTGTGAATGTGCGTGTTCATCCTGTGAATGTGTGTGTTCATCCTGTGAATGTGTGTGTTCATCCTGTGAATGTGTGTGTTCATCCTGTGAATGTGTGTGTTCATCCTGTGAATGTGTGTTCATATCGGTGTGTTATTAAGTACATATATCAAGATTGTGCGTTCTTTAGTGTGAATTACCGTTCAATCTATGTGAAAACAATGTTCTCCACAGACGTGACCCACAGTTTGTCAGCAGTTGCAGTTGTCGGCAGAAACATTTGGGCAGAGATTCTTTCACCTGATAAATTTGTTCACTCAGCAGTACATAGGTACCTCGTATTTTGCCAAATTTTTAATAATTATTTAGAATCGAATCATATGATATTCAGTTTTCACTTCTTAAAAAGAATTAATACGCCATTCTATTATATATATATATATATATATATATATATATATATATATATATATATATATATATATATATATATATATATATATTATATATAATAATTATAGTTTATTTGGTTCACCTTATAATTTTCCATACTAGGGAACAAGAAGTGTTTTAAGCCTATCGAGTTTTCCCCTAGGTCCAAAAACTCCAAGTTTTTTAAGCCTATAACTTTCCCCATTAAGACTACTCATAGCATGGTCGGTAGAACTTCGGCCTCACATGAGTCTGGTTCACGGTTCGAGTCTCCTAGTGCCCAGGTGAATAGAATGGAATGTTCAGCCTATCTTTTTCCAATCTGATAATAGTGTTTATCATTTATAAACTGTATCTGCCAGAATTTATGTATTTTTTAGGGTCCTGGTTTATGATCTAAATGCATGGTTGAATGAGCACATGACATCCATAATGTGTAGCTCTCCGGTTGAGAATAACGCAATGTTTTTAATACCATTGGATTAAATCTATTTCTATCTATCGAATTATTTTCAAGTTTCATTCATTTTTTTAATAAACTTTTGTTCATTTCTGCATTCTCTTTAATTTCTTCTCACCAAGATGAATATTTGGAGCATTCTGTAATCTTTTCTGTAAAAGTGTGTGTGCTAAGGTTACAGCTTTGATACCATTAGAGGTTGATTGTTGTTGCAGCTTGGTTAGCGTTACAGCCTGTTAATGTTAGCCTCGTGTTAGTTATGTGTATCTAAGAAACCATTGAACATCTACATTTCAAGTTTAAATTTTGGTTCTTATAATGGAGGAATTTTCTTTTTCTTTTTCTTGTTCTGGATCCAGTCTGTGACTGTCGATGGTATAAAGAATTGACTTAGAATCAGTCAGTGTCTGTGAAGGGATGCTGAGATGGTTTAGAACCGCTCAATGAACGCTGCTGATATATCGAGCTGGTTCAAAACACAAACTCAACCAGAAATATCCTGACTAACAGTAGCGATACAATCGACAGACACAACGACAGTAAGAGATTAGACATAGCCCAGACACTACATAACAAACACTCTTCCAACAATCAATGGCGACTTTACCCTCATGACCGGCTTGGACAGAAGTTCCCCCTCACACCTTACCTCACTGCCTCATCGGATATCAGCTGTGTAGAACCTCACGTCACCTCATAATAATGAATATGATGTAAAACCTGCTAATGTGTGTGTGTGTCCCCTTTCCCTCTATAGATATTGAAAAATACTCCAACGAAATGTGTAGATTAATGACACTTGTAAGGTTGTGTAAAACCTTAAAATGGAATTGAACTTTGGACAGTACATTTGTAAACTTCTTTACAAAGTAAAGAAGAACATACGAAATATTGATTTATTTTTTTAATAAAAAGAAGAATATCTGCAACTGGCTTTTTTCGATTGTTTAATTTATAAACTTAATGGCTACTAGATTTATTTCCAACTTTACACTCGTTTTAAAGTGCTTCATATGTTTTCCATCTTTGAATTAGGAGGATTCCACCCCCCATTAACTAGATTTACTGGTCTTATGAAATCAAGCGCAGCGTCCCTAATTACAGGGCTGGTGTAATCCCTTGTAAACATGACATCAATTAATTCGTTCCCCCACACCTTCTCCCAACAACTGGCAAATTTCTCCCGGGTTTATAATTGATCTCACACATCTCTTAATTGATCTCACAATGAAATGTTGCACTCTGGTTAGCGAGAACACCCGGTGGGCTTGCACGATGCCTAGTGCAACACGCTCTCGTCTGTCATTTTGCAGTAATTCCCAGCTTAGATGTTTATGAAACTTATGTACAGCTGTTGAGTAAGAGTATATTTTGAGTTTGCAGGTCGATGTGGAACATTTTTAGTGTTGGGAGTTTAGTGGAGAGATTGTGGAGAGTTTGTGGTGTTGGGTATTTTGGAGGGTTATATGAAGTTAGGTGTTATGTGGAGTTGTGTTATATGAAGTTTGGTGTTATGTGGAGTTGTTATGTGAAGGGTTATGTGGAATATTTGTGTAGTCTAGGGAGCTTTAAAGG
The DNA here is from genome assembly GCF_040958095.1 of Procambarus clarkii. NCBI lineage: Eukaryota > Metazoa > Arthropoda > Malacostraca > Decapoda > Cambaridae > Procambarus > Procambarus clarkii. Next base: position 8,965,104 of record NC_091157.1, read on the forward strand.
TTATGTGGAGGAGTGTTTATGTGGTATTGGTGTCTTGTTGGATGTTGAGGTTGTTAGTAAGTCATGTATTTTTGTTTTGTTTAGCGGTTGTGGATATTGTAGGTGGAGATGTATCGATTAAAGACGGAGGACTTTCTTGAAAGTGGCGGGAATATTGTTAAGTGGAGAGGATATTGCAGACATTGGGAACTTTGAAGATGGTGGGAATTTTGAAAATACAGGAATATTTCAGATATGTGATTTTGCACATAGTGGGGAAATTGCAGGAGTTGGAATGTAGCAGGTGGGGGAATATATCGGGTGAGGGAGGCGGGTGGGTAATAAAATTACCGCTAGGTGTTCCGGAAGGATTTAAAAAGAGGGATTTTCAAGATCTAAGACGACTTGAAAGTTGTGCAAATTTGCTGTTTAACTTACAGTTGAGCGGTGATGTAAGTTAATGTAGATGTTCTGTGGAGTGTTGTTCTAAATTTTAATTTTATGTTCGCTAACGTTAAGTAGTTTTATGGTCGAGATATAATAAGATTCATGAAGCTTGAGTTGTGGAGGTTTGGTGGATGTCATTAATATCTATGACCAGGTGAGAGCGTTGGGCTACTGTGACGATTTAGCACTCCGAAGGTACTTGAGGAGAGGGTATGAAGACGTTATGAATGAACTACCCCATTTAACCTTTCACAATAAACAACCATGACGATACCGTTCGAAACCTTTACAGCCTCTTTACAATACACAATTGAAAACTATTCACATTACCTCATGAAAATTGTATGACTTATCACTACAATAATAAAATATTTATAATTAACCTCCCACCACACTGGTCTTCGAACACTAAACCCTCGCACAAAACAGCCTTTCAATACATCTTTCTGAAAACCACTTTCCAAGCCCAAGAGCAGTCAAAGTTAAGAAGCTTTGACTGAAGACTGAACCCCACACACCAGAAGATGAGGAGACAACGACGTTTCGGTCCGTCCTGGACCATTATCAAGTCTATTCTCCTCATCATCTGATACATGGTTTAGTCTTCATATCTTCAGCTACTTCCGACTCATCGTCTGCAGAAGTAAAGGCTGTGTTTGTTGCTGCTATGTTTGTGGTTTGTGATGTGAAGGTTGTGTGGAGTTTGAAGCTTATTTGGGTGGAGGTGTGAATCTTCAGTGATGTTTCAGCTAAGATTTTAAATGGCTTTTCAAAAAGTCGTGTTTGCAGTTGTAGCAAGGTTCTGTATTCTGAGAACTAAATGTGGGTTGAAATTTGTTTTTCATCCGAGAATATCTTTTGGTTTTGTGAATTATATTTGCGTCATAAAGGTTGTATACGGTGCTTTTAGAAGTTAGAATTGTATTGTCATGAATATGAAGGTTATGTTGGGTTGTATTAATGTTGAGTATGTTGGGTGGAGTGAAATGACGGTTGTATGTGGTATAGACGTTACGTTCCATATTTTGAGCATAGTGTTTAGATTCGTTTTCTTGTGTGAGATGTAAAGTTTGTTTTATATATTTTGTGAACGTTATAACGTTTAAAGTTCCTAATGTTTTGTGAAATGTGTACATTATGTTGGGCGTTTGAGAAAGTCATGTTATGTTTGGGGAAGTACCGTGAGTACTTACATAATTTACCTAACTGTGCTTGCGGGGGTTGAGCTCTGGCTCTTTTTGTCCCACCTCTCAACTGTCAATCAACTAATGTACAGGTTCTTGAGCCTACTGGGCTCTATCATATCTACACTTGAAGCTGTGTGTGTGTGTGTGTGTGTGTGTGTGGTGTGCGTGTGTGTGGTGTGCCACTTGGGGGGGGTGTTGTGACTGTCTTGAGAGACTTGTGAATGGCTTACTTGGTCTTCAGTAAGATGTTGTATGTATAGAAGATTGAGCACGATAATTTGAATCATCTTACGATAGTGTAAAGGTTGTGAAGAGTTACGTGAGGGAAATACATATTGGGAAGGTCTTTGTTGAAGAGGTGCGGAAGGTTCTGTGATTGTGTTCTGGCGGTCCTCTGTAGTGTTGACTAGCTCGTAATTTGTATTATTTTTTTACATATTCATTAGAGTACGATCCTTGACTAACGCAGCTACATATCACCGTTGGTACTAACGAGACATGATACCAAACGAGTCGTTTTAAATAACCTCCAATCATATTAACGCGGCTGTTCGATAACACCCAAACTGCTGTAATGATTGTGCCTAAGCAGATATTTTTTTAACAATAACTAGGACGTTGTGAATTTATTATAGATGTTTACAACTGACTTTACATATTTCATTTTCTACTAATGGGTTTTCGACCAAACAAGGTATAAGATATGTTGTGTTTCTTACACGTGTGTGTATATATATACAGAGGAAAATAGTGCATGAGATGGCTAGAGCGTCAATCGAGCCTCGGAGAGCACCGTAAATCCGATTTGGAATCCGATCTAAATCGCCCTCGAAGAATAGACTCCAGTTTCGGATACACTGATTTGGCCCATGTGAAAACCAGAATAATCCCGTATTAAATAAAGACTCTAAAGTCTTAAACCAAGTCTTAAAGTCTTGCCAAATTATGGAAATTCAAAGGTACCCTAATATTATTTGAGCGGATTGCTGGCCACATGGATCGCCCTTTAGAGATAAATCTAAATCTAAGTATATTTCTTTCCCTATTATGTATATATAGCAGAGTTCTGTTGTTTTTATTCAAAGCCATTTTTCATGGAAAACGTTCCATTCTGCCTGAACGAAGTGAGGCTAGCAGACGTTTGTGGACTCAAGGGCGTACTTGTTAACATCTCTCTCCTGGTAACTCATTAGGTAGAGTGCTGAGGCGAATTAATGCGACACAGTCATTAAACCATGGTATTATCTGGCCTCTCAGTTGCGGATAATAGACAGACTATAATCCTTACCAGCGTGTGTAGTTGGCACCGGAGACTAGTGAGGACTGAAGCGAAGACCTGGCACTATCAGGTGCCAGGAGTGCCTGCCAGGGGGAATTTATGGCAAGAGCCGGATGTCACTCTAACATTAGTAAAATACATGTGTTATGCCGGCTTTACTGTTAAGTGATAACGGGGCGCAATTATATCGTGGGTTAGTGCAACGGTTATCAGTTTATCGTCAAAGATTATTGATTATTATGTTTACCCTTTGATTATCAATGATTATTGATTATTATGTGTACCAATTGATTATTATCGAAGGTAAACCTTTAAATGCGTTATGCTCTGGGATTGTTGAACGAACGAAACGGCAGGGATAATATAGCAAATGGTGAGGCAGGGTTGTGGTGGAGGCAGGGTTGTGGTGGAGGCAGGGTTGTGGTGGAGGCAGGGTTGTGGTGGAGGCAGGGTTGTGGTGGAGGCAGGGTTGTGTGGAGGCAGGGTTGGGGTGAGGCAGCACAAGTGATATTCACCTAGTTGTGCTTGCGAGGGTTGAGCTTTGGCTCTTTACTCACGCCTCTCAACTGTTAATCAACCGGACAAATTTGCCTTTTATTTTCTCTCTCTGCCTTTTCCAGTGTTAAGGCAGGACAGTGTTAATTCTGGGTAGGGAATTGTCAGGACTAACAGAGCTGACAAATGGGTGAATTGGGATGGTTCTAGCATAATGGGCTTGTGTACTTACCTCTCAATATACCTATCATATTTTTTTATCTTATCTACTTACCTCACTTACCTATTGTGTACTATCAGTATACCTACTTATCATATCAATGACTGCGTGGTAGTGAGGTTCACAGCTCTCCATGCTCCGACAAACTACCCTCATTGTTGATCTTGCTTGATTGAACTTTTCTGAGGTTCTGAACTTTTCTGAGGTTCGAATTCTCTGTCGAATCGGACCTCGTAAGTTGTGTTTGGAGGTGGCTTCCACAGCTTCTGCCTTTCAGGCATGTCACTTCTTCTCCACCCGATACACACATGGAAAGTCTATATACTATTATTTACAAAACTATTTTCTTACAAATCGTCAACTCATTTGCGTTTCCAGCTTTTATTTATGTTCTCTTGACAAACTTTCTTTAAGTTTAAAGAGACTGGCCTCGTCTGTCTTGCCCAGTTTTCTTAGTGTAATTGGGAGTGACATCATTCCTTATGTGGTGACGTCAAGGTTATGGCGTAAAAAGTAACGTTATTGCGTATATATATATTTTGTGGCGGGATTAGGTATATATGGTGGTGTCTTGGAGTATATGGTGACTTTAGTGGGTATATGGTGACGTCAAGGTGTATATGGTGACGCCAAGGTGTATATGGTGACGTCAAGGTATGTATGGTGGCGGAGTTGATAGGGCTCAGGCAACAGTCAAGTGGTAATCAGAGGCAGTAATCAGGGAAGGTCGGGGAATAAAAAGGGGGGGGCAATAATCAGGGGATTGGAGTCGACAATTAGTTTACTATGTTACCAGCGTAACTTAAAATTATATATACGGTATTTAAATATTTTCGTCTGAAAAACGAGATTTGTCCTCGCGTACAGTGCGATCCAAATCAGATACGACACACCTTATCTTATTTGGTGTAAATACAAAAAATGGACCATTTCTACATACGTTCACCTTATAGATATATCATATATCGTAACATTAAGCATCAAAGCACATTATAATACTCATATTGTTTGCTATAAGATCACCTCATGTTGTTAGTATTATCATGATTATCTTATGTGACTAACACAACCCGTTCTCGCACTTTCTTACACTCAATATTGACTTATTAAATACGTGCATATGTGACCTACTAAACATACTAGTTTACCTTGAAAAGCTTCATAGAAAACACCGACCTTACCTAACCTTCTTAGTATGTTAAGATAAGCATCTTATTGCTTCGTAATCACAATACAATTATTACTTAACCTATTATAGGTATAGGTTAAGTAATAATTGTAATTACGAAGCAATAAGATGCTTATCTTAACATACTAAGAAGGTTAGGTAAGGTCGGCGTATTCTATGAAGCTTTTCAAGGTAAACTAGTATGTTTAGTATGTCACATATGCACGTATTTAATAAGTCAATATTGACTGTAAGAAAGTGCGAGAATGGGTTGGATGGAGAGTCGTTCATCCGGCCTGGTGGCTGTGAAGAGTCATCCACAGAGTCTGTTGACTGAGAAGGCATCCACCGGTCCTGTTTAATGATATATCCATTGATCCTGACGGGTTTAGGGTCATCCACCGGTCCTCATGTTTGAACGGTTGTGTGCCAAGTTTGGTGAAAAGAAAAAGAGCAGCAGTTCCTTTCACCATTTCACTGTCTGACCTGATGTTATCGTAGCACTGTAATGCGTCCTGCATGTCCTTCTTCCACTCACAAAAACAGCAATGCTAAGCCAATGGATAATAAAATATTCCGTCCACAAGAAAAAAATTAAGATATAAGAGTCGAGATAACGAGAGAGAGAGAGAGAGAGAGAGAGAGAGAGAGAGAGAGAGAGAGAGAGAGAGAGAGAGAGAGAGAACAAAAAAATATTACCTAATTTTCATCTCCGTTATTACCACGGTTGAAGGAACAGCAGATAGCTCTTTAAATTAAGATCTACTGAAGAGTTAGTGATAGGAACAAGGCCTCAAAAGAGCTGACGTCGTGACTTGCAAGGGGGCAGCCGGCTAATTGAACATGTTGATGTCACACACATCCGGCCATTGAGAGAATTGGGCGTTTTTTTTTTATAAGTCGTCGAATGTCTAGTTCTTCACCCAACAAACAACTGTCAAACTGTCTGATATGGGGACACACTTTGGTGGCGATGAAAATTATGTTATTAAAGGGTAGGGAAGATGGTGAAGGGAAGGAAACAGAGAGAGGTACGAAAGAGAGATGAGAGACGGAATATTCGCTAAGAGGTTGGGCGAGAGGAAAGAGGTACAGGGTCCACGGGCGCAACCGGGTATCTCTCTCTCTCTCTCTCTCTGCTGAGTGTGTGAGGGTTTGTGAGTGTTATATATTTATATATTTATATATATATATATATATATATATATATATATATATATATATATATATATATATATATATTTATATATATATATAATTTATATTTATTTTGGGGTAGGTAGACTGGAACTTTTGAGGAAGAGTAAGGCCTCGTAAACACCAGCCCACTAATTGGAGAATAATGGAGACACAACAACCTGAGACCTGATTAGCTAATCAACCTGAGACGTGAATAACTAATCAACCTCAGACTTAATTAACTATATTTCATCGCAGCGTATAACATTGAACCAGAACATACACCACCAGGCTATAGGCTCTGTGAACCCTCCCCCCCCCCCCTCCCCCCGCTCCCTGAGTTCGGGAGGTCGAATATCAGCAGGTGTCTGGATGAAAAAAAAATTCTGAACGTGGTTCTTTGGAGCATGAATAGAGGAGAAGTCGAATTCACGCGACTATCGGACCGCCTCGTCAGTGTCGGGCCACTACTGCGACGACCGGATGCTGCTCTAAGACATCGCAGCCGAGAGATTTGACCCGTTCGTCTCGTCATGACGTTCAAGACAATGCCAGATAATATTTTGGTAATAAGTAAGAATTTCCACGTCAGGTGGAAAAGTGGAAAAGATTTTTTTTGGGGGGGCTTGCGAGTGACTTGGAGGCGTGAGAACCGACGCTCCACTACAGCCAAAAAGTTAGTTCGGAGAGATGGACTTCCGCTTCTTTGTCTCTCGCGGGTCCGACGACCTGGTAAGATCATTATTACCGGGAGAAAATTCGTCGGTTTTTATTTCTATCGTGACCCCCCCGACTCAGAAGAGACTTTGAATATATATTTATAAGTTGAGGCCAAACCGCTTGGACAGCGATGTAGTGGGTCTGTGGTTTAATGATTGTGGTCACCCAATCGGCCATACGCACTCGTCTGGCCGATTAGGGGATGCGTTTATATGACCGAAACCGTCCCATTGGAGCTTAAATACCATCAATATAGCCCCAGTTCACCGTTTACACGACACCTCCTTCGAGGGAAATGCTTGGCTGAGAACACTGCGCCTGGGGCGTGTATCTTACAGGCCAGAAGATCTAGTGCTCTCGCCAGAGAAAGTGTGTTGTGAGCGTGGAAAAGAAAGCGCCGTGACCTCTTCGTTATTTGTAACCCCCCCCCCCCCCCCCACACGCACAAAGCGGGGTTTCTTACTCCTGATGTCCCTGTTCACCACGCAGAAATTAAGTACCCGAAAATTATTTATCCAAAATCACAAATGTATCCAACTTAAGCTTAAAACGTTTAAAAAATCTAATGTTTTCCGTATGTGAACATCAATATTTCCACAAAAGTATTCACTGGCCTTTTTTGTTTTATCTAAGTTGATCCAAATAGTATCCATTGTTTCGTATTCACAGGTTAATTACAATATTAACACCTGCTATGACTTAACTTTTAATCCAATGGTATAATTAAAATGCCCCCCCCCTTTTACTTTTTGTCTTTAATGACAATGTAAATTAACGTATTTTTCGTTATAATAATAATAATAATAATTGTGTGGGGGACAGGAAGCCAAGTTATATAGTAAATGTGTATAGTTATATAGTATATAGCTTATACAGAGGTTCCCCCCCCCCAACCACCATCCCCAGGGTCAAATTACTGACCCCGCCCAGAATGCAACCCAACAACAAGCTGACTAACTCCTGAGTACCTATTTACTGCTAGGTGGATAGGACAATGAGGCGAAAGGAAACGCGTACAAGCATTTCTGTGCCGCCCGGGATTCGAACTAAATTCTCGATTGTGAGTCGAGAACGAGCCTTACTACCACTGGGGCCCTCATAATTTATTGTCCTTTGTATTGCCCTAAATTAACGTTGGCAAAGCTAAACTAAGATGAATACTGAGCTGTACAAAGATGAATGCTGAGCAGTAGAAGTAAGCATGATGAACAACACAAGCAGACATGCTGAACCATAGATCGAGGGGAGTAATGCTGTGCAGGCGATGAGTCACAATAACGTGGCTAAAGTAAGTTGACCAGACCACACACTAGAAGGTGAAGGGACGACGACGTTTTGGTCCGTCCTGGACCATTCTCAAGTCAAATTACAATACACAGCATTACGAGTAATGCTGTGTATTGAAGAAATTGTAAATGTGTAGACGAGTCTTAACTGAAGTCTTAGTCTTAAGACTAAGACTTCAGTCTTAACTGAAGCCCGTTGCGGGTTTTAGTTCCGAAGATGAAATCTTGTTCCAGAACCAGAAAAACAACACTGGCGGTGAACTAGGTAAAACACAAAGGCAACAGAATTAGAGGAGACCTGCTGGTGCTAGACTCTGAGGTGTGTACAGAGCTAAACAAAAAAGTTGAATGATGATAGCCATTGACATTTTCATGAGGATGTTTTAAAATGAAGTCATTTTCTTTTTTTTTACTATGATATACGTGGCACGAGCATTGTGTAGGTCAATTATGCTCATATTAGAGATTGCAATGGCTCTGATGATTGACAGATCATGGTGAATGTGTGAAGCTCTGCCGAGAGAGAGAGAGAGAGAGAGAGAGAGAGAGAGAGAGAGAGAGAGAGAGAGAGAGAGAGAGAGAGAGAGAGAGAGAGAGAGAGACAAACAGAAACTGTGTAGCAGTCTGACGTAGAGAAAGGCGAGTTATTTTGGAATGTAACAATGTTGTCTTTCAACTTTTTACGGCAGCGCTGCAGCAGCATTCTTCTGCATATCTCACCCCAAGAAGGGGCCATAAACCATGTAAGACATCAGTGTATAATTTGCTTTAATGACAGATTGGAAAGTATTGAGGAAATACTTTCCAGTGTAAAAATTAGCATTGGTACAAAGTCCTTGTTGACATGGAACCTAAAGTCGAGTCTATCTTGAATATATGTCGTCGACATATTCTCGCAGGTGACTGATACTTGAGCACTTGCTGCAGCTTAAAGATGCATTCCGGTACAGTTCAGTGCTAAGATCCACTTAAGAGATTGAGAATGGAGGCAGACTACCATTTAAAGATGTAACGATCTCGAGAAAGAATGGAGGGGTTAAGACTGCAGTCTACACACAGGGAACTAACATGGGAATGTGCCTTTCAGAGTGAGTGCCCTCATAGTTACAAGAATAATGTTGACAATGCCTTTACCAACAGCGCCCTAGCACACAGCTCCAGCTGGAAGCAGGTTAACGAGAAACTCGGTAGATTAAGGTTGGTCCTAGTTCATAATGGATACTCCTAAAGGATATGTCGAAGAGATCATTAAAAGGAAAGTGAGCCGCCATGCAACGTCAGACGAAGCAGACCACAGCACAATACCCGTCCCTACTATGAAGATATCCTAAAGGAACGTCTCCACGGACCACAAAACGGATGATTGAATCCTGAAAAAAAATGATAAAAATATGACCCCATACTGACACCAAACAAGATTGAATTAATAATATAGTACAAGAGCAAGACGATTGCCAACTTTATCATGGAAAAACTTTCCTGACGCCACTAGAAAGAGCCGAATATCGTCTGTGCCTTCACATGTCCACTTAGACGCTGTCAGCCGCAGCGAACTCAACATATAGGCAGGACAACAAAATCTCTTTCAAGGTGCCCCACAATGCACAAACAGCAGGTCCTATCAAGGAACATAAATTCTCTACACCTAACCAGATCATCATCAGAGACAGCCTGACCAAAATAATCGAACAAAGCCAGCGACAAGAGAAAACTGGGTGTTAGCGATGAATTACACATTAATCACACTAAGCCATCTATCAACAGCTACCTAAACACCAAATTACACACACTATCACCTTCGAAAACACGACGAAGCGTTCAGTATTCTGTCCCAGCCATCATGGAACCATGGGAGATATGATGATCATGATCTTCCCTTTAAAATCTTAAGGTATAGGATTACAGTGTAGAGCCACACACTAGTATTTCAATGTAGAACTATGCTCTAGTATTACAATGTAGAAGTATGCACTAGGATTACAGTGTAGAACTATTCACTACGATTACAGTGTAGAGCTACACACTAGGATTACAGTGTAGATTTGCATACTAGTATTACAGTGTAGAACTACACACTAGTATTACAGTGTAGGATTACAGTGTTGGATAATGATGAATTATGATATAGGGTTGCAAAGTAGGATTACGGTGTAGAATTACAAAAAGCTATCAGTCAGAAAATTCTAACCAGTTGCAGAATTCAGAGTACAATAACCCATAGAATATATAAACAGTGTTGTTGTGGTGTTATCTGATATATTGAGCAAACGGGTGTACTTTTCATGCTGTTATCTAATGTGTTGAACAAACAGGAGTAATTTTTATGCTGTTATTTAATATATTGAGCACAGGTGTAATTTTCATGCTGTTATCTAATATATTGAGCAAAGCAGGTGTAATTTTCATGCTGTTATCTAATATATGGAGTAAACGGGTGTAATTTTCATGCTGTTATTTAAATATTAATATATTGAGCAAACAGGAGTAATTTTCATGCTGTTATCTAATATATTGAGCAAACAGGTGTAATTGAAGCTCCCCCTTTTTTTACCCCTGTTGCTAAAAAAAATTAAACTATTGAAACCTGAAAGTTTATAAAGAGAATAAAAAATACTGAAAATATGAAGTGATAACAAATAAAATTTAAAGATCAATGGTGTATGGGAATTTTGAGATGCTTGTTACGTCAGTTTATCTGCGTATTGCCCATCAATATTTACACTGTCGACTACTTCTTTATTCCTGGCCATTAGTGACATTAAAAACCGCTGTATTATCAACGTGTCATTGAACTGAAGATCGTGGGACGCGATATGTCAGAAGCATTGGCAGAAGACCGAGCTTCTCAGGTCAGGGAATAAACCGCTTCAAATAGAGACAAAAAACTCTTTTTCTTGAACAAATCCACAAGGGCCGTGACGAGGATTCAAACGAGGATTTATTTGATACATCACGCAATTGTGATTTCTGTGTGTACTCATTTTCTTCCATGTTATATTTCTCTAGGCAGCTTCAACCCGTCCTCGTCTAACACGTCGTATTTTTAACGAAGTCAACCAATCTATTAAATCCACAACGTATTAGTCAAAACATTAACCAACTATAATTTCGACGTTTTCGTTGCATCGGCTTATAGGGGTAAGTTATAGTTTGTTCAAGTTTGAATGTTTGTGATTTGGGCACAAATCGTCGCATTTGTAACGTAGTGGCAAATAGAGAGAGGGCGAACCATCGCCTCCAGAGCCCTGGAAGGGTCTAATTGATGGGAAGGACCTGACGTGTCGGCCCCTGTTTATCACCGAGCCGCTTACGCCCTTGTTCATTACCAACGTCGTGTTTATGGTTGTACTAAGTAATGTTGTGTTGTTTTACAGCGTTGTTGCTTGTCAAGGTGATGTGTGTGTGTGTCGCAGGTCGGTCCCACCCACCAGGTGTGTGTGTGTGTGTGTGTGTGTTTGTGTGTGTGTGTGTGTGTGTGTGTGTGTGTGTGTGTGTGTGTGCGCGCGCGCGCGCACGCAGTATTGTCGGCTTGCACCAGCCAGCAGTGTGCAACATTGTCGTGCAAATTAGGTGTTGAGGGGGCGGCAATCTAGCACAACTGCGGCAGCTCTTAAAACTCTCTGCAGCTGCCCCCCCCCCCCCCCCGCCTCCCCCCGCCCCCCCCCCCGCCCCCCCCCCCCCCCGCCCCCCCCCCCCAAAAAAAAAAATACACCCCTGGAATTCATGTTGTGTATCAGTAATATGTTTAATCAAAATCTCTCCCTCTAGTTTCAAGTAAATATTCCCATGCTAATGATTTCGCTTCTAAGTAGCCTGTAAAAAATATGGTGAATTACTACAGTAGAAAATATAGTATTATTAGGTAATTGAATTAAATCGTTGATTTCAGACAGTGTGTGTTTGGGTTTATTATGATAATTCTTTTGTGGGTGGGGGGGAAATAAGGGCTTTTAATTAAGAGGGATTAACTAGTCCCCCTTTAATTTAATTGATTAAGGGGATTATCCTCTTATATTTTCGAACATGAATCTCTTCTACTTGTGAAACAATACCCATCCCATCCTCCTTTTGTGACTATAGCCGACCTACTGTTACGATCGGCTATAGTCACAAATTCGTACGTACTTAGCTTTTAAAGAATAGTATACTGACTAGTAAAGAATTTTTTACAAATAAATGGCGCTAAAAAACACTTAAATACTCCTAGGCCTAATATAGCATATATATGTACTATATTAGACCTCAGATATCGTGTAATAGGCTTAGGAAGGTTAGGTTTGGTTAGTTTGTCATATCAACACAAGTAAAAAATAGTTTTCCGGTTTATTCCAATTCAATAGTTGAGAATTCTACTTTCTAATTTCGTTGTACGTCGGTATATATACTATGGTCCTCATCGTTACTCTTAAGTACTACCAAAACAGGAGGTTGGCCTGACAATATGTGATGACCGGTGCTATCCTGAGGTAGTTAGAATATGAGCTAACGAATTCCTTGATGAAAACTTCATCTGTGTCGTAGAATGTCTGTAGTGGTCTCAGACCACAGCTTCATCTGTGTCTCAGGATGTTTGGGTGGTCTCAGACCACAGCTTCATCTGTGTCTCAGGATGTTTGGGTGATCTCATATCGCAGCTTCATCTGTGCCTCAGGATGTTTGGGTGGTCTCAGACCACAGCTTCATCTGTGCCTCAGGATGTTTGGGTGGTCTCAGGCTCCTGTAGACAGTTTTCTAATATAATACATATTAGAGTTAAAGCGATACATAAATACATTGATATGTACGAACATAAACTTTAAGCTTCATCTTACATGCCTGCAATTGGTCTATTATCCCTTTACAATAAATATTTAAGAAACTATGACGAAAGAGACGATGAGAACAATGACTTGTTTCTATCACAGATAATTTGCTGTTTAATGTCTTAATTTATATTAAGACAAAAGTCTTCATTGTTATGACCGGAAGAAAGAACCGATTTTTGGGACATGTTTTAAAGATTTAATTTACTAATTAAGCTTCAATAGCTAGCGGATAATCTGTGTAATGACGTACAAGAAATGAGTGAACATGATTGGCTGCAGCCCTCGGTAGGAACCACCTCGTTAACTCACTAAAACTCAGCCTGTGTTCTATCTTGGTCAGTACACGCCATGTATGATGTCCTCGACAAAGTCCACCCTGTGTTGTGACGAAGTCAGGTCCCCACTCCGTATTTTGTCCAAATAAAGATCCACCCCGTATTATGTCCAAATCAAGATTCACCCCCGTATTTTGTCCAAGTCAAGATTCACCCCGTGTTGTGTCTAGATCATGATCCACCCCGTATTTCGTTCCTGATTTGTTCCGGAAAGAATTATTATTTGCGTTCACTCTTGTCATGTCACTCCAGGGGAAGGCAGGCGATGGCAGCCACCTACTCAGTCCTCCCGGGAAGGGCGGACCTCACCAGCGTTCGTACTCACACCTCCAAAGAAGCTGTCAGTGGCAACATCTGCACTCACAAGGACCCCCAAGGACCCCCCCAAGAACCCCCCCCAAGGACCCCCCCCCCATCTCCCATTCACCTGAAAGCAGTGCAAGTGTGCTGTATCACCCTGACCATCAATCACCCCATTACCACCAGCCCTCCGCACCCGCCTGTCCTAGAACCCCACCAAAAATTGGAGTGTAAACAAAGACAATGAAAAATAGGAGTGTGGTATGGGGTGTGTCCGGGCCGCCTCCAACACCAAGGGTGACTAGTTAAAACAACATGGTTCCTCACATGCCCACATGGTTGATCACATTCTCTCCTCCCTGGTAATATTGTGCATTTTCCTCCACTTCAATCGTCTATTGCAGCCATCATAGGTGTTACACTCTCTATTAAAGAGGTTAAATAATAATAATATATTTTTTTAAATTTTGTCTGATTAAAATAAGGAAATTCCAACCCGTTCTCGCAAATTTAATAAGTCAATATTGACTTATTAGTTGCGTGCATAGGTGACATACTAAACATAATAGTTTCCCTTGAAAAGCTTCATAGAAAACACCGACCTTACCTAACCTACTTAGTATGTTAAAATAAGCATCTTATAGCTTCGTAATTACAATTGTTACTTAACCTATTATAGGTATAGGTTAGGTAATAATTGTAATTACGAAGCAATAAGATGCTTATCTTAACATACTAAGTAGGTTAGGTAAGGTCGGTGTTTTCTATGAAGCTTTTCAAGGGAAACTATTATGTTAAGTATGTCACCTATGCACATATTTAATAAGTCAATATTGACTTATTAAATTTGCGAGAACTGGTTGGGAAATTCAGTGCCCTGATGTCCGGTATTAAGTTAGAATGATCCGCTTGTGTGTTGAAATGATGGGAGATGCATAGTCAGCACTTTTGGGATGTTCTCTGTGACGAAGCTTGAGCTCAGAGTGTTCGCAGCAGCATCCAGCATTCTGATCTGGTGTAGGCATATTTCTATAGGATAATACAGTACCCCCTTTCTTCAACCAGCTGGAAATGACCTGTGCTTAATGCATTACGGACTTGTCGTGAGCTCTTTAAGCTGCAAGTAATGGATCTGAATCCATTAAGTTAGGTGATGGGTACCATACACCCATTCCCTTCTCTTATGTATGAAAAAAAAAAAAAAAAAATATATATATATATATATATATATATATATATATATATATATATATATATATATATATATATATATATATATATATGTCGTACCTAGTAGCCAGAACTCACTTCTCAGCCTACTATGCGAGGCCCGATTTGCCTAATAAGCCAAGTTTTACTGAATTAATATATTTTCTCTAATTTTTTTCTTATGAAATGATAAAGCTACCCATTTCATTATGTATGAGGTCAATTTTTTTTTATTGGAGTTAAAATTAACGTAGATATATGACCGAACCTAACCAACCCTACCTAACCTAACCTAACCTAACCTATCTTTATAGGTTAGGTTAGGTTAGGTAGCCGAAAACGTTAGGTTAGGTAGGTTAGGTTGTCGAAAAAACATTAATTCATGAAAACTAGGCTTATTAGGCAAATCGGGCCATGCATAGTAGGCTGAGAAGTGAGTTCTGGCTACTAGGTACGACATATATATATATATATATATATATATATATATATATATAATACACACCAAAAGAATAGGGGTGGTAGGAGAAGAAAATATCAAAGTGTTCAGTGAGGATCCACAAGGTCTTCTCTGAGTACTCTTTATTTTCTTCTCCGAAGCTATGGGTCCCTACACTTGCACCAGAGGTGGTACTCCTTCTAGGTTATATATATATATATACATACATATATATATATATATATATATATATATATATATATATATATATATATATATATATATATATATATATATACATACATACATACATATGTCGTACCTAGTAGCTAGAACGCACTTCTCGGCCTACTATGCAAGGCCCGATTTGCCTAATAAGCCAAGTTTTCCTGAATTAATATATTTTCTCTAATTTTTTTCTTATGAAATGATAAAGCTACCCATTTCATTATGTATGAGGTCAATTCTTTTTATTGGAGTTAAAATTAACGTAGAAATATGACCAAACCTAACCAACCCTACCTAACCTAACCTATCTTTATAGGTTAGGTTATGTTAGGTAGCCGAAAAAGCTAGGTTAGGTTAGGTAGGTTAGTTAGGTTTTCAATTCTTGAAAACTTGGCTTATTAGGCAAATCGGGCCTTGCGTAGTAGGCCGAGAAGTGCGTTCTGGCTACTAGGTACGACATATATATATATATATATATATATATATATATATATATATATATATATATATATATATATATATATATATATTTGATGTTGGATTTGATGTACACATCAAATCCAACACCAACAATGTGTACGTTAGAAAACACAGCTGTGTGCAAATAAGTCAAACCCATGTTAGTGTTGCAGCTAGAACACAACTGGTAAACATTGCCCACGCTCAAATACCTCGAAAAAGAAAGAGGTATTTGAGTATTATTCAACACAGAGACAAGAGCTAGCTGCACGCTCTGCAAGGTGCTTGCCCACAGAGCTTGACGTCATGAGTGTAAACAGGAGATGACAGGTTTGAAGAGAAAATTCCTATGATTAAATACAGTTGACCAAATGTAGCCGAGAAGGGATATACCGCGCGACAGCAGGCTGCAGCTGCTGCTTCTGCCGCTTCTGCTCAGAGAAGACATGAAAGTTGTTCCCCCGGTAGTTCCCGGGGATCTAACGGGTTAAATGAACAAATCCACAAGGGCCGTGACGAGGGTTCGAACCTACGTCCGAGAGGATCCCAGACGCTGCCTTAATCGACTGAGCTACGACATGTATCTAACGGGTTGTCTTTTTGTGCGTGTTGTGGTTGAGAGTCCGTAAATCCTCTCAGGTCCCACAGTCCGTTCTAGGCCGGGTCTTATCAACCATTTACATACGAAATCTCTACATCTTTTTTGGCCCACTCATGGCGGCTTTGCTTACATTTATTGAACAGTTTAATAGCTTGGAAACTTTACAACTCGTGACTGTTAATGTTATTAACATTAACAGGTTGCTTACAGGTTGTTAATATTATTAACCCCGAGTTAATGTTATTAACAACCTCATAGTGATTCGGAGCTTATAAACCAATAAATAAATGTAAACCAAACCATCACTATTGAGGAAAGATTTATTGGTTTCGTAAGGTGACGCGAAAATGTTTAATAAATCCTGGTCCAGGTTTCTAAGTCATGTTGGAAAAGAAAAAATGAGAGGGGGAAGAAGAAATTAATCTTGTGATGAGCCAAGGCGGGAATAGGGAAAAAGGAAGATAGGGAGAATAATAAACTTAGAAGAAACTTTTCACTGCCTATTAGCCAATATGATGCAAACACTGTTTATTTTCCACTACTCCAATTCATGAGCTTAAAACGAGCCGACTTTCTAGCCATTGTTTTCTCTAATATATTTTCAACATATCTTTCTCCCCAATTTCTCATAGACTCAGGAGGCAGCCCGCAGCAGCTGTCTAAGTCCCACGTACATATTTTCTTTCTGCTGAACAGCGGTATTACGTTAAAGAAAGTTTGCCCATTTGTTTCTGAATCCGCCAGGAATCGAACCCGGGTTCGTGAACTGCTAATGCCGAACGCCGTCGGCTTGGCCGCGAGGAACGTACGTGTGTGTGTGTGTGTGTGTGTGTGTGTGTGTGTGTGTGTGTGTGTGTGTGTGTGTGGAGAAAGAGAGAAATTATTTGGTAGTAGGGTAAAGCTTACCTTAAGCTGTGGGAAGGGAAAGCTTAAAATTTGCTTACAGGAGTCAGAAACCGTGTACTTCGTACCCACCTGTGTAAGAGAGAGAGAGAGAGAGAGAGAGAAATATTGTGAATCACTTTCATTGGTTTCGAAACACTACAGTAATTTGACTCTTATCATCTCTACTTAACTTTTCTCTATATTTTGATCTATTAACGTATATTCCATAAATGATAACTACAAACTTTCACAATAAGCGATGTTTGGGTCAGATAAAAACACCATCAGTTAGGGAGCTTCCTACGGACATCAGACATTTCAAGGAAAACAAGAGATCATTAATACTTGTAATGAAACTAGACAAAAAACACGACAAAAACAAGTTTTTCTGTTTAGTTTTTCAGCCGCATCCTTGTCTCGTTCAATTATAAAACCTTGTTTACAGCAAAGAAAATCAGTGATTCGAAGTACTAATGTAACTGTTTTACAAAAGGTAATCAACTGCCTTACGTACAATAACAGCGGGTGAGGAATATATATACTTTTGTACTCCCGAACTTTCACCAATACTTTTGCTGAGTGCAGGTTTAGGGAAGGCGAGAAAGGGCCAGAAAGAGCCAACTTGTAACCAGAGGAACTTTAATGAACACTTCTGGTCACAAGTTATGTCACTGGTAACGTCGACTCTCGGGTTAATTCCCTACTCGTATATGCTGGGGGCTAACACTCGTGTTGTAACGTAACACCTCCAGTTACTGGGAGTGTTACGCTGTCCACCTCGGAAGCTGCATCACTAAAACATTGATGAGGAAATAGAGAGAGAAAAAAAACTATTTCGCTTGCTGCTGCAGCCCGTCCTGTTATATTCTATATTGCCCGAAACTATATTGCCCATTCTATATTGCCCGAAACGCATTGCGTAATAGTGGCTTTAGGCATTGTATGTACTAGCTCTATCTATATATCAATCCATTAATGTAACATCACTTGTATGTATATACCTTACCTGAATAAACATCTGAATCTGATAGTAAAGTGCCCGAACTTAATCCCCTCGGATAGAAAATGGAACATCACGTCAATTTTCCAATACGCCGTGATTTTTAGAATGCAACTTTCGGACTTAGGAGTTTTAGAAGTCAAAATGCGCTGTACAGAGCAGCTGCTGGTGATGATTCCTCCCTGCAAGCACATAATACAACCACATATAAGTTTTACAGTGCTAAATCATTAATAACGCCATAACAATGGAAAATAACTTTGTTACATTCTGGGCTTGCTGGGATGACGAGGAGTCTTGGGACTGAAAACTTATGTGAGATAAAGGAGAGAGATTTATCCAGCATGGTGTTGCTCACGTTGTTTCATCTCAGTCAGTAAACAAAGCGAGGAGTAAAGATAGACAACAAGGAGATATGTGCACAGTTCATGGATAACGTTTATTATGCTGGACCTGTGTAGCTAATATGTATGAAACGTAAACACCACGTTTCGAACACTGTTGTTAGCTCTTCTTTCGCTATTAAACCAAATTGAGACCAAGATCAATCTGAGATAGAAAAGTCACTCTCCTGTTATCTACCGCTTTTGTTAAAACTCATTTATTATATATGAAACTAAAGCACTCCCGTTTGGAAAGTCGAAATTCTTTGTACTTGTATATTTTTTTTCTATTTAAATTTAATTTTGCTGTAGTCATTCTATTTCGCTAAAAGAAATGGAATTTGCTAAGGTCTACATCTTGTGTTGATATAATCAAATGAAAAGGAACTCTGTGAACAAAACCCTTCGTACAGTGTACGTTACTATGTGACTAAATGCTGAAACCCTCGAAATTATACATAGATTTCTGACAATAATACTCAAGAAATGACATATTCACCCAAAATGCAAATATAACAAAATGTCAGACATGAATATTGAGTTTTCACACTAGAGATAGTGGGTCTGTTGCATCCTTACTTCCGCCGTTCACTGGATACATTGATAGGCTAGTAGGCTAGTAACAAACACAAACGTAACTATTTTTTTAAATTTTTAGTGAATTAGTAATTTTTAGTAAATTTAACACAAACGTAACTATTTTTTTGATCCCTAACTCCCTTTGTAGCTTTTGGGGGGAGGGGAGGGTATAGGATTTTTATATAGCTTCAGGACACCAATCCCCTCCCCCAGCTGCTGGGCATGGTGAGAAGGCACCCCTTAAGCACACACATTTCCCTACCAAACACACTAAAATATATATAAATGATAGATGGCACTCTCAACCCACAGGAGTTAAGATAATGATAACATATAAAATGGAAAATTATTTTGTATTGTTTTTTTCTTATATAAGACACACAAAGGGAGAGGTGCAGAGCATATCACTAAAAAAGTACTAAAGCTGAAGGCAAAACAACAAACTGCCTAAGCGGCAGTTTGGTGACTTAACAGGTGAGTACACACACACTTTACAGCACAACTAGGTGAGTACACACACACTTTACAGCACAACTAGGTGAGTACACACACACTTTACAGCACAACTAGGTGAGTACACACACTTTACAGTACAACTAGGTGAGTACACACACTTTACAGTACAACTAGGTGAGTACACACACACTTTACAGCACAACTAGGTGAGTACACACACACTTTACAGCACAACTAGGTGAGTACACACACACTTTACAGCACAACTAGGTGAGTACACACACTTTACAGCACAACTAGGTGAGTACACACACTTTACAGCACAACTAGGTGAGTACACACATTTTACAGGGGCCTCGATGCTGAGTAGACAGCGCTCTGGGTTCGTAGTCCAATGGGCCCCGGGTTCGATTCCCGGCGAACGCGGAAACAAATGGGCAGAGTTTCTTTCACACTGGTGCTCCTATTCACCTAACAGTAAATAGGTACCTGGGAGTTAGACAGCTGCTACGGGCTGCTTCCTGGGGAAGTGTGTGTGTGTGTATGTGTGTGTTAGAAATACATGTAGTAGAAATACGAGGAAAAATAAATTGGTTAGAAAGGCGGGGTCCAAGAGCTAATAGCTGATTCTGGCTATTTTGCACATACAAATAGTAAATACACACACACACACACACACACACACACACACACACACACACACACACACACACACTTGGGGGGGCCTGGTAGCCTGGTGGATAGCGCGCAGGATTCGTAATTTTGTGGCGCGGGTTCGACTCCCGCACCAGGCAGAACCCAGAAACAAATGGGACAAAGCTTCTTTCACCCTAAATGCTCTTGTTACCTAGCAGTAAATAGGTACCTGGGAGTTAGTCAGCTGTCACGGGCTGCTTCCTGGGGTGTGTGTGTGTGGTGTGGAAAAAAAAAGTAGTAAACAGTTGATAGGCGGGCCGAAAGAGCAAAGCTCAACCCTCGCAAACACAATTAGGTGAATACAACTAGGTGAATACACACACACACACACTGTACTTATGTATTTTCTCAATGGTTATGCCTTTTCTCTCATCAGTCACCTAATTAATAGCAATGGCTTACGACCAATCATTTCAATAACTCGCTTGCTCTTTAATTTCTACGTCAAACAATGCTAACTTCATCCAAGCTGTTAATTCCCCAGATAATCTAATATTTCAGAATCATGTCTCCTTTCTCTTGTTTAATGTGAAATCAAGTTACCTTACCCCGTACTAATATACCAAACCTTTCAATTCCGGAACCAGTTGTCCAACGTGTAAATTTTGTCTATATTTCCTCTATGATTCGACTCGACTGTTCCTATCAGTGCTAGAGCCTGGTGGCTATCGAAATCAAAACAGTTTTCTGTGAATTTGCGTGTGCCAGAGAGAGAGAGAGAGGGAGAGGGAGAGGGAGAGAGAGAGAGAGAGAGGGGGGAGAGAGAGAGAGAGAGAGAGAGAGAGAGAGAGAGAGAGAGAGAGAGAGAGAGAGAGAGAGAGGGGGGAGAGAGAGAGAGAGAGAGAGAGAGAGAGAGAGAGAGAGAGAGAGGACAGAGAGAGAGAGAGAGACAGAGAGAGAGAGAGAGACAGAGAGAGAGAGAGAGAGAGAGAGAGAGAGAGAGAGAGAGACAGAGAGAGAGAGGGAGAGAGAGAGGGAGAGAGAGAGGGAGAGAGAGAGAGAGAGAGAGAGAGAGAGAGAGAGAGAGAGAGAGAGGGGGGGGGGACTATAATAAATCAGATGCAAGAGAGAGGAAGGGAGGGCTGAACACCACTCCTAACACCACGTAGACCTCTGCAGTCCAAACCTTTACCACCGGCAATCGCTGACAAATTTGCCTGCCACTATCCTCCCATCTCAAGGCGGCGTCCATTAGTCAGGGGTGTGAGCGTGGGTCAGATGAAGATAGTGAGGATGAGGGTGTAGGAGCAGGCAGGCTACGGCACTGATGAAAGGCTGACAGCAGAGACCCAGGAATGGTGAGCTTGGAGTAGTGTGTGTGTGAGAACGGTGGTGAGAGGTGTATATGGGTGGAGATAAGGGGGTGTGGATGGTGATAGTGAGGTGTGTGGATGGTGATAGTGAGGTGTGTGGATGGTGATAGTGAGTGTGTGTGGATGGTGATAGTGGCTCCCTCCTTCAACCCTTCATCGTATCCTTCTATTCTGAGATATTTCCCCCCTCACTATTTTTTTATATTCTTGCAAGGTTAATTACTTTTAATGTTACTATTCTTTAAAGAGGATTCATAACAAATAAGGAACATATAATCAAATTATAATTTATTTAAGAAGTCGATTCCACACATTCTCAAATCTTTCACCATGGACAAGTCTATCTAAAAGTATGAAGGCTTGCTGGCCTGTAGCCAGCTGATGTATGGCTAATGGCTGCCTGGCATTTACGTCATGGGCGGCTGTATAAATAATGGGTGTAATGGCCCGCAATGGGGCTACATCGTCCGCCTGACTGTAGTGAAGGTATTGGCTGCTCCTTGATGTGTGTTTACTGTCACCATGGCATATATACGAGGCCCCACCAACCATCACTCTCCCGTTGTTTATATCCCAGCTGTCTGATTATCCCATGACCGATCTCTGTCGAGCCTCTATGTAAACTTTATCGGCTCGTCGTGGTGCGGGATATGTTCTTAACCCAGCGCTTGCTAAGAGGATTAAGGAGGGTCGACGCTTGTAGGACCTGCTGATGTATAACTCGGTCTTTACTGGGGACCTTTTATGATATATTGTATGACCAATTCCAGTGTGCTATAACCTATGCAGGCGATGAGTCACAATAACGTGGCTGAAGTATGTTGACCAATCACAATCTACTTGAGAATGGTCCAGGACGGACCGAAACGTCGTCGTCCCTTCATTTTCTACTATAACCTATGTTCTGGCCAGGGAATTATCTCGGGCTATGGGCACAATAACCACCAGAATACATTAACATTGAGTCTAGATAAAGAGCTGTTTACGTAAATACAACAGAGTGTATTCGTAAATTCAAGTTAGAATATTTCGGTATAATTTTACTTGTTGTAATAACCCATCAACCCTGATGCAGAATAAATGAACAAATCCCACAAGGGCCGTGATTAGGGTTCGAACCTACGTCCGGGATGATCCCAGACTCGATTTGTTCATATGATGGATCACGCTATTGTGATTTGTGTGTGAATCAAAGTAAGGGCGAAGGGGTAAAACAGCTTGTTGACAGAGCCCGGGTGCACGGGGAGAATTGTGTAAAACCCCGTTTGTCTCTGAGAGGCTGCGGGATCCGTGTGAGGGGCAGTAGCACTTCCGGTTGCAATTATTTTGACCATGTCGTGGTGCAATTTATTAAGGCGCTTCTTGGATCATCCCGGACGTAGGTTCGAACCCTCATCATGGCCCTTGTGGATTTGTTCATTTACTAGAAATAAGTTGCTGAACAAAATGTGTGAACAAATTCTTGAGTACCTTAACATGACTAACGAAGTTGGTTTCAGCGCTTTAATGCAGATAAACATTCGGCTTCCAATGAAATAACTTCCAATGTATATGTATATGAATGCAAATATAATAACGATGGTGGGGCCACAGGATTCTCTTTGCAAATCAGGAGCAAACAGGCAGATGATCGAGGCTCATGGGAGATAATGTGAGATCAAAAGATGCAATCTAAGGAGAGTATTTCCCTGCATCCCAACATTGACTGCCAGGAAGGAAGATAAGCAGTTTAACCCCAGGAGTCTTATGAGATGGTCGTCTTGTGCCATTGCTTTGTGAAGAAAAATGTCATCGTGTGAAGGCAGTAGGTGTAACGTGTGTGTGTGTGTGTGTGTGTGTGTGTGTGTGTGTGTGTGTGTGTGTGTGTGTGTGTGTGTGTGTGTGAGTGCGTGCGTGCGTGTGTGCGTGTGAACATAGGCTGTGTTGCCCCACAAAACTCCGTGCACTTCTGCAGTGACAAAGTCGCTTTTCTTGACTATGTTTTATTATGTTAGGAGGAAACGAGAACTCTGAACGTGACGCTGTCATTTGATACGAGGTTGTGAACTTGTTTGTGCCGTAGACAACACACAACGTCTGAAAGGCAGGTCCTTGTGGTGATCTTTGAAAGTATTATATTTTACACCACAGATGTGAAATTCATTTAATATGCTTACCAAAAAACATAATTTTGTTTTGTTTTACATGAATATTGTTAGAGAGACTACATGTAGTTTAGTGGTTTAATACTCGTCCACAAAAGGCAGTTCTATACAGCTTCAGATAGGATAAAGGAGTAGAACTTCCCCTTGGGACGGTGCTAAAGTGATATTTAGGGAAGTCTCGGTTGGAATGCAGCTAGGTAATCCCACACAAGATTACGACTACTGGGCGGCAGTGGGTAAAAAGACACTGGAAGGTTCTTCAACCACTCCTCACGTCACTCGAATTTCTTTCGCATAGATGAATGACAGCAAGTGAGTCTCCTTGCCATTGTTTTGAATTTGTTGTCTTGCCAATACATAGAAAATATTCTGAGCTTAGTTATGATTCCATCTGCTTTAATTATTTTATGTTGAGTGATGTTTATAATTACAATTTTACGCCCGTGCTTGCCAATGTTTTTGGATTTCATATAGGAGAGGCATTAGTGATACTATGGTGCATCCTATATAGTACAGTTGCATCATACTTGTACTGCATCTTATGATGTGCAATTGTGTACCTATTTAACAAGAAATTATATTATGGTAACTCATAACGCAAATCCGTATTAATTATTGTTATTGATTGCCGGTACATATATTTTTTTCATATTTTGTGGCTTTCTATTCAATTTAGAAATGTAATATTATTTGATATTTTCATTTACAGTGATTATTTAGTGTACTGTGAGACAGCACATTCAGAACGAGTAATATTTATGAACATATAATTAAATTTATTAACGATCTAAGATTATTATTGTGTGTGCCTTATTCCTTGCTACAGAGGAAATATATTAACATTTAAATTTATATTTGATTTAACAACTTTTAATTTTGTGCATTGATATCCCTTCTCTCGAGAATGTATCACAAGGACTTAATTACTTGTATATGTTGATCCATTTGACTTATCATTGACAAATTGAATACTTCAACACCTACAATCTTATTGTCTCTGTACTTGGCTGTGTAAGTTGAAGCAAGAAGATAATTTTTTGTCTGAACACCATTCACAGAAGAGTTTGCTACTCAACTTTGTATGTATGGATGAATTACCCTTTAACTCTTGTATTTATGGATGAATTACCCTTTAACTCTTGTATTTATGGATGAATTACCCTTTAACTCTTGTATTTATGGATGAATTACCCTTTAACTCTTGTATTCGCGTCAGAAATACCCTTTAATCCTTGTATTTACGTCAAAATTTCCCTTTAATTTTGTATTTGCAGTAGAATTACACTTCAATCCTTTTAATCGCGTGAGAATTATCATTTAATCCTTCTATTTGCGTCAGAATTATCATTTATTCCTTGCACTCGCGTCAGAATTACGTTTTAATCCTTGTATTCGCATCAGAATTACCCTTTAATTATTGTATTCCCGGCAGTATTTTCCTTCCAATTTATTATGCTTGGGACTACAATCCCACTGGGTTGACATTTCTAATGACGGGTTAAGTTTTTAAGAATTCCTCACCCAGAAAGCCGAGACATTTCCCGGCAAGGCACAAGTGGAGTAATGTACCAAAGGCATGCGAGAGAAAATATCGACAAAAGATAAGTAGAGTTTGTCACGCGCAGGAAAGAACATCTTTACACAAATCTAAAAGTACAAATTCGTATTAAAGGGTTTTTGGGTCAAGGATTATATATAAGGAACTCCTCTATATGACGTGAGAACGGCTTATCTTCTCCCTTCGTTGTTGTGATTTTAAAAGGGGACCTTTCTTAGGAAAATATTAGGAAAAAAGCCCCTACTTTTCCCATCTCAAGTTGCAACATTATTTGCCACGGACTGGGATTTTTCCTTCACTTTCAATTTAAACTACATATAATTTCTAGCGCTGTCAAAATGTTAATAGGGAGGTAAGCATATCTACTCAAAACAGAACACGGAACAGTGGAAACACAATAGGTACTTAAAGAGTCAGAAGAAGACCTCAGTATATACTTATTTGAGAAAAAGATTTGTCGATTTGTAGAAAAAAATGGCAAGTAATGTAACAAAGGGGGTTTCACTAGAGGTTTTTTTAACTAAATAAATGTAAGACTTATTATTATTATTAGTCTTACATTTCCTCTTTAAAGATTATTTACTCAGGAAATTTACTGACATTTACTAAGGAAATGTAATAGGAGTGAAGTTTGGTATGAACAGGAGCTGCTTTATTATTCATTGTATCGGGGGACAGGAAGCCAGAGTGTATTCATGCTCGTTTTGGCTTTTATAGAGGTCCCTCCCCCCACCTCCACCCCCTTCTCCCCCACCAAGACCGAATTACTAATCCCGCCCAGGATGCAACCCCACAAGAAACTGATTAACTCCTGAATACCTACTCACTGCTAGGTGAACAATGGCATTAGATGAAAAGAAAGGTGTCCATTTCTGTCCCGCCCGGGATTCGATCCCGGAATTTCTCAAGTGTGTGTCGAGAACGAACCCGACTGAACTACAGGGACCTTGTAGTTGCCATTAATTGAGCCAATAGGCCATCGTAATCTTTTGCTCATAAGGGGTCGGTGATTTTTGGTTTTGTAACTGTAAAACTAATTGTGGTTTTGTAACAATAATTGTATCCAGTTATTGTGTTTTTTCTCCGGAATACGATCCACAAATTGCCGTACACAAAGGTTCCCAATTACTGTTTCGAGTGCACAGGATCGAACGTTATATAAGTAAGGTGGTCATTCGTTTTGTCATTTGCAGGATTCGTACTTGGGATATCTTTAGAAGTTATCTACCTAAGTCACTATTTATGCCATTTAAAAACGAAATTTAACCTAAACAGGTCAAGCTATTCAGCGTCTCTTGTTTTCAGGAAACTTCCTAATAAATTACAGTCTGGTGACTGTTGAGTAAAGTTTTTAAAGCAATATTGGTACCGAATTAATCCCGTATAGGAAACAAAATTTTTGTGATGCACCCGATACACCTAATTTTGTTGTATGCCGTTAATATCAATAGATTTTCTGTGTTAATCTTTTTTTATTGCGTCGCTATACTGGTTGGTTCATGTCAAAGTAGCAACTGTGTTAAAACTCTAAATTTTCCAAGTTTCGTTTTAAATTTTGTGTTAATATTGGTGTACGTGTTCCTCTAGTTTATTGAATTTTGTTGCCTATTACACTCAGCGTTGGCCCAGCTGCCTGCCCCCACACACCACCTCTTAAACGTTTTAGCAAGCAATTTTGATTTAATTTATTTTAATGTAGAGAGACCCGGCTGATGGCGAGTGCTCAGAAATTCGTCTTGTGCTATATAGAGGGTTACAAAACGCACCAAAAGAAGTAAATACTAAAAATTTCATCGAATACAAAACTTGTGAAGTGACTCACGATGAAAGATAACATTTACTCAACATCTTGAAGCGTAACCAAAAATTTATCTAATGCAAACCAGGTTCTTAATCCTTGTATTATCTCAATATCTAATTAGGCAATATTCAGTTACATTTCTCAATAAGAGATTTGCTAATGGACAAGACTTTTGCGTTATTTAAGTCCACCGGATATTCAAAGTCTAGCAGGTGAATTGGCAAAACACTAGAGACCCGCCCTGACCCGCCCTGACCCGCCCTGACCCGCCCTGACCCGACCTGACCCGACCTGACCTGACCTGACCTGACCTGACAATGTATATATATTGAAAAACAAGTTTAGTCAAGGTCTGTTCCGACTCGGAGATGTAAAGTTTATTGCACATCCTACAAGGTACCTTGCCAACCTGTCCTCATAGGAAGAACGTCGCTTTTTGATCGTATGCTTTACATAAGGCCAAAAATGGTCGTACCAGAAAATAGATGCGGCTCGTGAAATTGACGTTCTTGTCCCGTTTTCTGTTTTCGGTCCTCTGGTAGGTTAGGAAAGGTCACTTTAAATTGACCGTTTTCTTGACGTTGGGAAACCTTAGGAGAACAGCTTGACCTCGCATGCACATCCATAAAAATTTTCAGGAAAATTATTTTTATAATATATTTTTAATGAATTTTCATTTTTAAAACTAATACTTCTAAAACTAATAATTTAAAACTAATAAGAACGAACATTTCGCAGTGACCAGTGGCAGAATGTCGTGTGTTCTAGCATGGCCGAACCAGCCCTGGTAGCTGAGTAGTCTTCGTCTATCCCCGGAGATAAATTTTCCGGTAAAGCTTGATAGATGGAAATGCCCCGATTGATCAATGGCGATTATAAGCCTTGTGTGGAGTCAGTTAAGTGCGAGAAACGTCGGAGATTGAACAGCCGAAGACAGTTTGAGGTCAATGGAACGACCCGTAAGTCGACCAGCAGGGAGGGAGGGGGGGGGGGGGGGGAGGGGGGGGAGGGTACATATCCGTCAGTTCAACGCCTATGTGAAAGTTGACACCAAAACTATATTATCTTCCCCCCCCCCCCTCACCCCCACTTCTGTTCGTATAGTGAGCCTCTTAACCAAGTTTAATTCGTTCAAATATGTCAAATGCGGATTTAATCTCCTATTCGACTTTGATTACATAAGTATTTTATGCGATGAAACTTGACCAATCTGAATTGATGCTGAGAAAGTAAGGTAGGAGTATTAGCATACAGGTGATCCACGAGACAGACTGGCATCATTTACACACTAATGACCTCCAAGTATGTGTTGCCCTTGGATTAGGTTTTTGTACACCTGTTGACCACTGACGCATAGTTAACTAGAATGCCAAAGTGATGTAAGGTGAATTGTTAAAGCAAAAATATTAGATTTTCTTTCATGATTATTATATATATATATATATATATATATATATATATATATATATATATATATATATATATATATATATATATATATATATAATATATATGTCGTACCTAGTAGCCAGAATGCACTTCTCGGCCTACTATGCAAGGCCCAATTTGCCTAGTAAGCCAAGTTTTCCTGAATTAGAATATTTTCTCTAATTTTTTTCTTATGAAATGATAAAGCTACCTATTTCATTATATATGAGGTCAATTTTTTTTTATTGGAGTTAAAATTAATATAGATATAACACCGAACCTAACCAACCCTACCTAACCTAACCTATCTCTATAGGTTAGGTTAGGTAGCCGAAAAAGTTAGGTTAGGTTAGGTTAGGTAGGTTAGATAGTCGAAAAACAATTAATTCATGAAAACTTGGCTTATTACGCAAATTGGGCCTTGCATAGTAGGCTGAGAAGTGCGTTCTGGCTACTAGGTACGACATATATATATATATATATATATATATATATAGAGTAGCACCTCTGGTGTAATCGTAGGTACCCATAGCCTCGGAGAAGAGAAGGAAGGGTATTCAGAGAAAACCTTGCAGATTCTCCTTGAATACTTGAGTATTTTGTTCTACCCATTGCCTATTTGTTTGTTTTTAATGCAATATAATATATTTTATTACTTTGTGATATATCACAGTCGAGAAATAAGTTGGGAAATCAATCAATAGGTAATAAAGCTATCAGTTCAGTCTTAATAAGGTTCACTGGTTTTCGCAAAACAAGTTATTCCTACTTAAAAAAAATAAAAAGAGGCAAATGGTGGTCTACTACCCTGTGACAGTCACCAGTCACCATGCAAAGTTTGGCGATTCAAGTCCCCCAAGCATATTGCCCCAAACCTTTCCCAGACAGAAAGACATTCTCTCATAAAGATATACGTTGATCAGCCAAATAGTATAGGTATTTTTTAACAATAAAACGACCTGCAGAAACTGTTCAGGAAACATAGCCATGAAACACACAGAAATAGCCAGTCAGGAAACATATTAAATGCATCTTCTCAGCCATCGGTTTACAGAAGAAAACATGAAGCTGAGTGTAAAAACTGAACGTAAACACCCAATTATTGTTTTCCCTTGACAAAAGTACAACTTGATTTAACTCGGACCAGAATAGAAAAATGTTCATTTTTACATCCGGCTTCGAGTTATGATACGATGCGTGGCCGTCTCCAAGATTCCATGAGTCGTGGCCCAACGCAAAGCTAAGACTCCGGCCAATTATTTTGTGGCCCGAAGGACCTTAACAATGACATCAACACATCAGGACCTCAAACCTGATGTGTTGATGTCATTGTTAAGTGCATGTGTTTTAAGTGAATTCCTTTTGTTTGGACTTCTGGCTAGCACCATCATCAGTTTTTTTGTGTTTTCTGCTTGCTTTGTTACATTGGAAATTATCCTCTCAGGGTATCAACATTCTGACTTTTATTGTATAAATTTTAGGCTTTGGCTTAATAAGCCAGAATTTACATTAAGGTGTTATCACTGTGCATTTATTCTAATGAGCTTCCTGTGAGAGAAACTGGTCTAGTAGGAGAGGCATCAGTTCGTTTGTATGTTGCCTCGCGCCCATGATGCATACACACACACACACACACACACACACACACACACACACACACACACACACACACACACACACACACACACTTACCTCACCTCACGTAGGCAGCTTTACACTGCCTACGTGAGGCCAGTCTTAGAGTATGCCGCCTCATCATGGAGTCCCCCATCTGAAGAAACACACAAGGAAACTGGAAAAGGTTCAGAAGTTTGCAAGGAGACTTGTCCCAGCGTTACGAAGGATGGGGTATGAAGAGCGCCTGAAGGAACTGAGCCTTACGACACTAGAAACTAGAAGAGAGAGGGGGGATATGATAGGAACGTATAAAATACTCAGGGGCATTGACAGAGTGGACATAGACGAAATGTTCTCACGGAATAGTAACAGAACGAGGGGACATGGGTGGAAGCTGGAAACTCAGATGAATCACAGAGATGTTAGGAAGTTTTCTTTTAGCGTGAGAGTAGTGGAAAAATGGAATGCACTTAAGGAGCAGGTGGTGGAAGCAAATTCTATTTATAATTTTAAAACTAGGTATGATAGGGAAATAGGACAGGAGCCATTGCTGTAAAAAACCGATGGCTTGAGAGGCGAGATCCAAGAGTCAATGCTCGATCCTGCAAGTTCAAATTGAATATTATAGTCCAAGTTAAATTGATACAGTCCAAGCATGAACTTTTTTGTTCATAGAGTTCATACATGCACTTTTGAATTGATGCATACCAAGCATGTACTAGCAATTAAGTGTGTTGATATAGTCCAAGCATGTACTTGCCATTAAGTGTGTTGATATAGTCCAAGCATGTACTTGCCATTAAGTGTGTTGATATAGTCCAAGCATGCACTTGTCATTAAAGTATCAATACAGCCGACGGACTCACGACCAGACTTGCGTGTCTGCGCTCTTAAGAGCTGCGTCCTGGCAGCGAACTGTAATTGTTATTGTGATATTTTAGTGTATCGCTACAAACCAGTTCGCTAGTTATAATTTAGACCTCGCCTCTTTGGTGTAATGATGGTTCGTGAGAGTCACAAGCCTCGGCGTCCTATCTGGGATCATCACAAGTATATCCTTCGTCAGCGGAGACTGACGACCGCCAACCTGGGCTAGAAACGTTGGTTCCGTGCCTCTTGTTACCGAGAACACAAGCGTCGCCTCCTCCTTAGTATGGCTGATCAGGGAGCTCGACTCTCTCAGACATTCGAGACGGTGATCTGATGCTTCATCTCCAATGATGATGTATTCCAGGCATGTCGAACCCTTCCCCAACGCCTCGCACACACCATGCAATTCACTACACTTTCAGCCACCAGTGTTAGATAAAAAGAATTGTGACAGCCTTAATAAATCAAGATGGTATCTGTCAGCATTTTCTCTAAAAGCAAGCCCCCCAGACGGTCTGGGCACGAAGCTTAACTGCCACTTTCCAGGTCCTCATCTTCCTCTCTCACACACACTTCCCTGTGCATCACGTCTGTAAACAAACTCCCTGAAGGCACGTCACATGCTTCACAAGCCATATATCTCATTATGCAAGCCGAAGTATCACTGTAACTCAAAAAATGCTTCAGTTGTTACAGGAAACATTACTAGTTTCCCTCCAGGAAACAGGAAAACGTCCTGTTCTCTCCAGACTTACCAAATGATTAAAATACTGGAAAATCATCTTCTGATACTTAAAAATTCCTGAACAAGTTGTAATTTGGGAGATGACAACCGCCGATGGCACACGATTCTATTATTGGTTCCAACAGCATCTTGACGGATCATCATCCAATCTCTGGGACATTCACCTCACAGCATCTCCTCTTGTCTCGAGTCATTCTCTCACTTGTCACTCGGCGTCGGAGAGAGGATCGTGTCAAAGCGTTTGAGCATCAGATTCTCCTTCCTGATGGGGCATCACCACGAGGTGCCTGTAATGATCATCTTAGAGTGGTCTTGATCCTATCAGGGTGTTGCTGGTTTGGGAAAGTTTGAAGGTGTGTTACTCTGAGTCGAGAAGAAGATGGGAAAGCGCCGTGACATCAAAAAAAGCTGCTAAAATGTCCAGGGTACAGAGTTTCTGTACCCATGGATTAAGAGTTACAAACACGACTACAGTTGCTGATCCATCATAGTTACCCATCGTGCTCAAAGGTATCACAATTTGTATCCTAAACAATGCAATTCGTGATGAGAAATCTTCCATTCGCTCGGGCTGTTATGAAATGCTTTAATTTTTATGGTTGATGGAGATTCAAAAGCCTGAGAGATAATAGTAATTAAAAAAAATAGGAAAATATTAAAGAGACAAGCTCCAATTTTTCACAATGAAATAATTTTGAGAGCAGGAGGTATGGCAAAATGATCAAAATAGCCCAATTGAAAAGTCGAGATGTATTATCTATGCTGGGA
The DNA here is from genome assembly GCF_040958095.1 of Procambarus clarkii. Lineage (NCBI taxonomy): Eukaryota > Metazoa > Arthropoda > Malacostraca > Decapoda > Cambaridae > Procambarus > Procambarus clarkii. Next base: position 8,997,683 of record NC_091157.1, read on the forward strand.
GATTATTCTTATACATTAAGGGCTCAAGACTTGTCAACGCCCTTCCTCTAATAGGCATAACCATCACCCTCAGTCGGTATTCATAATGTGACTCGATGAGCACCTCCAAAGTATACCTAGTCAAATGAGTTGATTCACACGTCAGACTGCGAGCAGAGACGTCTAACAGCCTGGATGACCGCACCACCAACTACCTTAGAGTCCATGCCATTGCTACATTGAAATTGAAATACGTTTACTGAGGTAAAATACACACTAAGGGATGAGGTAGCTCAAGCTATTCACCCCGTTCAGGACGTGTTCATATATATATAGACACACATCACAAACAATAAACATATTACCGAACATTCTGAGTGATATTCATATACACACTTCTTCCTTTACACACGCAGCATGTTACCAGACGTACACACAACTACCTTTATGGCTGCTACATTAGTCTTCGGGAACAGTCTCAGGAGAGCGTAATGTAATTGCTTTTCAACACTATTAATATTACTTACAGTATTAATGCACATAATGTGAAAAAATTAAATATTTTTATAATAATTTTTGGGATAAAAAAAATTGATGCATTTCTTAACATTTTTACGTTTAACGGAGTTTACGACTAATAAAGAGCCAATTTATGTATGTGCAAGATTGGAATAGATTTGCTTTATATATATTATTTCCATGAATCTATCTATTGATGCATATATTGAGAGATGCTCGCAGGGAGATGACAGATCACGTGACATAACGATGCGTCACTAACTTACATACCAGTGACGATGTTAATCCCTGTGCTTATATTCTAAATTATGTAAATTCAACCTATACCCGTAGTTCTCGTATGTTAAGTGTCAGTTATATATTTTCTGACATTGTAATATGCTTGACAGAGTATATTATGCTGACAGCGTTGTATATCATAGCTGGATGTGTGCGATAAGATTCCTGCCTACGAGGCGATCCTAAATCTTAAGTGGACTTGTTTTTCCCACCCTGCCACTGAGTTAAGATGTAACAGGTAAACATGTATACATATTTAGATATATTTGAACTTAAAATTGGGTAATTTGAGCTACAATCAAAAGAAACTTTGAGCATGAGGCGCATATTTAGCTCACCACTTGTCTTAATAGTATTCAGGATACGGAGTTTTAGTCATATATGTTTTCCAAAGTATTTGTCAGTCCATATTTGCAGATGCGTGCCGAGTCCCCTCCTCGTATTCCCATAATAGGCAATTTTCCCCCTTAAAAACTGTGCACTTAAACTTGTGTAATCAGACAACTATAAGTTTGGTTATAGCCGTTTAAGATTACAGTTTGTAAAATCGGCAGACAGGTGGTAATAATGTTTATCTAAATCAATAAATCAATAAGAGAGAATTTCTGTACAAAGTTGGGGCCAGATGATTAGGGCTAACCACTTCCAAATTTGCAGGGGGACTGGTCTGGCATTCGGGATAGACACAGGCTGGTGACTGGTCGGGGGTAAAGGTTGGTAAAATGCTGTAAGAAATATTAGCAATTATAAACTTACCAAAGCCATTTTTATAGTTTTATAAATATTTAATTATCTCTCAATGTTTCTTGAGAGGACGATTCAGGGAGTGAATCGAAGAGATAGCTAGATAAAAGAGATAGCTAAATAAGTAGGCAGAGAGAAAGATAGGATGGGACGGGAACCATCAGGAGAATGCGCCAATGCATTACGAATATATTGCTCTAGGAAGGGGTTAGGATAAGGATTTGGGATGGGACGAGAGGAAGGAATGGATGGTATAGAGAGATACAGTGGAGAGACACTCTTGTAAGTCCGGGTGCCCTCACAGTGTGTGCGTGAGTGTGTGTGTACACACTAACACATTATAATATACTTGGAGAGGTACCCGGAAACGCCTGGGTCTGTCGCCTATCTACCTATCTATCTCTACCTATCTCTATCGATCTATATCTCTAGTCTAGTTATCTCTTCGTCCTCCCTACCTGCCTGCATTTCCCCCTCTAGAATCACTGAAACAAATGTACGAGTCACAAGTGGCTTGCTTTTTTCCTTTCCCGTCTCTGAAAGACTCAGTGAAAATGGCCTTGGGTTGGGGATAAATTACGAATGTTTCTTAAATCATTGAATTTAGGCCTACCCTGACTAGCCTATGACTGTCCTGAACCCCAGAACATGCCTAGTGCAAATTTGGGTGAAGCGAACCATAAGCTCCAATTCTCTTTGAAACTGGAAATTTTTCTAAAGCTTTTTCTCCCTATTCATTCCTGCAAAATATATTGAATTAATTGTTGGGTTACATAATATGCACCGTTGACATATATCACTCTAGGTAGAATTCACCAATAATTGGATTTCCTAATGCATATCAAAAATACATTGAAACCCAATGCTATTCATGTGTCACTTTGAACTCCATAGGGAACGGCCAGACACATGCTTAAGATGCAGCATATTAAGTCGCTGGATCCAGACACTTGTCACTCATTGGTCCTTAGTTACCCAAATTAGTTTACAGCCCAAATCTTTTAGACATTTTCGTGCACATTTTTCCCTGTGCTTGGGGTTTGTGATCTAGGCGGTTCGAAGCAGTGTCAGTCCTCAGTCCTCTGATCTTTCGTTAATCTGGTTAATCTTTTTCATTGAAAACTTGAAAAAACTGAAAATCTGGTTGTTACGGCGATAATCGGCCCAACAGCAGTCAATGGACTTTAAACCATAATAACTTAACCTAAACCATGGCTTCGTTTTAGGTCCAGCTCTCAAATTATCTCCAGACAGTATAACGCTTTCACGTTATTGCATTGAAAATAAGATCAATAACAGTACTTCAGTATTGATAAGCGTTACACAGAAGGCGTGGAGTTGTTCTGTGACACAAAGACTGGCACCTAAAGTTTTAATCCACTCATTTGCTACATCCGTGTCTACCTTCCGTGTATCTTTGACTTCCACTCTCTGTCTCCCTCATTCCCTCTTCTCCAACACATTCCTCTCCCCTCAGTGAGCTAGCTCAGCATGCCTCGTGAAAGATATCCACCAGTACACACACACAAATCACCATGTCGTGGCACAGTCAACTAAGGCGCGTCTGGGATCATCCCGGACGTAGGTTCGAACCCTCATCACTGCCTTTGTGGATGTATTCATTGATATCCACCAAGGTTAGAGCCCTGGAAAAAGGTAGGGATTGCCACTGTTCTGAAACTATTCGACCTTATATATCCAGCAGTGTTTAGCTAATTGCCTCTAATCGAATGACGAATCACGTTCTAGGGGAAACTATGAAGTTAAGGCTTAAGGTGAGGTGTGTAGAGGCCCACATCAGTACCGTTCGCCAATGGCAACAGTCGGGAACTAGTACTGTCAAGAAAGTACAGTAAGATAAAGTAAGAGAGTACTTTTCGTCTGCAAATAGCAGACTGAAAGTACCGCCAGCGATGCTGATGACTGACCATTAGTGTACCTCCTGCCTTTGAATCATGCGAGATGGGTGGGTGGGGACGGTCAGTGGCAGGATGTCTAGAACTCAGTTGCATCGAAATTATTTGTGTGTGTGTGTGTGTGTGTGTGTGTGTGTGTGTGTGTGTGTGTGTGTGTGTGTGTGTGTGTGTGTGTGTGTGTGTGTGTGTATAAGACAATTCGACGGGCTAAGTTCTGTCTCATTCTATCGGCAGACACGTGGGGTTCAAGTTATATAGCATGATCTAAAGTTGTTGGCTGTGACTTGTTTTATCTAGCTTGTCTTGATATCCGAGGTTACTGAGATTGGCAACTGTCCCATTGACAAGATATCCAGTTACAGTGCCACGGGACCTGCCAATAAGTTGATATATTGTTCAATAATCATCTGAATAACGCTAGTTGTTTCTGAGATAGCAGGGGTGACTGTCACAGAGACCAGAGAGCAGGCTATAATAATTGAGAGTGTATGTGATGCTATCCTGCTCGTGGGTAGGGTAGGTAGTATCATATATATA
>NC_091157.1:9014156-9024156 GCF_040958095.1 Procambarus clarkii
GGAAGGGTATGGCAACCCAACACCAGACCAAACATAACGTTACCAGAAGGGGAATTAGCAGCTTCCGTCCGCCGGAAGAGATGCCGTGGAGATGGGTCAGTGACCCCGCACCAAAGGCCGAGGAACGGAAGCGTAAAATGGAAAGGTAGGGAGCGGAGGTTGGTGAGGTAACGAGGTAGTTACGCATAACAGCAATTCGCAACACTCCGCTCGTTAGGTGAAGTTCAACCCCCAGCCAGGAGGAGGAAGTACGCGTTAAACACAGTCCTGCATACCGCGTTCTCCGAGCCCAAACGATTCTGCAGACCCTTTGCCTTAGAGAATATTGCAATAGGCAACAGGGAGGGACAATATAAGAGTATGATGTAATTGTCTGCGCCGACCGGCAGACGATGAACGCCATTGGCTTAAGCAGGATCACCTGAGGATCTCAATTAGCAATTTACAGTAAAGGGAAACAGCTTGTGTGGAAATCAGTGACCTTTTGAAGCTGGTGTCATGCTTGCTGGAGTCTGGGATTGAGTCCAGTACGCCTGACAAGTCCGGCTCTTGTGGCCAACTTCATAGATAAAAACGCCATTCAGTCCAACAGACAAGTGGACGTTGACAGAAAAATGACAGCATAAATACGTCAATTTGACAGCATTCACTGCTTGTCAAAAAATCCCCTGCGGGGGTACTGATCAACGCAGCTGGCCAAAGCATGCTTTAGCATGGTTGAAATGACACCTAGCCACACCCTAGCATACACTTGTTGACCTCTTAACCCATATATTTAACTTTAATATTTTACTGTGTGCCATTGTCCATTACCAGATCTTACGAGCTAACTTGCCTTAATCAACAGTGTAATTAGATCGACAGGTGGGAATCATAGGTAAGCAACAAAGGTAAGGAATAGTTGTTGACGGTAATGTCTATGGCACAATGTGCTTGTGGGGCAGTGCCAGACGTGGAGCAGTGCCAGGTGTGGGACAGTGCCAGGCGAGAGAGTGCCAGGCGAGGAGAGGTGCCAGGAAGCTCACAGTCTGATCGTATCCTGAGGATTTCAGGAACACTCAGAGTATCCTGAGTGGGAAAACCGAGAGTATTGGTGGAGCAAGTGGAATGGGGTTGAGTGTATGGGAGAGGCAATTGAGACTATGGCAAGATATATTAAGAATATGGTTAACAGAGTAAACTTTTCCATAAAACTGGGTCAATCTAAAGAGAATATAACCTTGAGAAAAGATTAATAGGTTTACAACCTTTTTTTTAAGATTGTAGATTATAAATACCTGGGTAAATACTAGAGTGGAATACTAGATGTCTGAGAAAGAATCCTGGGGAAACAGAAATTGACTCAATATCTGAATTGACGAAAAGAAACGGTAAATAAGAAAACGAATTTGTCCCCTTATTTAAGGGGTCCAGTTATTTAAGGGGTGCCCTTTTTTAAGGGGTCCCCTTATGGAGTAAGCCTACGATCTCGCCCCTGTCTTGAACTTCCACCTAAAGAAGCGTCAAATTAAATTAGCAAGGTTGCAGAGGAATGCAACATATTCGAACAACATCTGCGGAGATTGAGCACTGAGGAAAGGAAGACGGCAATGATTCTCATCACACATGAAGACAGAATCAAGGAGACATTTATGATTCTTAGAGAAATCGATTACCTTAAGAGTGAGGAAATATTCAGAATAATACATGTAAGAAGAAGAAAAATAATTGAAAATAGTAGTCGCTGACGAGTAGCAATGATGTTAAAAAGGAACTATTTTAGAGTAAAGGTTGTGACCAACAGGAATGGGCCAGGACGAGAGAGAGAGAGCAGAGCGTAATTAAGTAATTTGTTTCAAATATAGACCTGACGAGAAACAGGGTGGTTGGGAAACTCAGTATTAGACAACAAACGGTAGTTACATTGGGGGCTTAAGGGTTAACGCTCGAACCAACACACACCTATAGGTAAGTGCATTAAGGTGAGTACATTAAATGAATACTTTTAGGTGAGTATCTTCAGACAAACGGCTACCATCGTCGTTCCCAAATCTTGCCTCCACTGGAACTTCCTTCAGAAATCTGAATAAGGAATCAATCAGGATCTTACATACTACGTATATCAGCCCAACACTTCAACTTGCAAGGCGATCGTTGGACCATTTTTTTTCCTTTTAACAGGCAAAAGGAAGCTGGAGAAAATTCAGAGTTATGTCACCAGACATAAATATGCCAAAGTAGACATTAGGTGCTGGTCCTGGGAGTTATTGCTAATGAAAAAGTCTAAAGAAATTAAATCTACGGTCATAACAAGAGAGAAGATTCAGAGAAGGCGTGATTACCATATACAAGATTCTCAAGGGAGTACACAGGTATTCAAGTAGACAGTAGACAGCATATTTGAAACGGGTGGCACAGTAAGAAAGACGACACAGCTGGAAACAAAAAGTTTCCAATGAGCCAAGAGACATTTGAAAGAAGGGTTCCAGTGTCTTGAAACGAATGCCGGAGCATTTGTTCCACGTTCCGGCATGGTACAAATGAAATGCATTACGAAGTGACGTAGATGAACACATACTTCATACATAGTTTCAAATAGAGATAAGAAAGAGCTCAATGTGATGGTAATCCTGTATACCAGGTGACAGAAGACTAAGGCGCAAGACCAAGGAACTGAAGCTCAAAACCTAGTAAGACTATATTGGTAAGTACAGTTAGGTACTATATAAGACCCATCCCATTTCTAGTATACGGTAAACTCGTATCAAAGTTTCCTGATGATGTAATGCTATTGAGAATTAGCAGAGCAGAGGAGAGACTGTGCTAAACTCCAATGGAAACATGACACACTTTACAGGCAACCAGAAAAATTGTCTATTAGACTTAGACGCAGCCAAATGCCAACCTAAGGAAACAGACTCGAGTGAGAAGACGGCAGTACAGAATGAAGACGATACAGGTTAACGTACAAATCCACAAGGGCCGTGACGAGGATTTCCTCCTCGTCACAGCCCTTGTGGATTTGTTCTTTTGATACATCACGTAGTGTGATTTCTGTGTGTAACAGGTTAATGTATCAGCATAGGAGGACATTCTGGTAGTAAACATTCCCAAATCAAATGGCAGAAACTTGCCGAATATGGTAGGCGTATACAAAGCGTTAAGGAAGCGAGACTAGTAGCTAGTGTTCGACGCTGCAAGCACGTATTGCGGCGAGGACATGCACCCCCGCCAGTACTCCCCTCCCCCCACACGCACACCAACAAGGAGATAAATAACTTCTTATTAATATCTTCATTTGAAACAGTGTATGGAATCACTGCCTAATGCATTCCATCTGTTAACAACCCTGATAATGAAAAAGTTCTTTATAACGTCCCTGTGACTCATTTGCGCGAATCTGCGTGCAAGTGTGTGTTCCCGTTTTGCGTGTGTGTGCACGCAGCAATAACGACAAGGCGAGCAAGAACGAAGCAAAGGACACATAAACCAACTCCTGTTGGGGACAGCACGCAGGTGTTTCCCTCGTCCCCTGGGGCATATTTAGCCTCGGTTGACAAGAGTGATGACAACGGCGCTGATTAGAAAGATGATAATGGCTGAGCGTGACACGTCACCCCCTCGAGCCTTCCCCCGTGTGGGGATATCCGGCACAGGTTCTGGCCCGCTAGCGTGAACTGGACCTTGAAGTAATTATTACTTTTCCCTCTCCGTGAAAAATCTGCATGAAAACGCCATCAAATGCTAATCGAGCAGAGGCTAGTGTGACCCCCAAGACGCGGGGTGTCATCTCTGGGGGAGGCCACTGAAGGTCTATTATTATATCCTGTGTGGCCGTCCTCCTGCCACTCAGAAAATTTTCAAATCAGTTCACCGGGATTTTGTTGAGTCAGTCCGTGATAATGATGCTCCTATTCACTCCTTTCTTTGCCGTTATTTCCACTCTTTTTTAGAAATGTGAATGGCAAGATTTTTTTTTTTTAGGAATTAACGCAAGTTTGCTCGGCTACCTTAATAAAGCTTCGGGGGTTAAGTGTGATATTGGTGGCTGCCGGAGCCCAGCGTAACAGATTTGGCCAAATTGCCGATGTGGGTCTATCATAGAACCTGTGCCGTGGGAGGTCTCTGCTTCTTTCACAGATCATTTAAAAGTTAAAAATACATTCAGAGCGTAACAGAGAACTCCGTTGTCATGGTGAATATTTTGGTTTTCTGGTCATCAGAGGTTCAAATCGAGCACCTTCTGCAGGTCCACATATAATAATCTACATTCTACGATTCGTTACAGCTCTGTGTAATATTTCATGGCAAGCTTCCTGCAGTCTTTGGGTTCGGTTTTTGACTTAATTAACGCCTATCAACCTTTGGAAGGTCGAGGCAACAATGGCTTACTAAGCAGCAACTATACTTTAGCCCTAGCATAAATCAGGGACAAGAGGGTATATAAACCTCTCTATATACTCAGTATATACTCTCAGTGTATATATATGCAACGAGAAGCTGGCTACACCTCTCGGTGTATATATTTGTTTATAATTAGAGGTTTCAAATGAGCAAAAGGAGAAGTTTTGGAAGCATTGACCAGGGATTTTATAATATAACGAGGAAACAGGCTTTACAAATAATTTACATAACTAAGAAATAGGTTTTACAAATGCCCAAAAAAAACTAGCAATACTGAACCCAACGTTTACCTATAAACCAAAATAAAGCTTACCGCATGCACAAAGAACTTATAACCACTTAAAACTAACATTCATCGCTATATCTCAGAATGATAGACGCTATCTTCCTTTCTATTTCTCAATGTACTTCTGACGAGTAAGACTAATGATTTTCCATGGATTACATTTAAGCCCAAATTAAAAAGCAGACGAGGAGTCACAATAACGTGGCTGAAATATGTTGAACAAACCACACACTGGAAAGTGAAGGGACGACGACGTTTCGGTCCGTCCTGGACCATTCTCAAGTCGATTGTCGACTTGTCACAATTGACTTGAGAATGGTACAGGACGGACCGAAACGTTGTCCTCCCTCCACTTTCTAGTGTGTGGTTTGTTCCCCAACTTCAAATCTCTGTTACTTTTGATAAAACCCAAACAGGCGAAACTTTATGTACAAATAAAGTTTCATTTCATCTTTGTGTTCTTTAGATGAATCGAGTTGAGTAAGGAGGGAGTAGGAGGGTGAAGGGGTTACAGGTTTGGGACGTACAGAGGTAGATGTAAGTAGATTGTAGTACTCGTTTAATGTCGGACGATTATTAGTTGCGGCAGATTTCTAAGTTTAAGGTAGACGGAAGTATCGGATGGGTTCTGTAACTTGTACATCGGTGAATCACGTTGAATTAGAAGGCAATCTGTGAAGTGTCTCGACAGTTAATTGACGCAATGGACTAAGTGCCAGGCAGTGTCTTTAAGTTGTCTGTTGTTGTTATTTAAGATTCGCTACCTGGAACAAAAAGTTCAAAGTAGCACGGGTTATGGTGAGCCCGTAGTTTGAGTTGTCGTTGGACCCAAGGGTTAACGGTTGGCTTGCACCACAGGTTAAACGGTTGGTAGGTACGAGAGCTGGTAAGTACGAGAGCTGGTAGGTACCAGGGCTGGCAGGTACCAAGGGGTGTTAGCTGGTACTACTAGCAACCCATACTACGGGCTCACCATAGCCCGTGCTACTTGGAACTTTTTGTTCCAGGTAGCGAATCTTAAACAACAACAAACTGGCTACCAGTTCGCTGGAGCCAGAAGTAGTCTAGGGCCTTGAGCCTAGGAATGATACGTGTCATTGGCGAATCTCCTCAATATATCTCCTCCTGTTCTGTATTCACCAGAGCAAGATTGCCCTGAATATACACCAATTTGTTTATATCACACGTGTAACTGAGGAGTGTACAAGCTTGAGTGTAGGAATGTGTGTCCGCACACAAGGATATGAAAATGCGGTGCGTTTAGATTGATAAATTGCTCCTGTGGGGGTCAGGAAGGTCAGGGGAGAGGGCGAGGGAGTGTGTTCGTTAGTGGAACTGGCTGCTGGAATGGGCGTGGCCATTCAGGTGTGGTCTATGGCTCCTCCTGCAGGTACTGTACTGAGAACACCGTTATTTCTACTATTTTTACTTTTCCATTTAATAAGCACTGCTTCTTCAGGCATTTCACAGTATATGAACGACCGTGACAATCCGTACGTAGGAACAATTCCCTCTCGCCACGTGTCAAATACCGATAGTCGTTAAGTATTTGTTTTCGATCGCGTTAACAATCGCGGATAAATTGTGAGGGTGACTACCAAGGGCTGTAGTTAATGACTCACGACGTAACATCTTGCGAGAATCAGATTGATGGGGGCGATACTATTTACTCGTAGACTGGTTGAGAAAGTGAATCATCAGTAACCTCAGCCAACGGGTCTTTGTAATGTTAATCTTCTTCCATCTCTCGCCGCCCGCTTCTGACAGCGCTTCATACGCTTCTGACCTAGCAAGCCCGATACGCCCGCGTAGATAAAATTCCAATTAAGCAACACAATAAACAAACCTGAAGGACCATCGTGAACACTTAAGGAAACGCCCTTAACGTGGTGATGCTGAAGATGATGACAGATGATACAAGTCGCTGTAGACTGGACCGTGAGAAACGTAGCTCGATGTGGTTGTCGGGCTAAGGCGCCAGTTTTCACTTGAGTGGTTAATATTTTCCTCAACAAACACTCCTAACAAGACGTTTTCTCAGCCTATAGGGCATTCCATTTGTTATGAAATGTAATGCTTACGCCCTGATGTCCCTGTTTACCTAGCAGTAAATAGGTACCTGGGAGATAGACAGCTGCTACGGCTGCTTCCTGAGTGTGTGTGTGTGTGTGTGTGTGTGTGTGTGTGTGTGTGTGTGTGTGTGTGTGTGTGTGTGTGTGTGTGTGTGTGTGTAGTAGGATCAGTAGTAGTAGTAGTAGTAGTAGTAGACATAACAGGAAACAAATAGATTAGTTAGAAACATGGGTTTCAATCTGCTCGATTCTGCAGGCACAAATAATAAAACACACACACACACACACACACACACACACACACACACACACACACACACACACTCTCACCGATGTTCAAGCACCAGCCACTGAAGAGCCAAGCATGTAGCCAGATGGTGCTACTATTTCAGAACTTGCAGCAAGCTGTTTGAACCCGATTGGAGACCCCTCACTGAAGCCTTGTTTGTTAATCAATCCCTTCAAGTCATCCAGTGAAGAAATTTAGAGCTGTAAACAAAACCTGTCTAATTACTCGCCCATATCGCACCTCGTTAATCGCTTGTTAGTGTCTGAGACCGGCTCATGTTACTAGGGAAATTGAAATTCAATTTCATGTCTCCGTAAAAAAAAACAGGTTAATGATGGACACCAAGTGAGATAATTTACTGCCCAATTAGGTTTGCTTTTAATCAAGCAAAACGTAGACGGTTTTAAACCCTCCTTAACGTAGAAATTCTCCTCAGATCATAGTGTAAACCAGACGTTATCGACGCCTTTTCTTATACTTGAAGACCTAAAGTCAAGCCACTAACGTCCGTCGCCTGAACAGAATAGTTTATATTGTCAGAGTAATAGTAATAGATTGTGAGGGTTCATGGAAGAGTTGAGGTAATGGGCAATAAACGGGTAAAGGCAAGACAGGTGAATTGGTAAATTTGGTCTGGCGTGAGGCAGGATAAATGCCCTTGGGGGTCCAAGTGGATGTGATGAATAAAGTGGAGGACTCATGGACTTGAGAGCTGTTGAAGTTGGTCATAAAAGTTTTACGTACGTATCAGGTTAAGCGACGGGTTCAGAGTGAATGTCGGAGTGAGGAGAGTGGGTGAATGATCTGAGTGAATGTCATCCTAGATTGAAGTGTGGGGGGGGGGGGTAAATCAGTTAGTTGTGAAGTCCGGATCAGCTGACATCGTCTTTATTAGTACGTCTGTGCCGTGTTCTCTCCCAATTAGCCTCACAACGCTCGCCAATTTGAGCCGAGATAAGCAAAACAAATTTAAAGGTGCGATTGTGGACTTTGCAATATAATAAATAATTTTGTTTACTACATGTTAAACTTTTGCGAGTAAAATAACCACATTAATGCGTACATAAAGTTATCATATTGTCGTCTTCGTCGTTAGACTGTGACCACTTAGAATGGGAAATATGGACAATATATATATTTCTTTTATTAAATATGAATAAGGTATCCATAAGGATATTCCCCCCCTCCATTCACCTTTCTCTCTGCCACCTCCCATTTCCACTTTTCCTCTCCATGCCCTCTCTATTCAACTCTCTCTTTGCAATATCTCCAGTCATACCATGTTGAAAACTCTTGCATATTTCGCTCTCACATAAACACACCTTTCATAACTGTAATCATATTTTACCTCACCTGCCATATTAATGCAGGTTCTCTTATCCATATTATTAGCATATGCCCCATTCGAGGTCTCGTAGCCCCTTACTCTCGCTTCTTACACGAAGGTGAACAGGCGCTGAGATGGCCTGGTCGGCTAATTAACTCATACCAGGGTTACAATTAGCCTTGTTAGGGCGCCTCGTTTAGAGTGCTTCGGAGCACCTAGGAAGCACCAAGCCGGTGTATTTACATAGTTTTGCTTTAATTATACCACACAGTAATTATGACCACGTCGTTACCTGGCTGTCTAGTGGTTATTCTGTCAGCCTGTTTCACGTTCTCTATCTCCATATATATATATATATATATATATATATATATATATATTATATATATATATATATATATATATATATATATATATATATATATATATATATATATATATATATATATATATATATATATAATATATATATATATATATATATATATATATACATACATGACAGTGTCAGACCACGGAGGAAGAATTGAAACAGGAATTTCCTTAAGTACTTTCGTATATTAATACATCTTCAGAAGGAATTACTCCTTCTGAAGATGTATTAATATACGAAAGTATTTAAGGAAATTCCTGTTTCAATTCTTCCTCCGTGGTCTGACCTTGTCATAATATAATATAATACTGGCAGCAGGTTTTCATTTTGTGTTTTATTGAATATGATGACTGCGTATTTTGTATTATTTTCTTGTTTAGGGCTTTTATTCCTGTGACAAGTGCTCTTGCATCTTGGTTTAATTGATGCTAGAGGACTAGTGTGTTTCTCAATACAGAATATGCAGCCATATTTATTGAAACACACAGACACACACACTCACTCACAGAATTATATATATATATATATATATATATATATATATATATATATATATATATATATATATATATATATATATATATATAATAATTATTAGGGAAGGGAGTACCACCTCTGGCTGAAAGAAGGGGGACCCATAGCCTCAGAGGAAACCCCACACAACGCATTGGAGGGAATGTAGGTCCCATACATTTTCTGTGTGCTTTTCTCCTACCACCCCCTTCCTTTTTTTTCTTTATTGTTTATTTAAAGGTTACAAAACATACAAGACAAATGCCTAAAGGTTATGGATCTCTTGAAGCTCCTCCGCTTCTGGACAGGAACCGAGGACGCAGCAAGCATTTCCCCTCTGGATCGCCACACTGAGGCGCTGAAAAAAAAAAAACTGGAAGCCCTTGGGTCTCTGGTGACGTCAATGAGCTTGGAACCCAATTCCTTGAGAAATCCCAAGACACTCTTGCCCCAGGGGCCATGCGTCTCAGACGCTATGGGAACAATGAGATATTGACCTTCCAGTCGCCTGTACTTGAGTGATTTTGCTGTTTCCCTGTGGTTGGCCGCCCCACCTGCTTGATCAGCTCCGATGTGTACATAGGTGTCAGCCAGGTTGGATACACATGTGTAGTCCCACACCAACTGTCTACCCTCCTTCCATGAGTATATGGTGATGCCATCAGGGCAAAGTGCGGGAAAATCCGGGTTTTGAACCCCTAGGATGCGAGGTTCTCTCTCCGCTGGGCACCTAGCTGAGACGAGGCTTCTCTTGATG
>NC_091157.1:9029156-9154156 GCF_040958095.1 Procambarus clarkii
TTTAGGTAGTATATAACGTATATATATAGGTAGTTATATATAGGTAGGTAGTATATATATAGGCAGTTATACTATCCCACTTATACGTATCCTTATACGTAGAGGGAGAAGACTGAACCCATCCTCGTATACACACTATCACTTTCACTGTTTACTCAAAAGTCACTGTAATTAGTGTGAATTATTGTGATGCAGCTGCGAGTGATTTTTCTGAATGTGAAGAAACTTAAACAAAAATTGAATGATATTTATAGATGTAAACATCTTTCACAAACATGAAATAGTTATCATTAAACTGCTTTATGAACGCTTTCTGAAGGCACCTCAAGCAGCCCCACGGTTGCATGTGATGTATTCTCCAGGGGTACCGGTTTAAAGTAGGCCCCTTGGTAAGGTTGATAATCTGATGGCTTAAAACACAATGATGAGCTCAACCTCCATCTTCAGTTACGTCTTGGATGCTCCGTAGTGTACATGCTCAAACTACATCAAATAACATCTCATAATGAACAAGATTGATGGTCCAAAGTGTGGCAAAGAATGAGGAAAATATGTTCGTGTATATCATCCTTTGTTTCAACTAAGTTAGGTCATGCGTCATGCGTTTCGTGGTGAAGGTGCGCAGAGTTGATATCTTGCGTCATACACGTTTGAATCTCGCTAATTTTCAGTTTAATTATTCACGTATATAAGCCACACTAGTACTAGTTTGGGATCGAACAAATTATCTGCTAAATAATGGAAGGGAGGTTGTACGTGCGTGTTTGTGGGGGGGGGGGGGCGTATGTGGGAATTTACCTGCATGTACGCACCTAGATGTGCATGCAAGGTCGAGCTAAGTTCCTGGGCCCGCCTTCCGAACGTTCTGTCTCGTTGTGATGAAGGTGAATTGAGCCAAAACACGTTCAGCATTTTCGAATTTTTCATATGTCGTTTAACCGCATACTTGGATCAGTGTTTTTGTGATCATTGGTTTATATTGATTTATATTATATTATATTGACCCATAGCATCACCACTTCCTCTTGATGCTTCTATATATTGGTACGGAGTCTTGAAGTGGGTAAAATATAGTTGTGCATTAATTGGCTGTTGATTGCTGGTGTTGACTTTTGATGTGCAGTGCCTCACAGATGTCGAGCCTCCTGCTATCGCTGTATCTATTGATGATTTCTGTGCTGTTTGCTATTAAGATTTCTCTGGTGATGGTTTGGTTGTGGGAAGAGATTATATGTTCCTTAATGGAGCCCTGTCGTTAATGCATTGTTAATCGCCTGGAAAGAGATGTTGTTGTCTTGCCAATATACTGAGTTCTTTGGAGCTTACAGTCCCCAAGTGTGCATTTGAAGGCATAGACGACGTTAGTTTCCTTTAAGGCGTTATGCTTGGTGTCTAGAGAGTTCTTCATGAGTGTGCGTGTGTGTGTGTGTCTGTGTATATATATATATATATATATATATATATATATATATATATATATATATATATATATATATATATATATATATATATATATATATATATAATGTTGTACCTAGTAGCCAGAACGTCATACTTGAACTACTATGCAGGGCCAGATTTGCCTAATAAGCCAAGTTTTCCTGAATTTATATATTTTTCAATATTTTTTTCTTATGAAATGATAAAGCTATCCATTTCATTATGTATGAGATAATATTTTTTAAATTTGAGTTAAAAGTAACGTAGATATATAACCAAACCTTCCCTACCTAACCTAAGCTATCTTAACCTAACCTAAACTAACACAATTAAGTCAATAATTTATGTTCTTAATATAGTATAATAATAATAATTCAAATAAACTAATTGGAGACAATTTATTGAAAATAAAAAAAATCACTCGGCCTAATAGGCAAATCGCGCCTTGCATAGTAGGCCAAGGAGTGTGTTCAGGCTACTAGGTACGACACACATACATTTTATATATATATATACATACATACATATATATATATATATATATATATATATATATATATATATATATATATATATATATATATATATATATATATATATAATTAATTTTCACTACGGGCATCACAAAAACTTCTCTGAGGCGTTTCTGGAGCACAGTCTACTTTAGATTCGATCCACAAAATCTAATTTACATCTAGGTCGCTCACACACTGTAACTTAATTGGAGATCTTCATCAAAATCTTGGGTTTAATCACGTTCTCGAGAACTGAGTGCGGCTCGTATATCTTCGTCCACAGATGAAAGTCAAGTTGGTCGAGTGTAAGAGCCCCGACCAGGAGATGTGGTGATGGGCGTGGTGTTTGTTGCTGTGTTCTGGTGGAGACACTATCGCAAGGTGGAGATTTTATCAGAGTAATGAGTGCCATTGTGTAGGGAGGTTGTTCTGTGCTGTGTGTGTGTGTGTGTGTGTGTGTGTGTGTGTGTGTGTGTGTGTGTGTGTGTGTGTGTGTGTGTACGTACCCGTGTAGCTGTTCTCACCTAGGTGTATTTGTGAGGGATGAGTTACGGCTCTTGGGTCTCGCCTTTCGACTCTTAATCGACTGGATTATCGATTTCACAACTTATTTAAATTTCTCATATCTATATATTTTAAAACTCGGTATGGATTTTTGTCTCCTGTCACTTTTTAACCCATTCAGTTTGTTTACTATTCAAATATTGAAAGAAATAGTGTCTGATGTCTCAGTGGCTAATTTTGGTAACTAATTTCCATCTGTACTGTTGCTGTTGCTGTACTACTCATGCTGAATAAGAAAGTCCCAAATCTGAGAGGTATGAGGGACGATGAAAGACTGAATGAGTTAATGAGGACTGAATGAGTCCATGTGTAGTGGGATGGGTGAGAGTGTCGGGGGTACGAGTTAGTGAATGTTCAACAACCTCCCTTATTAGTATTACTGTGGCTCTAATGAACCAACTAACCCCATGCTACACCCCCAATAATTATGCCCGTGTAGGAAATTCCTGACTCCAGTCGAACACTTTCCCCCTGTCGTACCTTCTGACTATTCCGGGAGTGACAACACTCGTTGTTGATAACGGCGTGAAATATGTGGCACTTGATTTTTTATATATATATTTCAGTTGCCTTTAGTTTCTCGCTCAATAATCTGTGGCCAGATTCATGAAGCAGTTACGCAAGCACTTACGATCCTGTGCTTCTTTTTTCAATCTTTGGCGGCTTTGTTTACAAATATTAAACAGTTAATGAGCTCCGAAGCACCAGGAAGCTGTTTATAACAATATCAACAGTTGATTGGGAAGTTTTCATGCTTGTAAACTGTTTAATAAATGTAACCAAAGCCGGTAAAGTTTGAAAAAAAAAATGTACACATTCGTAAGTACTTGCGTAACTGCTTCGTGAATCTGGCCCTGAAAGTTAGCTTTCCCAAATTAATGAAATCTCCTTTCAATGAGAGACTACAGTGTCTGCCATGAGGAAGGGCTAAGTTTCCATCTAATTCTTGAGAGGAAACAGTCCTCTCTCTTCGTTTTCTTAATAATCAAGTACAGCTTCTTTAACTACTTTCTCGAAGGTCTAGTCAACATTGACAATCTCCATAATCTCTTGATCTTTATCTGTCGCCTTTATCCTCGGTTGTGTTTAAGTATTATGATTTGGTTTATTATTCGTATTAATATAATTATATGCGCGCAATTGGTTTCTTATTTCGTTATCTTATTATGTTAATTTCTTAATTAGTTATTTTATAGTTATCTAAAAATTGTCTTATAACTTTTCCTAAAATTGGGTATTAATGACTCCAATAATTATGTATCCTACTTTACATTCTACTATATAGAAAATTATTATGAACTTTATAATTAGACCATATTCAAAAGTTTAATAGACCATATGTTGAATTAACAATAGAACGCGGATATTCAGATACATTCAGTTCATTACTTTAGCACTAATCTCTCTAAATAAATATTTATGTTGCAAATTAGATCAGATCTGTTGAAAATAAGTATTTTTTTAGGTTTTTGACAAAGTTTTTTTTATTTACCAGCAGGCGGTTTAATTTATAACTTAACAAAGATATAATAAATTAGGAGTTTGTAAACATAAATCATATTAAAGCCAAACAAATTTCTAGACTCCCCCAACTCCCCGGCCCACGCTGGACTTGTGATCCTGTGGTCCTGTGTTCGATCCCAGGCGCCGGCGAGAAACAATGGGCAGAGTTTCTTTTACCCTATGCCCCTGTTACCTAGCAGTAAAATAGGTACCTGGGTGTTAGTCAGCTGTCACGGGCTGCTTCCTGGGGGTGGAGGCCTGGTCGAGGACCGGGCCGCGGGGACACTAAAAAGCCCCGAAATCGTCTCAAGATAGCATAGTAATAGATTTTAGGTCTTAATAGATATCATAGTGAACAACCACTGTTTTAGTATTTAAGAATGATCTGTACTCTTGGACACGATGTTCACTCGAATTAAACAAGTATATTTTCTTGTTGGAATGTGCTTCTTACTGCAACAAAGGAGCGTTACTGGTCATATGTGGCATATTATGTATATGTACTTTTAAAACCGTGAGGACACTCGTATGATGTTACTCGCTGGTATTTTCCCTCGATCTGAAACAACAGGTGTGAGCTTGGCTTACTTTTGGCTATATTATATATGCATTTTATGTAACAACTATTTAACAGCTGTACTTGTTTTTCTGTACATATTTTTTATATTAAAAGTTATGTATTTGTTGTTATTATTCATATTATTGAGAATCCACGATATCGTAGTGTCAAATAAAGGTGAAGGAATGATCTTCACTCAAAAGTTAACGTTAGCTTAACGTTAAAGGTTAACGTTAACTCAAAGGAAACGTTATTGAGAAATGCCAGTTAATGCAAACGTACTTGTGTATATGTATTGAAACCAAATTTTCGGATGGAACCTACATCCCTTATCATGGTTTTTGTAGAGAATGTTCTGAATGAGATTCGAGGCGCTTGCGTTTGTGTGTGTGGGGCATATGAATGAGATTAGTTAATTTAGGTTAGGTTAGGTTAGGTTAGGTTAGGTTAGGTTAAATTTAGGTTAAATGAAGGATAAATTTCCGGTTTATCGGATCTACTTTACTGAAATTAAACAAAAAATATTGCTCAATAAATCTTTTAGTAAAGTTGATCCAATAAATAAGAAAATTATTCTTAATAGAGCTAAAATTAATTATCATAAAATCATATGTCATACATTTACTAATCTTTCTATAATGATTGGGGTTTTCTTTTACTTTCACTATTATTAATAATATTATTGCTATCGTTATCATTTTCATTATTGCAATTGTTGCAATAATAATTGCAAATGTTCATTATTTGTGTTAGGGTTCACTTGCCTTAATCACCAATTCAGACCTAAATACCCTGCTAATTAACGCAAATAGTTTCCGTTGATCTTTGCCAAATATTTCCAATCTATCGCTTCAGGAATGAACTAGAATGACAACTCGGAAATGAATGAACACATTCAGAACTTAATAATCATGAATGATTGTAATCATGATTATCAACGAGTAATCGCTCGTTGTAATCATGAATAATGATTCATGAAAATCATGAATAATCATGAATCATGATTCATGAATAATTAAGATCATGAAAATCAGAGTAATGATCATAAATACAGAAGATGAATTTACTCTTTAAAAGCATACTAGTAGCTAATGAGTTTAATTGCCCCTAAATGTAGACTAGTTAAAGCCTAACTGGATGGTAATCTTCCCAAGTTTAATATGATAGATGACTTTCCCAAGCCCATCAGAATGGTAATCAGAGCTAAACCCAACAGATAGGCAGAATTATAGAAGCGAACACAATAACAGACTTTCCCAACGGAATGGTAAATTGGGTCAAACTCAACGGAATAGTGAACTTACCTACACGCATAAGGATTGTAAACTAAGTGCCACAGAAAAGTAACTTGATCCGTAGTCAAGTCCAACAGGACGGTAGACTAATCGTAGCCCAACAGTGTCAGACGAGCATACCCGATTGATAGAAATTAAACCACCTAAGAGGTGACACGAGCATGAATAGCCCGTTAGAAACAGGAAAACAGGAAGAGAGCCTAACAGGATGAAAGCCTAACAGGATGAAAGCCTAACAGGATGAAAGCCTAACAGGATGAAAGCCTAACAGGATGAAAGCCTAACAGGATGAAAGCCTAACAGGATGAAAGCCTAACAGGATGAAAGCCTAACAGGATGAAAGCCTAACAGGATGAAAGCCTAACAGGATGAAAGCCTTACCCATGCCCAACGGGCTGAAAGACTTAACCTTGCCCAGCATTACGACATGGTAATGCTGGATGCCAAGACACACCAGATACATATAACACATACAGGAAAAACGACTTCGGATGACCAAAAAAAATACAACAAAAAAGGTCGGGTTAAAATATTGATGTTAATACAATATCATTCATTATTATTGATGTTAATGAGTTTTGTCTTCAGTGTTCTGTGGTAGTGGACAAATTTGCTCGTGCTTATCGTCCCCTGATAAAAGTTCGTATCATTTTTCTTACCCCAAATATAAAATTTTGCAAACATGAAAGTAATATTCTTGGAATAATACTGAAACAAACTTCCAGTTTCTCCATTGTTCAGGGTTATGACAATGTTCACTTGGGAACTCCAGGTAATCACCACCCACCTCACCTATTGTTATGGATGTGTGTGTGTGTGTGTGTGTGTGTGTGTGTGTGTGTGTGTGTGTGTGTGTGTGTGTGTGTGTGTGTGTGTGTTATTGTGTGTGTGTGTGTGTGTGTGTGTGTGTGTGTGTGTGTGTGTATACATATATTTATATGTGTGTGTGTGTGTAATTGACGATCATGAAACACTGATCATTTGTATGCGGAAAATCCACAGAGAAATGAGATGAACGTTTCGGCCGATCTGGGCCTTTGTCAACACCTGACTCACGTCAGTCCGGTGTTGACAAAGGCCCAGATCGGCCGAAACGTTCATCTCTCTTTTCTCTTTCTCTGTGGATTTTCCGCATATATACGTATATATATATATATATATATATATATATATATATATATATATATATATATATATATATACATATATATATATATATATATATATATATATATATATATATATATATATATATATATATATATATATATATACATATATATATATATATATATATATATATATATATATATATATATATATATATATATATATATACGGAAAATCCACAGAGAAATATGAAATGAGGTGAACGTTTCGGCTTGTTAAAGCCTTTGTCAACAGCAGACTGACTGAATCCACCTGAATGACTGAGTCAGTCTGGTGTTGACAAAGGCTTTAACAAGACGAAACGTTCACCTCATTTCATATTTCTCTGTGGATTTTCCGTATATATATATATATATATATATATATATATATATATATATATATATATATATATATATATATATATATATATAATATAATATGATATGAGAGTCTGCAGGAACGCGCAAGCCATAACTGAATTGCCTTTTAGTGACATAATGAAATGACATGAAATGAAATAATGTAATTTAGAGTTCTTAGTGAGATCCGGGAACATATTCCTCGGCACACTCATTATAAGTCACGTGGATCCTCTGTCGAGTCGACTAAACAAAACGAAATTTCGTCTGCACCAAAACGCAGATGTCAGTGTGCATATCATGTCCACATTATGTGAATATGAACGGCCGGCCTCAGGAACGAAACACTGCGCCAGTAAAATAAATTACCTGCCAATTAAAAAGCAGCCAGATTGCTTGATCTCCGAGAGCCTATACTTTGATATTTTGACTTTCTCCACCGCTCGTTGTAGCGTTTTTAAAACTCTATATATATGTTTTTGTTCATTAATTCACTGTTCAATCCTAGTTCAAGCTGTTAACTGGGGTCGATAACAGTTTCCAGCACGTAGTTCACGCTTCACTTAATGTATTAGTTTCTTCAATTTGTTTTTCATTTATTAACCAATCTACAAACAATTGGAATTCCAGTTTCTCCCACATATCACTCTCTTCTCTTCCACCTGTTTCTCCTCCTCCAAATATCCCTTTCTCCTACTACCCTCCTCTATAAAGTCATAGTCTCACACCTTCTATTAAGTGCCTCCCCCCTATTTTTGTCACATTCCCCTCGCCCCATTCCCCTCTCCCATCTCACCCCCTTCCCCTCTCCCATCTCACCCCCTTCCCCTCTTTCTTCACAGCCAATTTTTTCTTTAATAATTAAAGAAGGCAAGACGAAACTTACCTGTCGAAGAAGGAACATCCCAGCTGATTACCACAAATCTCATTAGAATGTTAATTAGTTCCTCTTAATCACCTCTTCTAGAAGTAAGGAAGGAGAGATGGGAGGTGAGGATAAGGGAGGAAGGAGACGTTGAGAACCAGGGGCCAGATTCACGAAAGCACTTACGCAAGCACTTACGAACGTGTACGTGTTTCAACAATCTTTGACGGCTTTGGTTACATTTATTAAACAGTTTACAAGCATAAAAACTTCCCAATTAACTGTTGTTATTGTTATAAACAGCCTCCTGGTGCTTCGGAGCTCATTAACTGTTTAAAAATTGTAAACAAAGCCCCCAAAGATTGAGAAAAGATATACAAGTTCGTAAATGCTTGCGTAAGTGCTTTCGTGAATCTGGCCCCAGGAGGACTAGAACCAGGAGGACTAGAACCAGGAGAACTAGGGAGCTACCACCAGGAGGCGCATCAGGCAATAAAGGTGGAAATTGTTTGTTAAATGCGGTATATAAATACACAGAATATGATCTTTCATGCTTATAAAACACATTTTACAGCCAAATAAACAATGTTTTATGACCATAAGATTGATTAAGAAATACATAAATTAAACCAGCTCCTCCCCCCCCCCCCCACCACCCGGACACTTGTCCTCAGGGAAGAGTGAAAATACAAAATCCTCCCCCCCCCCCCCCCTTCGCTTTCTTAAGCAATTACTGCTTGCTTGATAAAATGCCATGATATAGTGACCGTTTTGGAGGATACTCAAGATATCTTGCTGCATATTAAATATTCTTGACATGATAAAGCATTAGCATTAATTACCTGCATTCCTCCAATCTGCAATTAAACTCTAACAATTTTTTCCTCGCAGAATCAGTCTTGAAAATCTTTCGTGAAGCATTTCTGTGTTCGTCTTTTTGACTCGTTTAGTTTACAAGAGTCGAGGAGGGTTATGTTTGTGGACAGTCTGGGACCTTGGTGCAGGTTCACATACCAGGCGTTGCTGTGGTGTGATCTTGGTTGTGGTGGTGGTGGTGAGGGTGGTAGTGGTGGTGGTGCTGGGGGTGGTGGTGAGGGGGTGGGGGTGGTGGTGGTACTAGGGGTGGTGGTGAGGCTGGTTGAGGTGGTAGGGGTGGTTGTAGTGGTGGGGGTGGTTGTAGTGGTGGTGGTGTTGGGGCTGGTGGTAGTGGTGATGGTGCTGGGGGTGGTGGTGGTACTGGTGGTGGTACTGGTGGGGTGGTGAGGCTGGTTGTGGTGGTGGGGTGATGGTGCTGGGGTGGTTGTGGTTATGGTGGTGCTGGTGGTTACTTTCAGTAGTATATACCTGTTAGTGACTTCTGGGAAGTGAAGTTTGGTTTGTTGTTCATGTCCCTTCTATATGCTATGTTTCAGCTTTTGCTATTAAATTAAACAATTCTGACGGTCGAATTCTTTGTTTTATCTGGTCTTAGTGATGAGAATGATGAGAACTCCTTAACCACTTCTGTCACTACATTCCACTCTGCTGACCTTCCAGTTCAGCGTACAAGTATTTCCTTTCACTGATTTAACTAATTGCTTTTCGAGCTTCCACTTAGGTGTCCTTGTCCCTCTTTCTCTCAATTTAAAGAGGTTGTCTTTGTCCACCTCCTTGTGTATTTTTCTTCCCCCTTAACTTGTATCTTGTGATCATATAACCGGCTTCTGCAGGCGATGAGTCACAATAACTTGGTTGAAGATATATATGAAGATATACCTGTTTCTACTACTTTAGGTTTAGTTCGAGTATCCTATCCTTGTAAGCAACCCTCGCAGTTCTGATACTAATATTGTTGCAAACCTATGAAGGTTTTATTTTATTATGTTTATTTACAAGGTACGGATTCCAGACAGGTGCTGTATAGTGTCGTCTTGGTGGTGGTAGTGGTGATGGTGCTGGGGGTGGTGGTGGTACTGGTGGGGGTGGTGAGGCTGGTTGTGGGGTGATGGTGCTGGGGTGGTTGTGGTGGTGATGGGGATGGTTGTGGTTATGGTGGTGCTGGTGGTTGACAATCTACATGAGCTATGTAGATTGTCTTGAAAAGAATCAGTATATAGGTTATTAAACGACGCTCTAATGTTTTCCTGATTTCCATATGTTGCCTGTTGGGTTATTATTGTATAATGTATATTCCTCGATTCAAAAACTACTTGACTAAATAAGAACTAGGCATAGAGGAGAATAAACAGGCACATTACTCCTCTGAGCAATTCAATTAGTTGTCGCCCTCTAGTATTGTCTGCCTACTCTGTCTGCCTATTGTGGGCATATTAAATGTCTGATTATTGTTGCCTGCCATCTGTTTGTTTACGTTGCCGGGCTACTGTTGCCTGCCATCTGTTTGTTTACGTTGCCGGGCTACTGTTGCCTGCCATCTGTTTGTTTACGTTGCCGGGCTACTGTTGCCTGCCAACTGTTTGTTTACGTTGCCGGGCTACTGTTGTCTGCCAACTGTTTGTTTACGTTGCCGGGCTACTGTTGCCTGCCAACTATAGGGGAAAACAATAGTTGGCAGACAACAGTAGGCAGCAGAGGGCGACAACTGATTGAATTGTCCAGAGGAGTAATGTGCCTCTTCTCCTTTATGTTCAGTTTTTATCAGATCTCATATTAGCGTTTATAGACCCTCCTTATCTCGTAAATCTTCTCCGCACGTGATTTATGAGAATACCTCAAGCTGTAGCGTCAAGCTTAGGCTGAAGTGAGGTCCCCGGACACAGGGGTGGACAGGCCCCGGACACAGGGGTGGACAGGCCCCGGACACAGGGGTGGACAGGCCCCGGACACAGGGGTGGACAGGCCCCGGACACAGGGGTGGACAGGCCCCGGACACAGGGGTGGACAGGCCCCGGACACAGGGGTGGACAGGCCCCGGACACAGGGGTGGACAGGCCCCGGACACAGGGGTGCCAGGCCCCCAGACACAGGGGTGCCAGGCCCCCAGACACAGGGGTGCCAGGCCCCCAGACACAGGGGTGCCAGGCCCCCAGACACAGGGGTGCCAGGCCCCCAGACACAGGGGTGCCAGGCCCCCAGACACAAGGGGTGCCAGGCCCCCAGACACAGGGGTGGACAGGCCCCCAGACACAGGGGTGCCAGGCCCCCAGACACAGGGGTGCCAGGCCCCGGACACAAGGGGTGACAGGCCCCGGACACAGGGGTGGACAGGCCCCCAGACACAGGGGTGCCAGGCCCCCAGACACAGGGGTGCCAGGCCCCCAGACACAAGGGGTGCCAGGCCCCCAGACACAAGGGGTGCCAGGCCCCCAGACACAAGGGGTGCCAGGCCCCCAGACACAGGGGTGCCAGGCCCCCAGACACAAGGGGTGCCAGGCCCCCAGACACAGGGGTGCCAGGCCCCCAGACACAGGGGTGCCAGGCCCCCAGACACAAGGGGTGCCAGGCCCCCAGACACAAGGGGTGCCAGGCCCCAGACACAGGGGTGCCAGGCTCCCAGACACAGGGGTGCCAGGCCCCCAGACACAGGGGTGCCAGGCCCCCAGACACAGGGGTGCCAGGCCCCCAGACACAAGGGGTGCCAGGCCCCAGACACAAGGGGTGCCACGCCCCAGACACAGGGGTGCCAGGCCCCCAGACACAGGGGTGCCAGGCCCCCAGACACAGGGTGACGGGGGGCGGGCGCCACCTCGTTTACCTTCCTCCGCTAACGACACAATTGGGAAAGGACCTGTAACCACGACACAATAACACGTGCCACGACGAAGTCTCTGGGGTGTCAACTCTGTCATCCATGTGTTCGTTCTCACAGCCACTACCACGACGAATTTATTCCTTGTAATGAGGTTATAAATCCGTCTGATTTGACTTGTTTGATTTGATTTGATTCGTTGTTACTAAGCAATTTTATTGATTAGGTTAACAATTTTATTAGTTGGGTTTTGTGGTGTAATTTATTAGGATTAGGATTTTATTAATTAGGCTTGTGGTTTTCGGCGTCGTAATTCGTGAGATACAATTTATATCGATAGTTTCTCTAAATTCCTTAACTATTAACCAGATTCGGCACAACTCACCAGTGTTCTCCAGTGTCCCACCACTTCAGTGTAAGGTCTCTGCTACCCAACTCACTGTGAGGTGGGTAGTGAGTACCAAACATACAACTGTGTGTTTGGTACGTGGTTGTGTGTTTGACAAGTTGACATCATGGCATGTGTGTGTGTTTCAGAAAGTCGTGTGTTTGGGTATATATCCATGCGTTTGGTATACAGCAATGCGTTTGGTATACAGCAATGAGTTTGGTATACAGCCTTGCGTTTGGGCTCATGTCTTGTTTTACAATATGTAAATCATTTGATAACGTACGTGTGTGTGTGTGTGTGTATATATATATATATATATGCGAACAAGCCTGAATGGTCCCCAGGACTATATGCGAATGAAAACTCACACCCCAGAAGTGACTCGAACCCATACTCCCAGAAGCAACGCAACTGGTAACTACAGGGCGCCTTAATCCGCTTGACCATCACGGCCGTCAAAAGGAAGTGATAGCCGAGGCTATTTGAGCCACTTCCCCGACGGCAACTCGGATGGTAATCTTGGGCATAGCATTTCACCAAATCACCTCATTCTTTGGGGCACACGTGAGGAACACAAATGCGAACAAGCCTGAATGGTCCCCAGGACTATATGCGAATGAAAACCTCACACCCCAGAAGTGACTCGAACCCATACTCCCAGAAGCAACGCAACTGGTAACTACAGGGCGCCTTAATCCGCTTGACCATCACGGCCGTCAAAAGGAAGTGATAGCCGAGGCTATTTGAGCCACTTCCCCGACGGCAACTCGGATGGTAATCTTGGGCATAGCATTTCACCAAATCACCTCATTCTTTGGGGCACATTCTTTCGGCCGTGATGGTCAAGCGGATTAAGGCGCCCTGTAGTTACCAGTTGCATTGCTTCTGGGAGTATGGGTTCGAGTCACTTCTGGGGTGTGAGTTTTCATTCGCATATAGTCCTGGGGACCATTCAGGCTTGTTCGCATTTGTGTTCCTCACGTGTGCCCCAAAGAATGAGGTGATTTGGTGAAATGCTATGCCCAAGATTACCATCCGAGTTGCCGTCGGGGAAGTGGCTCAAATAGCCTCGGCTATCACTTCCTTTTGACGGCCGTGATGGTCAAGCGGATTAAGGCGCCCTGTAGTTACCAGTTGCGTTGCTTCTGGGAGTATGGGTTCGAGTCACTTCTGGGGTGTGAGTTTTCATTCGCATATAGTCCTGGGGACCATTCAGGCTTGTTCGCATTTGTGTTCCTCACGTGTGCCCCAAAGAATGAGGTGATTTGGTGAAATGCTATGCCCAAGATTACCATCCGAGTTGCCGTCGGGGAAGTGGCTCAAATAGCCTCGGCTATCACTTCCTTTTGACGGCCGTGATGGTCAAGCGGATTAAGGCGCCCTGTAGTTACCAGTTGCGTTGCTTCTGGGAGTATGGGTTCGAGTCACTTCTGGGGTGTGAGTTTTCATTCGCATATAGTCCTGGGGACCATTCAGGCTTGTTCGCATTTGTGTTCCTCACGTGTGCCCCAAAGAATGAGGTGATTTGGTGAAATGCTATGCCCAAGATTACCATCCGAGTTGCCGTCGGGGAAGTGGCTCGAATAGCCTCGGCTATCACTTCCTTTTGACGGCCGTGATGGTCAAGCGGATTAAGGCGCCCTGTAGTTACCAGTTGCGTTGCTTCTGGGAGTATGGGTTCGAGTCACTTCTGGGGTGTGAGTTTTCATTCATATATATATATATATATATATATATATATATATATATATATATATATATATATATATATATATATATATATATATATATATATATATATATATAGAGGTTTTTTCTTGCTTAACTACGTAATATTTCCTGCGTATCATCCCAAGTTATACCCCGTATAATTAAAAATTTTAACTTATCAGGTCAAAATTTATTTTCATATTTTCTGACAAAAATAAAAAAATATATTCGAGATGATGTGGGTATTTATTTGGCTCTGCAATTAATATTTGATAAACGTTCACTAACTGTCAAACAATTTGGACAACGACGACGGCATTTCTCGCTGTTGAATATAAACACTGAATAAAACACGTGATTGTGTTTTATGTTATTTACATAAAATATCCGTGCAGTGTTTACAAAAAACAATAAAACAAGTGAATTAGTGGTTTATTTCCATTTCTTAATAATAACAGATTTACATAAAGGCAGTTTGGGGTTAGTTTTTATTGACATGTAACTAAAATGCACATCCATAGTTTTTAAGACTATATTTTGCAAAAGGCTTGTGCATTCCTCTCTAATTTGTGCCTTCACTATCAGGCTTCAAATCAAGGGCGTTTCCCACTGACCGGAGGAAATTATTGGTAAGACGCACAGGCGAGTCTCTCTCTCTCTCTGGAGGGGGTCGCGGCAACAGTAAGTCTTACGAAAATAATGAGAAAGAAAGATAGAGAGAGAGAGAGAGAGAGAGAGAGAGAGAGAGAGAGAGAGAGAGAGAGAGAGAGAGAGAGAGAGGAGAAGAAATAAATATAGGAGCTGGAGGAACTCGACAACCTGTGACAACTAGCCTTGTACCTGGGATGTAGCCAGTGTTGTAACGTTTATTGTGTAATGAAGTTTTAAATGAAATGAAATGACAAAATACAACATATATAGAGGGTGGTAGGGAAGACAATATGTGGGTGTACGAGGGTGCCCCTCAAGTCTCCCCCGGATGCTACTTATCGTCGTCTTCGAGGTCGAGAGTCCCTACAAACGCAATTAGAGGTGGTACCCCCTATATATGTAATAGAGAAGAAAAACATAGAAATAAGGGGAAACTTTAACAAACGGGAGATATTCGGTAGAGAAACATAACCAAATGGTAAAGAAAGTTAAAGGGGAAGAGAGAAACATAGATAACGCCGTCAGTAACCCACGAAAACGCCTGGAGATACTCGAAGGACTTTTCTCTAAAGACAGTGTAAAGTTGTCGAAGATAAAACTAGTGAACCCCCCCCCCCCCCCTTAAAGAATCGAATGCAGTGTGATAGAATCCCCAAAACTGGGGAAAATATTGAACACTTGAACTAGTCAATTGAAGAAATCCACAAGGGCCGTGATGAGGGTTCAAACCTACGTCCGGGATAGTCCCAGAAATAAGGGGAATTATTTCTGGGCCCTTGTGGATCTGTTCATTTGATGCATCACGCTATTGGGATTTGTGTGACTTGAATTGATCATTTTCAGTGCAAAGAGGCTATAGAAGAACTTGTATTCAGTGATTAAAGAAAGAGGGAAAAACCTATTGGTGCATTTTAGGTAGGGTTAACACCTTAAAGATAACATACAATCTGATACATATTCAACGGAGAATCTTAGATCAATGCAAATACTACAGTTTTTGTATTAAATGATCGTCTTGTCGCTTTCTAGCTAGGGTAGAAGCACTGGTAGTTTATCAGTTTGTTGTCAAATAAACTATGGATCAGAGAAAAATTATTGCCATGATCGTTTCTGTGTGTTTACTCAAGAAAATGACTCATAAACTGGAGGTCGATAGAGCGTAAAATAACCACATTGATAGATACAAACAATCAGCAGACTGTCATATTTGTTAAGACTTAAGCAAATAATGTGAAGGTTGTGTGTTTGTCTTGGCAACAGATACGATCATGTTAAAGATATATGACTCACAGAGACAGTGATATACTGTTTTTTTTTCTGTATGGCCACTTATGAGCCACTAACACCGTTGCATAAAACAGTGGTAAAAAAGGCTGGTACCTGCAAGCACCAGCCGTGATTGCAGGTACTGGTAGCAGAAAGTATGTTAGTGTACAACAGGCAGTCAAGCAGAGACTGTGCGCTCAATGCAATCTTGTACATACAGCTTGGTAGTCTTTAGTTATAGTTAACATATGAGCATTGTTGCTGACGTAGCTTATCATAGCTTACAGTGGAAGAGGGATGAATGCTTTGGCTACTCTATGGTACTTAGCGTGCATAATATGTCTTGGACATAGGGTGTTTCCACTCTATATCCATGGTGAATATGTTCACAATATATCTGTTAACTCCATGTTTTATCCACCAACTTAACCATAGTGATGAGACTAATGGCGATGTGATTGTATAGATCAACAAATTTAAATATATATTATGGTTATCAACAGTTCTCTCAATAATCCCTCGGGGCGTCAATCACTGGCATTCACAGGACCAAACCCATTCTACCATCGCTGGTAGAATGAGTTTGGTATAGTATTGTGTAGGCCAGTAGCTGACACTCTGGTGGCGCAGGTTCGAAGCTCTACGGGGTCTTCAAAAGTATTGTCCATAAAACTGAAACTAGGGGACCAATCAAGCTAAACATTTAGATATGTTTAATACTGATGCAAAAGAAGAAACAGATGACTCAACATTTAGCACCCCAGAGAACATTCATTATCAGTCATCCCAGCGGATTCCATCTTTGAGCACCCCAGAGAAAGCCTCCGTCAAGTACCTACTAGAACACCACCGTCAAGCACCTGTGAGAACCTCAGGCTCCCCCAGAGAACACACCGATGAGCCAGGCTTTAGAACACGGGACCAGAGAGAGAGGCAGAAACGTTCTCTAAACACCGGACAGCTGCGTTGCGTCAGCTGCGCCTTCCTCTGGCCTGACATACGCGTCTTGCAAAGCTGCTCTTTGGGGAGGAAGGCCAAAGGTGCAGGTGCATTTAGACCAACACAGCTGTAGATCCTCGGGTGCAACGTGCATTGGGTTCCCCCGCGAGTTGGACAGAGGCGTGGCAGGCAGTGCTGGGGAGAATTTTCATATTATTTCTGATCAGGTTGCGAATCCTAACTAATTATATATGGGGAATATACACGCATGTCGGTGTTCCATTTTTCTTTACGGTTTGCTCAGTTGTTCCAGCAACCGTCTGTGAGGTCATGGGTGGTGTAGTCAAGCTGTTTGTTCAAGCCAGAACAGGTGTTTCTAAATCCCTTCGTTAGACTACACACACTAATTCAGTGTAATACCACGTTGGAAATTGAAATGAGACAGGATTTACTAAGAGTTTATCTGTAATCTCACGTATCTGAACATCTTTCCACCAGCTTGGCGACTTAAGAGTGTATTCATTAAAGAGTTTAGGAGCATCACAACCTCTCAACCCTATGATGTTATTCGGACGATGAGTCACAATAATGTGGTTGAAAAAATGATGACCAAACCACAACACAGAAGATGGAGAAACGACGACGTTTTGGGCCATCCTGGACCATTAACAAGTCGTGTCTCTATAATGGTCCAGGATGGACCGAAACGTCGTCGCTTTTCCAACTTGTGTGTTGTGATTTGGTCCTCACTATGATGATGATAGTGAACACTACCTTAAGAAGGTTTTGCATTTGTTGCAAAGAAAACCTAACCTAACCTAACCTTCCTAGGTCTAACATTATCTGAGGCCTAATATAGTACATATATGTGCTATACTAGGCCTAAGAATATTTAAGTTTGTGTTTAGTTTTAGTTTTTCAGACTCTAAATTGTGATTAGTACCTAATTCTAATATCTAACTGCCTTTCACGTCAATATTTGTACGATGGTCTACATAGTAACAAAAAGAGCTTCGACCTCACATGCATGGGGGTCCAAGGTTCGAGTCTCCTAGAGCCCAGGTGAATGGAATAGTTACAAAATGTACTATCTAAGCAGTAAGGGAAGGGAACTACCAGGAGAAAACGCCTAGCCATTACGACTATTGACATTAGTCAACATTACGACTAATTTACATTATGACATTACGACTTATCCTGACAAACAAGGGGTCACTATAAGGATTTGGGATGGGATGGGAGGGGGGGCGGACAGGAATGGTGCCCAACTACTTGGACGGTCGGGGGATTGAACGCCGACCTGCATGAAGCAAGACTGTCGCTTCATGCAACGTCTTCTAGAGACGTTGCAAAGCGTCTTAATTCCAAGCAGTATTAGGGATAAGTATATAATACCGGACCTGACTAATCTACACCTTTAGTGTGGAGTTAAATTCTCCTCCCATGTTTTCATTTGACTCACTGTCTTCTCCGAATCAAACACTCTGCTGAACAATCAATAATGATGCGTATATTTAAAATTACAATCACTAAATAAGCGAATCATTACACAAAGTGTAAGAATGTATAAAATTAAAAAATATAATTATCCAACTGGCTCCAAAAGGAATTTTTTACCCCATTTTTATCTGTGATTAAATTCAAGACGTGAATACAGAATTTAGTCATCAATTAAGCCCACAATAGAATGTCGTGCAGGTGTTATCCCGAACAGTAATTTGTCTTCTTATTTTATAAATCAGATTTTCATATATCAGAGCAGATTTTATAAATCTGCAGGTTAATGTTCACCCGGTGACTCTTGCCCCTGTCGGAGGTCCAGAGCAAGGGGACAGCTTCCACCTGTGTCTCCTTGTGAGAGTACCACCCGTGTTAAATAATCCGTTCTTTTCTACTCTTTCAATTCCCCTGAGAATTTTGTATGTGGTGATCATGTCTCCCCGAACTCCTCTGGCTTCCAGCAACGTGGGTTGCAATTCACGAAGCTTTTCCTCGTAACTTATGTCTCCTAGTTTTGGAACTAGTCTTGTGGCATTCCTCTGAACTTTCTCTAGCTTCATCTTATGATTGACAAGAAATGGACTATTTATTTATTAGACAATTTAACACAAGGGAGCCGGTCGGCCGAGCGGACAGCACGCTGGAATTGTGATCCTGTGGTCCCGGGTTCGATCCCGGGCGCCGGCGAGGAACAATGGGCAGAGTTTCTTTCACCCTATGCCCCTGTTACCTAGCAGTAAATAGGTACCCGGGTGTTAGTCAGCTGTCACGGGCTGCTTCCTGGGGGTGGAGGCCTGGTCGAGGACCGGGCCGCGGGGACACTAAAAAGCCCCGAAATCATCTCAAGATAACCTCAAGATAAGAAGAAGGGGCACACGCACTAGGGGGACACAGGTGGAAATTGAGTGCCCAAATATGTCATAAAGAGATTAGAAATAAATTTTTCAGTGACAGAGCAGTAGACAAATGGAATGAATTAAGAAGTGATGATGTGGAGGCTGACTCCATACACAGTTTCAAGTGTACATATGATAGAGCCCAATAGGCTCAGGAACCTGTATATTAGTTGATTAACAGTTGAGAGGGGGGGGATCCAAAGAGCCAGAGCTCAACCCCCGCAAGCACAACTAGATAAGTACAACTAAATAAGTACACACACCTTGTACTCGCAAGGTGAGTACAAGTATTAAGTCTCACTCATCGTCTCTCTCGCTATCTCACTCGCGCGCTCTCAATGTGTCTCCTTCCCTTCCCCCACTTCCCTCACTCCCTGGTTCTTCTCAGCTCCTCCCCAGAATATTATCTAACCAAATGAGCAAGGATCCATTTAAGCAATCTCACACTAATAGTAGTGGACAGCATCTGCCAAGCTCTTGATGAGCTTAACTCTACCTGAGCGAACTTAACCTGAGAGCTTTCAACGCATGTCAGGATATAGACTAACCATATAATGATATAAAGTAAATAACCCCATAAGGTGATGCCAGAAAACCTTTAGGTATTTGAGGTAAACTTATTTATAATTACTGTACGCTCCTTCATTTTGTTTCGTTTATTCATGGTTCAGATGATTCGAAACCCGTAGGATAGGGATGATTCGGGTTCGAATCCTACCTTACGTCTCCCGTATTTAGGGTTTTCATTGTTTCTTTGAAACATTCGAATTTACTAGATGGGAGAGAGAGAGAGAGAGAGAGAGAGATGGGACGGATGAGACAGTAAACAATACAGAAGACGAGATAAAAACGTAGTAGATTCTGAAATTGAAACAGTACAAATATATATAGACTTTATGCATAGAGGTAGAGAGATACGAGCCACAAAGCAAGAAGGATAATGAGAATACGGAGTAAGGCAGACAGTAGAAGCCACAGTGTAAACAGACGATATAAACAATTCTGAAAGACAGAAGAGAGACCTAAACGACCAACGAGACTGGTTTGCTACAACGAAAACATAGGAGGGAGACAGAGACAGAGAGACAAAGAGGACGGAGAACCAAAGAGATACAGATCTACAAGCGAGTGCCTCTGACAAGGAGGGAGAGTGAAAGGTCTAGCTAGAACCGTGTCTGTAAGCAGAGACTGGTGGTCAGTTCTGTGACGAATGTTCCACCACGCGTGGACGCCCCTGCTGTGAAAACACCAGTAGATACCATTGTGAACACCTCCAACACCTGCGCTGACATCTCCTTCTTGTTTACACTAGTGGGACCAGCCCTTAATTTCTCTGGCGGTAACAAGTTCAGCCCGCTTGTTGGAGGTGACAAACCTCTTCGGCTGCAAATAACAATGGCATAATTTAGTGGCGAAGACTAAATCTTACTAAGAGGAAGGGACGCCTTTGTTGTATTGTGAATCAGCTTAACAATCAAGCGAGATCATGTGATAC
Organism: Procambarus clarkii; assembly: GCF_040958095.1. Taxonomy (NCBI): domain Eukaryota; kingdom Metazoa; phylum Arthropoda; class Malacostraca; order Decapoda; family Cambaridae; genus Procambarus; species Procambarus clarkii. Next base: position 9,049,945 of record NC_091157.1, read on the forward strand.
AGCCGTGTATCTTGCGATACTGCGTGTATCTTGCGATACAGCGTGTATCTTGCGATACAGCGTGTGTCCTTGGGCACTTTATAGGGTCAAGAGAGTACCAGTAACTTAATCGAACATTAATTTGTTTGTATATAGAGATTTTTTTATCCAAAAAGTTGATGTTCATAATTGTCAAGAGCACTTTTTATTGCAGTTTTTTTATATATAAATATATATAGCACTTGAAGAAAGTTTATTTGTTTTGTTTGTTATTTATCTTTATGATTAATATTGTATATCATATCAAGTAACTCTCTCAAAGTACTGGAAAGACTAATTAGCGAGAAACTGACGATTTCTAGACAATGTGATAATATCTATATCAATATAAGATAGAATGTGAGAGTACTGTTCTAGGTTGAAGGCCAGACGCTTGCGGTTAGCAGCATTAAACTTTGTAGCTTGAAACGTCTGAGATATGGGACGGACATAGGATAGTCGGAGTTGCCAGAATTCAAGAGAGAACAGCGTGCCACAGTGACATACTGACCCCCACGATAATGGCAACTGGATATGCTTCGCTAAATATCTTTAAAGCAAAAAAAAATCCAAATAAAGATTATTTAGAGTAATATACAACATTATTCCAAGATGTTGGGAACATGTGAAAAAAAGATCTGATATTTAACGAGGAATTTTTCACCTCTTCCATTGTCCCTCCTCCCGTTGAACAACCTGCCACCTTCCCATAGATTCAAAGTAAATGGGTAATTATTTTACTCATTGAGTATTACACTGATTATAAATGTTATTAATAATATTGTAGGAGAGAGAGAGAGAGAGGGCGAGAGAGAGAGGGCGAGAGAGAGAGAGAGAGAGAGAGAGAGAGAGAGAGAGAGAGAGAGAGAGAGGGCGAAAGAGAGAGAGGCGTCCAGCAATCAAGAGACTTATGCTGGTTTTGCCTTTCTCAACAACCTCACTCCATGAGCGATCATTCACTCCTAGGATGACTCGCATCTGGAACAAGGCTGCTCAACATGTTGATAAACGGGAAATCAAAACAGCTGTCCAGATTAAGGCTTTTGCATTCAGCTGGCTCCTGGTTCATCCTGTTCCCTTCCAAACTGTTAATTAGTATTACACTTTAGTTATTCATAAAGGACAATAAAGAAGTTCACAAAACATGAGTTTCTAGGGACAGATTTCACATGAGCTGATGTTGAATAACAGCTTCATGTGAAACTTTTCACATTAGCACGCAGTTTCATTAGGAACTTGAGCACAATTTATTGAGGTGGAAGAGGTGGAATGGTCCAGTGATTGGTGGTGACTTGGGAGGGGAAAAGAGAAGGGAAGTCGTATATTTGGAAGGGGTGAAGGGTGAGTTCAATGTTTGGAGGCAGGAGGGTTTCTATTTGTGGTGAAGGTGGTGGTGGAGGCTTTATCTGTGTTGGGTGGAGGCAGGAGGGGTTCTATTTGTGGTGAAGGTGATGGTGGAGGCTTTATCTGTGTTGGGTGGAGGCAGGAGGGGTTCTATTTGTGGTGAAGGTGATGGTGGAGGCTTTATCTGTGTTGGGTGGAGGCAGGAGGGGTTCTATTTGTGGTGAAGGTGGTGGTGGATGCTTTATCTGTGTTGGGTGGAGGCAGGAGGGGTTCTATTTGTGGTGAAGGTGATGGTGGAGGCTTTATCTGTGTTGGGTGGAGGCAGGAGGGGTTCTATTTGTGGTGAAGGTGATGGTGGAGGCTTTATCTGTGTTGGGTGGAGGCAGGAGGGTTTCTATTTGTGGTGGAGGTGATGGTGGAGGCTTTATCTGTGTTGGGTGGAGGCAGGAGGGTTTCTATTTGTGGTGGAGGTGATGGTGGAGGCTTTATCTGTGTTGGGTGGAGGCAGGAGGGTTTCTATTTGTGGTGGTGATGGTGGAGGCTTTATCTGTGTTGGGTGGAGGCAGGAGGGTTTCTATTTGTGGTGAAGGTGATGGTGGAGGCTTTATCTGTGTTGGGTGGAGGCAGGAGGGTTTCTATTTGTGGTGGAGGTGGTGGTGGAGACTTTATCTGTGTTGGGTGGAGGCAGGAGAGACTGGCCCCTAAGTTTGCTGGAAGCAGGATAGATAGATAATATACAAAGATAACTATATAGTGCGAGGGATATTAGCAAATATGACCTATTACTTTGAAGGGATATTAGAACACGATGCGATATGAAAAGGAACTGATAGAACGGTGGCCAAATACTTGAACCATTGGGGGATCGAGCGCTGAGTCTGCAGGAAGCGAAGTGTGATGTGGGGCGAGGATCCTTAACTCAATGGTTATTAATGAGATAGTGAGTGTCTTACGTTTGGGTAAAGAGGATGGAAGGGGGGGGGGGGGGTGTAAATGAGGGGAATGGGCAACTAATCTCCTGCCACGACACCCTCTCCTCCTCCTCACGCTCCGTTGGGTGATACATGCCACAATTTCCTCATAAATCCCTCATAGAAGAGGAGGAATAGAGTTCTCCATCACCCGCATCGAGATTAAAAGGAATAAAAAACCCGACGCATTATGAGATCAGCTCTGGAGATCCTGGAAGCTTATACAAGTCGTTTACGTCTATCGCAATGAATCGACTTATTTTCTTGATTAACGTTCATATTCTCTGCGATTCTTAAATTTGATATTTTCGTATATTTTTTTTCTATAGAGAAAGTAATGCCTAACTTGATTCTTATAGAAAACGAAGAATTTTAATGAGATAGAATACCTCGTTTCAACGAGGGGCGGATTATTTCCTGATGGATCTTAGAGAGTGTAAACAAGCCAAGAATATGCAGATGTTCTTTCCCCCCCCCCCCTCCCGTCCCCACCAAAAAAAAAAACAAGGGGCTCAGATCCATTAGAGCGCTTCAGATGGAGCTCATTTGGGGTTCGCTGCTGAAAATGACTTGCCGGGGTCGTCAGCGCCGGGCTTAATAACGCGAGCAATAGGCTGGACTCAGCCTGCTCATCACCGCTAATCCTCGCGTAATTATATTGCGCGTTGTTGCATGTAGCATCATGATCAATCTGCAACGAAACTCATCACGTTTAGCGTGTGTTGTGAGGGAAGTCTTGTCACTGAAGTGCGCCATTTGTTACCATTAGGTAACTTGGGAAGGTTAGGCGCTGGTGTGTCGTGATGTAGTGTTGGCACGGGTGCTTGTAGAGGTCTGTCTGCTTGTACAGCCGAGTCTGCTTGTACAGCCGAGTCTGCTTGTACAGCCGAGTCAGCTTGTACAGCCGAGTCTGCTTGTACAGCCGAGTCTGCTTGTGTAGGTGGGTCTGCTTGTATAGGTGGGTGCGGTACTACCACTGTACCACCACCACGGTACCACCACCACACGGGGCCGACCTGCTGAAGGCATCAACAAAAGCTTGGCACAAAGATCTGTTTCAATAACTCAAGTCATCACAGGCAGCCAGCAGCTGAGAGCGCGGCTGGAACTCACCTTCATTAAAATTCACTAAGTTGCACCTGTTAACACAAGGCAAATATGGCAGCCTATTGTGTGGTGTTTTATCAGCGGTCACCCCCCAGTCCCCCCAAGCCTCGCTGCCTCGGTCCCCCCCCCCAGCCACGCTGCCTCGGCCCCCCCCCAGCCACGCTGCTTCGGTCCCCCCCCAGCCACGCTGCCTCGGTCCCCCCCCCCCAGCCACGTTGCCTCGGTCCCCCCCCCCCCAGCCACACTGCCTCGGTCCCCCCCCCCAGCCACGCTGCCTCGGTCCCCCCCCCCCTCCAGTCACGCTGCCTCGGTCTCCCCCAGTCACGCTGCCTCGGTCTCCCCCAGCCACGCTGCCTCGGTCCCCTCCCCCCCAGCCACGCTGCCTCGGCCCCCCCCCCCAGCCACGCTGCCTCGGTCCCCCCCCCAGCCACGCTGCTTCGGTCCCCCCCCAGCCACGCTGCCTCGGTCCCCCCCCAGTCACGCTGCCTCAGTCCCCCCCAGCCACGCTGCCTCGGTCCCCCCCCCAGCCACGCTGCCTCGGTCCCCCCCAGCCACGCTGTCTCGGTCCCCCCCCCCCAGCCACTCTGCCTCGGTCCCCCCCTAGCCACGCTGCCTCGGTCCCCCCCCCCAGCCACGCTGCCTCGGTCCCCCCCCCCCCTAGCCACGCTGCCTCGGCCCCCCCCCAGCCACGCTGCCTCGGTCCCCCCCCCAGCCACGCTGCCTCGGCCCCCCCCCCCCCAGCCACGCTGCCTCGGTGCCCCCCCCCAGCCACGCTGCCTCGGTCCCCCCCCCCCTTGCCACGCTGCCTCGGTCCCCCTAGCCCCAACCTGGTGCCCCTAGAAATAGACAGACACAGGGGGTGATCTTAAGGAAGCTCCATTTATAAACAGTGAGGTAAAAAAAAATCACTCGACTCTGGATTTAAAAAATAAACTGGGTCTTACACGTACCATGGTTAATTAGGATCTGTGTGCGCTCCACCATTGTCCTAGCACCAGATATAATGCTCTGCCACGTTCTCTGTTAGTCCATCAACCAGGACTGTTGGTGGAAGGGAAGGGGAAGGGAACTATCAGGGGGGGGAAAGCGCCAAGCCATTACGACTATATAGCACTTGGAAGGGGCAGGATAAGGATTTGGGATGGGACGGGGGGATAGGAATGGCGCCCAATCACTTGGGCGGTCGGGGATTGAACGCCGACCTGCATGAAGCAAGACCGTCGCTCTACCGTCCATTCCAAGTGGATGGACGACTGTTGGTGGAACTAACTCTTTAAACTCCATAAATTCCTGATTGACCATGTGATGGATCTTCGTTTCCTCCCTCCGTTCCATGTCCTTGGGTCCCTTTCAAGAACTTCATACCTAATATGGTTAAGAGCTTTATTGCGTTAATTATCTTACCTGCGAGAGACCTGTCGTAGCATTTCTGGCAAGACTTCGGCGTGGTTGTAGGTCGCAATGTATCACTTCGTCAGTCGTCTGGTATATCTGTAGGATTGGGCTTCATTGCCTCAAAGTAATGGGGAATTTGTTTTCATTAGAAGTATTTCCGTAAACAAATTTTGCGGTAAATTGTCACCAACAAACTCAAATTATCAGTAATATCTGGCACTTCTGAACCACCCTGTACGGCTTAGCCAACCAAGCCTGTTGTTTTGAACATACAGACCTCAGTCCCACCCTGTTTTCTCCCGATCATACCACTGAATAACTCTGTATATACAGATATACACAGCAATATACACCGGTATATGTAACAACCGTTTGCCGTCTTTGACGTATACGTAAATTTAATCCTGCCATTATTAGCACCAGTATGTCTCACATTCCAAGAAATAAATGACTGAAATCAGACAGTAAACTTACAACCCCAAATCCTTATCCTGATCCCTTCCAAGTGCTATATATTCATATTATAGTAATGGGTTGGCGCTTCGATATATTGAGGGAATTAACAGGGCATTATCATTGCTAAAAACAGGAGAAATAACGAACAAAACATAAACGCTGGCGACCTAATATTATGTACACTGGAAACATCTAGGCGGAGCGATCCTCGGTCGTATGAGAATACATGAGAAATTGCCTAAGAAGCAAAAAAGCTGGAGAGCTAGAATGATACAAGAAATTGCCAGGAACAAATGTCTGCACACGAAAAATTTTGTTGTTTTAGATTCAGCTAATTGGAGCAAAAAGTTCCAAGTAGCACGGGTTATGGTGAGCCCGTAGTGGACTTACCTAGCACAGGAGCGGGACCTGTATGAGAAATTGCCAGGAGAGCTAATTCAATATACAGAAGAAATAATCCGAAGCAGAACTGATCGATGAAGATTAAGCAACACACAAGGGTTATACGGTCATGAATAGCCAATAAACGAGCAGGAAGACTTGGGACCTAATATACACAAACTTCACGAGAAGTTAACTCGGTAAAACCCAACCACCTTCGCATCTTTTCTCTGGAGGCGTCTTATTACCTCAATTATCCCCGGCTCTTTAGTGCCGAGGAGACGTTCAGAGCACCGGTGTGAAAACTGTTTAATTGAATCATTATATGCGTATAATTCTCAATGGGGTCCTACTAAAGTGTCCTTAAGTTATAGTGAACGGTGTAGGTACAAACTATTTGTAAGAAAACGTTCGCGGGTTTGCAAGAGAACTTTACAAGAACGCATTTTAAAAGACCTCTATTGCTCTTGTCATTTGTTGTAGATTTTTAAGATCACTGAAAATTTAATCAGTGTCACCAAAGGAATAGAATTCGAGAAAGCGTAAAGCTGATAAATTGCAGTCCTTAAGATCCTCCCCGCCGTGAAAAACCATCTTCCTCCCTTTCCACGGAGCCGCCATTGTTCGCGAGATTAACCTGCGGTAAATATCTCGTTATCGTGGATAGCAAACAACGGAGAGACATTTTTGGAGTAGGGGGATAAAGAATGAAAGAAACGAAAAACGATTAGAAAAATGGATGAAGGAAGCAGAGATAGAGTTGTGCTCGTCGCGATAGTGACTGGAATTATATATTTTTTTCACTGGAATGACTCCAGTGAACGTTCAAGGTACCAGCAGGTTCTTAAAGAGAAATATTTTGGGGTTTTTAATTTAATTCATGGGTTTTGGGGGTTATAAGCACTGTCCCTGTATATATATTTGTACCAATGTTGACCAGACCACACACTAGAAGGTGAAGGGACGACGACGTTTCGGTCCGTCCTGGACCATTCTCAAGTCTGTCCCAATGATTCAAATGGAATAGTTATAAATCAATAGACTCGTAAAGTACTTACACTGACACTACTCAGGTGATGATCTCTTACAATAACATGTGCTTCTGTGTCACCTGCATTTGAGAGATTGAGAGTAATGATAATTAATAACTTAGAGGCATATTCTTCTCTTCATTTGTACAGTCGTAATGGGTTTTCACTTTGTTTTGGCAGTGCCATTCCTTCCTTCCCAGCTCAAGAATTTGGATGTCAGGAGCATTTCTCATCTAGCCCCATATGATCAAAGTCTAAGGAACAATAATTAGATGATCTAAGTCTAAGGGATTTTGTTATGAAGATCCCAATTGTGAGAACAGGCAGTGTTAGGATCATACTGGATACCATTTCCTGACCCTCTTCCAACCCATCATCTGCAGTATAGCCCTGCATGTAAGAGCACAAAGTATCAGGGTAGCTAACCAACTCATCTCGAGTTCACCTTTGAAGTCTTTGGAAGAGATGGCAGAATTTAATTTCCTGAACCCGCATGGTGATCTTTCTCTCACTTTCTCGTACCAATTTTACACACTTCTGAATGAAGTCGCACACTTATCCAATTCAGGACATTTTTCATCTAAACTGTTCTCGCATTCTAGGAGTTACGACCATGGTGACCGTGGGTCATGGACGTGACATCTTAACCGAAATGCAGATTATACACACTAACTTGTCACTGAAATCCACGCCAATCCCTTCTTCGTTTTCTTATCCATTGCTCCCAAAGTCTCTGTTGGGCACCATTCCTTCCCTTCTTTCCCATCCCATATCCCTATCATGATCCATCCCAAGTGCTATACAGTCTTAATGGCTATGGCTCATTTATTTCTCAAACTTCCTTTAACTTCCCATAAGTATCTCTAGCTTCCTCCATCTAGGGCCCATCTGTTTATCTAGCTATCTCCACTCATGGCCAATCTATTTATCCAATCCAATCTATAAATTCTCCCCTATGTACGTATTTGAATATATGAATGTGATTATTTAAATAATCATTAAAAAGTTAATAAATGCATGATAATTAAAGTCTTCCTTTATGAAGATTTGAAAGATGTTTGACGATTTGGAATAGCTTTATGTACTATTGTCATCAGGTTCTTAATCCATTGTCTCATTTTGTTTTCCACTTTTTCTCAAAAAGTGGTGGTCCTTAAATGTGTTAAGTTTACACCATTTATGAAGTAAATCTTGGAAGATCTTTGATTTTTTCGGCTGAATGTTGCAAACACGAGAGAGAGAGAGAGAGAGAGAGAGAGAGAGAGAGAGAGAGAGAGAGAGAGAGAGAGAGAGAATGAATTACGAGCAAATGAAAAGTCACAATAACGTGGCTGAAAAATGTTGACCAAACCACAGACTAGAAATTGAAGAGACGACGACGTTTCGGTCCGTCATATGCCATTCTCAAGTCAATTGTAAGAGAATCATCTTCATTCCTCCTAGACACTAGTGGAATCGGCTTCTCTGACGTCAGAAGGGTTCGCAGGACGACAACGTCAGCTCACAAATCCGGATTGCCAGTCTTCCTGCCCCGACGCTCGTCCGGGTGGAGCCCATATTTGTATTAATAATCACCGCTAATGACGGGGAGACGAGATCTGTGATTATAATACTCAGTGGGTCCTAACAGCCCAGGTAATTGTCCTGTGATTTATGCGACAGCCGAATGAGCACGATTTGTTTTTTTTGTGTGTGTTAATTGTCAACGATTCAGTCACAAATACGCATCGTCGCTAATTGGCAACACACCCAAGGTATGACAAAGAAACACGTTGGGCTGTGATATACTATTTGGGGTATACGGGTGTTGCGATATACCGTTGCGTGAGTCTATTGTGTTGCACTCAAAACGGTCCAGGAACGGGTTTTTGCGTGTGGAGAGGAGGAAACAGGAGAGAGGAGAGGGGGGGGGGGGAAGAAGGAGGAAGGTGTTGAGCGTTTTGAATGTTATAATAACTCAATGGTTAATGAGGTAAACTGTGTTGAGAGTATATAGAAAGGGAGATGAAAATTGGAATAAAAAGAGACAAAGAAATATACAAAATATTATATTATTATTTGCAGACTGACGGAGATATAGAGACAGAAACATACAAGTCTGGCTGACAGGTTGATCAGAGAAGCTATATGCTGATATGCTGACAAAAAGAGACAGATTGAATGACAAAACATAGAAAGGCGAACTGAGATACAAATAGATACATAGATAGGCAAGCTGACTCAGAAACCGATTGAAAGAAAAATAGGCGACCAGACAATCAGATTTTCATGTACACAATCATCTAATAGGGACGGAGGACACAATCAGACCAAGACAATCAGAAAGACAAACGAATCTTCAGCAATAGCTATTACAAGACCTCAAAAAATTGCAATAAAAATTCACCTCTGCCGAGCAGTATGTTTCGAAAACTCACACTAATGATGTGAGCGTTCTTACCTTGCTAAAATGCTCAAGATTTCAATGCATAATTGCATTCTTGAGATAAGATGATGTTAATATATTTGGTACTCGCTGGTATCTTAAGAGAATTCCTCAGTGAATTACCCTAACATTCTTTTCAAAATGCTATTGCATTCCTCTTTTTTATGAGGGCGAGCAGATTCCAATTAGTGTAGATTGCTGAATCCATTAAAGATGAGAGAGAGCTAAGAGGTCATTCCTTTGGGGCTATTATCAAAGCGCGATGTTAGCTGTACATACACACACACACACACACACACACACACACACACACACACACACACACACACACACACACACACACACACACACACCACGTGATGTGATGGAGGCTGACTCCATACACAGTTTCAAATGTAGATATGATAGAGCCCAATAGGCTCAGGAATCTGTACACCAGTTGATTGACGGTTGAGAGGCGGGACCAAAGAGCCAGAGCTCAACCCCCGCAAGCACAATTAGGTGAGTACAATTAGGTGAGTACACACTCAGTCTCTCTCTCTCTCTCTCTCTCTCTCTCTCTCTCTCTCTCTCTCTCTCTCTCTCTCTCTCTCTCTCTCTCTCTCTCTCTCTCTCTCTCTCTCTCTCTCTCTCTCTCACACCCTGGAGTATTTTTGATGACAAATTATATCAAAGACTGTTGAACACTTGGTGTTCTCTAGGTTCGTGTCATCAGCTCATGTGTACATATTAACTTATTAACTAGATTTTTTTATCAAGGGGAGGGAAGAGAGATGGAATGGGGAAGGGAAAGGGAAATTTAATATTTTGGATTGATGAGAGTGGTTGGGCGCGAAGTCAATTATGTTTTCTTTAATATGATAAGAGAATTCAGGTGAAGGTAGTATGTGGTACGTTGACCAGACCACACACTAGAAGTTGAAGGGACGACGACGTTTCGGTCCGTCCTACTATGTGGTACCTACGCCAACTATAGATTTTATAATTATTATACATATTTTTTTGTCATGGAAAGCATATGGTACTTAATAACCAACTGAATCCAGCTGCAGCAGCTGGCACGAGGATAAAAGCCAAAGAGAAAAAAAAAATCACAGGGGTTATTGCGTTTGATGAACCTTAATTTTTTCTAATTCCTCATTATATTTTGCTCAATTATAGAGGAAATTCTTGTTTCTTCTATATTTAAAGACGATTAACAAAAGCTTTCTTTTAGGGGCACTACATGACAATTTTATGGAAAGCCTTGAAAATGGGGTTATTTTTATCTAGCATTATCTAAAACAACTCATTTTTTTTAAGTTTTAGTAAAAGGTCACAATTATTATTATTCAGAGGTCATAACGACCTAGAGAGCTCGTCATATGACCTCTCAGACGTCATAACGTACAGAGACTATTTACAACTTGCAAAAGACGTCATCAGTATAGTTCCCTTGTTAACATTGTACATTTGAAACCAAAGTCATCAGGCGTTTATATTCTTATCAGGTAATCAACATCATTTAAAATCATTAGTCGGCATCATATCGCTATCAACTCTCATTAATCAATGGATTATTTATATAAATAATGAGCCAAATTCTACCCTTGGTTCTCGGATGATTATTTATTGCTAGTATAATTAGCATGGAAAGTATAATTAGCATGGAAAGTATAATTAGCATGGAAACCCCCTATTTAGATTTCTCGATATTATCGTTAATAACATTTCTATCCAGCTTCTTCAACGAAGAAACACAAATAATTATTAACATCTTTATTGCCAAAATTAACATATTATTTTGCCTAATTAGGATACATCAATTTGGTCATAATAATATTCATAGTTTTGTGGTTGTGGGGCAGAAGAATTAACGTTTTGTTATCGTGGGGCAGAAGAATTAACGTTTTGTTATCGTGGGGCAGAAGAATTAACGTTTTGTTATCGTGGGGCAGAAGAAATAACGTTTTATTATCGTGGGGCAGAAGAAATAACGTTTTATTATCGTGGATTCTTAATTAATCTGCGATACAAAAATAAAAAAAATTGAGGTGTTGTACCGAGTTTAATGTGAAGGTGTTTGGACGCGTTCTCTGGGCGCGTTTAGGCAGCTGTTTATACATAGAGGTTTATATGTGATTTATGAAGGCTACTTTCCAGTCTATTGTTCCCCACTGACCTTCTCGTGAGTCGGTTGGCTGTTGTGTTCTGCTTGAGGCATTGAATAAACACTCGTCACTATCAAACACTTGGAGTTGTTTGTTCGTGTCTTTTTGCCTTCACCAACACACATTCATACAGCCCCGGCCCCTTGCACGCTCGTGCAAGTGTATGTTCATACAAGCCTATGATGTAGAGGAAGACATTCGAGCGAATGTGTGGGTATATAGTGCTCTCCCAGACCTATTCACACGCACGCGCACACGCAAACACACACACACACACACACACACACACACACACACACACACACACACACACACACACACACACACGCACGCACACGCACGCACGCAAACACAAACACACACACACAGTTCTCATGGCCATGTGGACAGCGCGCGGGAGTCATAGTCCAAGAAGTTCGGGGTCGGATTTCCGACCGAGGTGGAAACATATATACAGCTCTTCTTTCACCTGCGTTCTCTGTTCACCAAGCAGTAAATAGATACGTGGGAGTTAGTCAACGGTCGGCTGCATCCTGGGGATCTGTGTGTGTGTGTGTGAGTACGAGAGAGAGAGAGAGAGAATTACAACATAAGATAAATGGGTCGGTATTCATTACACAACCGATGGTTAGAAAGGCGGGGTCCAGGAGCTAACAGCTCGATCCTGCAAGCACAAATAGGTGACTTCAAACAGGCGAAGACACACGCGTTCCTTCCTGATAAACAATACGTAAGAAAATGATCCTACTAAATATCATAAAAAAATACATTCTTTGTTCCTGGTCAGCTATTTAATTTTTGTCCTCCCTCACACCCACTCCCCCTCCCACTCTCTCTCTCCTTCCTCACTCCTCTCAATCTCTCCTTCCTCACTCCTCTCAATCTCTCCTAATTCCCTTCCCCCCTCCTTACCTCTCTCTCATTGCTTCACGTCGATTCTCCTACTTCCTTCTCCCGTCGTCTACCTCCTCCTTCCGTTACCTACGTTCTCCTGTCATCCCATCTACCAATCCTCTCCTTCTATCGCAACTACCGTCTCCCATCAACGCCACATCCACTTCAGCAGCAGTCAGGGTAGTTGACAAATGCAATGCACTAGGGAGTGATGTGGTGGAGGCTGACTCCATACAGTTTCAAATGTAGATGTGATCGAGCCCGATAGGCTCAGGAACCTTTGCACCAGTTGATGGTTGAGAGGCGGGACCGAAGAGCCAAAGCTCAATCCCCTGCAAGCGAAGCTAGGTGTGTACTATCCCATCCTTACACTCTCATCATCATCTTCCTCCCATCAACAGAACTCCGCCCATCAATCACCACCTCTCAACCCATCACCCCGAACCCTCCGATATTCGCAGTTTTTATCGACCTGATCAAAGGGCATTCTAGGAAGATTCCCCCAGGATGAGAGCTGTGAGGAGGACTATTATGTATTAGCGATAAGACCTACCATGTATGTATAATGACTTACTGTAAATATATAGCTCTTGAAATAACACTCTCTGTAACTAGCTGACATTGTAACTATAAGGTGTGAAGGATAGATGAAATTGTTTGTTATAATCTAAAATGAGGTCTGATAAAGATCTTTTGTGCCCTCAATAATGCTTTTTGCGCTACCGCTCACAGGATGAATATGGGGTGCACAATAAATTAGCTGCCTCCGGCGGCAACAATCAAAATCAAAGCAGGACGGCACGACGATACCATGTCAGGTGCGGTTCACCATGCAACCCGTTCTCGCAAATTTAATAAGTCAATATTGACTTATTAAATATGTGCATAGGTGACATACTTAACATAATAGATACCCTTAAAAAGATTCATAGAAAACACCGACCTTACCTAACCTTGTTAGTATCTTAAGATAAGCATCTTATTGCTTCGTAATTACAATTATTACCTAACCTATAATAGGTATAGGTTAAGTAATAATTAAAAAAAATAAAAAAAAAATAAAAAGGCGAACACGGCTGCCCTTAAAAAAACTTTACAAATCAATAGACTCTGTAGCTTATTCATGTAAGGTCCTATCCAGTGCGAGAACTTGACTCCAGTCATCTCCTTTTGGAAAAGCTCGCGTCGTTCTTTGGACATTTTTCAAAGCCTTTTGGGAAGTTTCTGGTTGTCACGTCCAATAGTTTAGCGCTCCATGTTTCTGGGCCCCTACGATGTTGTTCTTTGCTCTCCTAGTTTACTTTTTCATGATTAGAAGTCTCCCATGATTGGAAGTCTCCCATGATTGGAAGTCAGGATTGATTCCAAAAGTGTGTGTGTGGAGGGGGATGCTGGAGTGTATTCATCTAAGAGTTCTTTCAGGGGTTGAGTTTCGGCTCTTTGGCCCCGCCTCCCAATGGTCAATCAACTGGTGCTACATTGCGAATTAGGCTCTTGTCATACCTACCTTTAAACTATGTATGGAGTCTAACTCCACCACGTCACTTCCAAGTGTGTTCCATATTGATAACTATTGACACTAATTTTTATTTTATTTCTAACTCGTCTGACGTCACTAGTCAACCAGTCGTTCTGCATCAACCAGTCGCTTTGCATCAACCAGTCAGTCATTCTACATCAACCAGTCGCCCTGCCAGTCAGCCGAATTGTTGATATCCCAACAACCATTTTTCCGTGCTACGAGCTGATCACGTGAAAGCTCGGAGCAATGAGATTCATATTCGTCCGAACCTGCGCTGATTAAGGCCAAGTCTTATCGCTAGTTATCGCCTCTAATATATAGGTCAATTTCCCGACACGGCTCCATTGACGGTGGGTATCAAAGGGCATCAAATAGGATGGAGGGATTCAGTTTAGAGGTCTGGCGAGTGTTTTGCGTTAAATAGGCCAATTTTACGGACTGCTGGGCCCCCCTAATGAGGGGAAACTCGTAATGGGTGTTAGTAAGGCGGTTTTTCTTACGGTCGAAGTGAATTACATGATCCCGCAATTGAACCAAAAAGTCAATTTCATGATGGCGCATCACCCAAGTTCTCTTAGAATGGTGCCGCAGTGATTGGTTTGTGAGTGTGGGTTCGTATTTACTGTTAGTGCCTGCAGGAGCGAGCTGTTAGCTCTTGGACCCCGCCTTTCTAACCGTTGGTTGTTTAATGTACTGACTACCGACCTATTTTCCTCAATCACATATACCACATTTATTTCTCACATGCACGCATGCACACACGCACGCATGCACACACGCACGCATGCACACACGCACGCATGCACACACGCACGCATGCACACACGCACGCATGCACACACGCACGCACGCAAGCATGCACACACGCACGCAAGCATGCACACACGCACGCAAGCATGCACACACGCATGCACACACGCATGCACGCACGCATGCACGCACGCATGCACGCACTCATGCACGCACGCATGCACGCACGCATGCACATACGCATGCACGCACCCATGCACGCACCCATGCACGCATGCCTACACACACGCATGCCTACACACGCATGCCTACACACACGCATGCCTACACACACACACACACACACACACACACACACACACACACACACACACACACACACACACACACACAGGGCGAAGGGGTCTGATAGCTGAGTGGACAACGCGCGGGACTCGTAATTCTTTGGCCCGAGTTCGATTCCCGGACTAGGCAGAAACAAAATGGGCAGAGTTTCTTTCATTCTGATGACCCTGTTACCTAGTAGTAAATAGGTACCTGGGACTTAGACAGCTGTTACGAGCTGCTTCCTGTGTGTGTGTGTGTGTGTGTGTGTGTGTGTGTGTGTGTGTGTGTGTGTGTGTGTGTGTGTGTGTGTGTGTGAAAATAAAATAGTAATTAGTAACAGATGATTCATTGATAGTTGAGAGACGGGCCGAAAGAGCAGAGATCAACCCCCGCAAGCACAACTACGTGAATACACACACACTCACTCACACCCACACTCACTCACACCCACACTCACTCACACACTCACTCACACACTCACTCACACCCACACTCAAGTAATATATTAATAAATTATTATTATCAAAGCATATATATAAATATGATTATCTAGTTGACCAGCAGAGTAAATAGCAGGTTCAGTTATTTCTTAAGTATAAACCAAAAGTTGAAGTATTGATATGTTTGCCAATTATCGTAAAGAATTTTCAACAAAAGCAGTTAGTTGCTCTTAAAAATACTTAACAAAAAAGCTTTGTGATTCAGTGGAAATTAAATTTAGACAAACATGCTTGTTATTGTCTAGAAATTCCAAGTAAAATTTAGCAAATAGGGTTTTGTTAAAAATAAATATATTTATCATCTGTTCGCTGGCTTTTGTGTAAATGTTCGGTGGACAGCTCTTCTCGGCACACATGTGTTGGATAAATGTTCTCAGACAAAAGTAGTTCGCTTTGGACTTTTGTAAGAACACATTTTCATAATTAATTCAGAGAGGATGCCAGTGATAATGAGAGATGAGCAGCCGTGCCTGTTAAGCTAGTGCCTGCCACTGAGAACACACCCCTACAGCTTCCCCAGGGGGCCGGCACCGCTACAGAATACCCAAGTGGCTCTTAATTTGGTTTCTGGTAAACATTACTCATGTTAAAAATCCCACCATTCACATGGCTGTTATGATCGGAAATCCTGCGTTTTGAAAGTGAGGCAGCGACCCTTGCCGCGCCTCAGTTTATCGCGTCGCTGCTCTAGCCATGAAATTACAGAACACCAACGTCCTTTCTACGTCGGTGTTCCATAATTTCATCATCTGTGTTTGCTCGGGTTCGTGGCATTATCAGCACAACAAAAGAGGGAAAATGAGCGCATCTGCTCTTTTGTCGCGTTCCTCACACGGCGTTCTTCACAGGTGTTTCCTAATGACTAGCAAACATTTCCAGACGTCTGGCGTGGATATCTCCCGCACCAACACTAGTGTGAGTCAACGCCACCATTTGTGGCGTAGGATTGAGAGAAGGATGGGAACTATTAAGAGAGTGTGCTAAGCCATTGCGGCTATATAGCACTTGGAAGAATCAGGATTAGGATTTGGGATAGGAGAGGGGGGGGGGGGGAGAATGGTGTCCAACCACTTGGACGGTCGGGGGATTGAACGCCGACTAATAAACATTCGATTAAATCGAATGTTTATTTGATCAACCAACCATACGTAGATTTATTTTGTATAGTTCGAACCGGCGAGGTTGGAACATTTGGCTTGCTCACTGGTATCGAGCTTGGATTTGTGAGGAGGATTCAAGCGTTAGTTATATGAATATTTAAATGAGATTGGGTGGACACAAATAGGAGATGCCTCGTATGGGCCAATAGGCCTTCGGCAGTTGCCTTCATTCTTACGTTCTTATATAGTTGATGGATCGTATAGGGCTTCTGTCACGGAGTCTTATTCATAAGGGCTATTATATAGCTTAAAATTGTTAAATTAGTAATTAATACAGGACGTCGATGATTCTGTGGGAGGAATCGATACCAGAGTGTGAATAGTCCCCAAGATGTGAATGGAAGCAGAGTCATTTTATTTACTAGTTTTTTTGAGATATATACAACAGTTGTTACATTCTTGTACAGCCACTAGTACGCGTAGCGTTTCGGGCAAGTCCCTGGAATACGATCCCCGCCGCGAAGAATCGTTGTTGCAACCAAGTACACATTTTACTGTTGCGTTAAACAGAGGCTACAGTTAAGGATTTGCGCCCAGTAAATCCTCCCCGGCCAGGATACGAACCCATGACAAAGCGCTCGCGGAACGCCAGGCGAGTGTCTTACCACTACACCACGGAGACTGTTACTTTTAAACTAGAACTTAACTAGAACTAGTTACTAGAAATTTAGGAGTGAATCTGTGACATGCTTTCTTGAGACAATTCCAAAGAAGCAACCGTTGTTAAGTTACGACCATTGAGAATTTAACTGACCAGGCTGGCGTGCCATTTTCCCCCAAACCAGAGCAATTAGTCTTTTACATCCCGGTGCATAATTACTGCGAGGTACCCAGAGGCAAGCAGCAAATTGAGGTGGCTGAGTCGATCTACACCTCCTGGTACTAATCAAAGCAGTTGCCTGGCCCAGGAGCGGGGCTGTAAGTCCACTACGGGGCTCACCATAGCCCGTGCTAGTTGGAACTTTGTGTTCTGAGTAGTTGAATGTAAAGCAACAACAACAACGTGCCGGTGCTTGAACCAGAATCGTCATCGTTTTCGAAGCGAGCTAATGAGAGGGGTTAAACGCATTGACATAGGAGGCTGCTGCTTTCCGGGGACATGTTCTGGAGTGTGGTAGTTCTCCATCTTGGAAGGGAATATACACTGTGTGTGTGTGTGTGTGTGTGTGTACTCACCTAATTGTACTCACCTAATTATGCTTGCGGGGGTTGAGCTTTGGCTCTTTGGTCCCGCCTCTCAACTGTCAATCAACTGGTGTACAGATTCCTGAGCCTACTGGGCTCTATCATATCTACATTTGAAACTGTGTATGGAGTCAGCCTCCACCACATCACTTCCTAGTGCATTCCATTTATTAACTACTCTGACACTGAACAAATTCTTTCTAACGTCTCTGTGGCTCATCTGGGTACTAAGTTTCCACCTGTGTCCCCTTGTTCGTGTGTGTGTGTGTGTGTGAGCTAGCGAGCGAGCGAGAAAGCCATAACCAGCGAGTATATATGTCATGGTACTAAATACAGTACCATGTTTGGTTATACATTGGATAAACATAAAATAATGTGTTTTAGCATTTTAATCTAAACCAAGAATAATTTGGTCTGTCAGGATAACGCATCTGGTTGATACAACACATCTTAGTAAACAGTTGCAATCACAAGTCGATGTAATATTAAACTTACCGAGGCGTGAACTTGAGAGGAACAGTAGACCTCAAGAAGACAGGAAAGAAGTGACAGGAACGAGTCCTCGACGTCCCGGGGGATGGGTATTATAGAGCAAAATTAGTAGCTTCTTGGCAGGTAGGGGTCATCTCAAAGATATTTAACATGGTAAAATGAACACTACTTCATGGTTAAACCTCGACCCTCACTAAATCTCCAACGGAAAATGGTAGATAGTTTACCCACGTCTCTAACATCAGCGGAGTCGACAGCTTCAGACAGCATAAATTCTCAACATTAGACTGCAGGTGCAGCATTTTCTCTTGCTTAGAAATCTAGTATTACTGCTAAAACATCTGTTATGGCTAAAATACTGTGACATCTACGGTTGCAGACGCTACGCTTGTTGCAGGGTATTGTCCGTCTGAATGTCTACGTGTTGACATCTTTATGACTCGCCTTTTGTCAGAAATGTTATGCATCTTTTGCCTGATTATTGGTCTGCTTAGCTGCCTCGCATAATTTGGGTGTCTGCTCTGCATAGAGCATACTCTGAGGACGGGTGTCTGCATGCCCGCATGCATTATCATACCTAGTCGTGCGTGTTGGCACCTACCTGGACACATCATGTCTTCCAGTCGTTTTTAGCTTTGCAACAGTTTTGGTTGATCCTGAGCTTCTGTTGCTATGTCGTTTTCAAGTTCCCTCTCGTGTGTTTCTACAATTTTGGTGTACTAATTTCTGGTATGTTATTCCTGTTGGCTTTATGCTTGTGGTGAGTCACTGCCTGGTGGTGAATGTGATGGGGCTTAATCCTCGCCCATTTCGAACAAACAAGCAGAAATCTTACAAGCACGATATCAATTGCCCCAATATACCTGCAGACGCCTCGTGAGCCATGTGTGTTCCTCCCCCCTCGCTTGTTCACCTCTGGAGTTTTAACGATTGCTAAATCATGATGAATTAGTGATCCTCGAGTAATTGATATCAAGATGGAACATGGTGGTGGGTGCAGGACTAGACTGAGAGAGAGAGGGAGAGAGAGAGAGAGAGAGAGAGAGAGATACAGACAGACAGACAGACAGACAGACAGACAATTGACGAGGGCTAACGTTGACTCCTCCTTGTTTGATGGGATTGAGCGAAAACTGTTATCCAATTTGAACATACGGCTTATTTATTTCTTAACTCATTCGCTATTCATTCTTCAACTTTCGGTCAGTTCTGATAATATAAACTTACTTCTGAAAACCTAAACTTTCATCTAATATTATACAAACTTTCATCACTAATTCAACATTTATAAAATAGTATAAAAATTAATACGTCCAAATTACCTGATATCATTCAGTTGTTCTACAGTTATCTAACGAATTATATGTTACATGTTAAATCATGTTATCTTTATAAGATAACGGCAAGACGAGTAGTTGCACGAGACAATGATGGAGCAAGAGAAGCTTGTAGGAGTACCATCCGGATCACTCATGATAACTATCTTAATTTGCTCCATAATTCTCTACCCGTCTTATCAGTTATAAGACTTGCAATGTCTTAATTACTCCAACGAGTAAACACTAATTACGTACATTTACGGATATTGTTTTTCTCCCTTTCACAACAGGTAAGCAAATCTAGTTTTAAAGTCGTACAAGACATGTCAATATCATGTTAAACAAGATGATTTGATTTGTTCGAGCTGTCTCTGGTTGATTAATTCATAGGGGCTTTGGTAGCTTGATTTATAAGGCTCTACTTAGGAGCCTGATATGCTCGGACTCTCCCTGTTAGCCGGATTTATACGGACACTCCCTTGTGGCCGGATTTGCGAGGGCTATCTCTGGTAGCCAGCTTTAATTAAACGATGTATCACTGTTAGTCTCGTGCACTTGGGGGAATTTCTGGTAACTGTATTTAATTGGGGAATTACTGGTAGCCTGGTTTAAATAGGGTTATTATATGTAGCCTGCTTTGAACGTAGGTATTTCGGAGTATCTCTGGTACCCAATTTTAAGCGAGGTATTTCAGATAGCAGGCTCGAAAAAAAGGTGTGAACGGTAGCCAGGTTTTAGCGTGTTATATTTGGTGACCTGTTGCAAAAGGGGCTTTTCTGGTAGCCTGGTTTAAACGGGATAGCCTTGGTTATTATTAATTTAGTCACCTATTATGCACCCGACACTACGCGCCAGGTAAGTCCACTACGGGCTCACCATAGCCCGTGCTACTTGCCCCGCTCCTGTGACAGGTAAGTTACGGGTTCACCATAGCCCGTGCTACTTGGAACTTGTTCCGAGTAGCTGAATCTATAACAACATATGTACCCGATACCCATCCTGTGGGCGGTGGTGTATCCCCATACCCATCCCGTGGCGGTGGTGGAAAGAACGACAGAAGCACATAATGGGTTTAGACTCTGACCTCCACAGTCCATTAGCTGAACAAGTAACAAACATGTGAAACTTAAGTTACACGATTTCTATCAATAGACTTTTTATATCTCTAATTGTTCCAGATGGGGTCCACAGCAGGCTCTTTACAAAAGCAATTTGCAAACTGCGGTGAGTCAATTGCACAGTTACTAATCATGCTCACACAACCACACATTTACACATGGACTACACACGCTGTGTACTCTACTAGGTGAGTATACACAAGTGAGCAAAAGCTTTACAGTGATGTGCATTCACTAACTATAGTAAGCAATATATAGGTAATGAATGCATTATCCAAACTATTTGTTGGGATAGTTCGCCAAGTATCCAAACTATTTGTATACCAGGTGAATATTTTTGGTAATGCATAATTTTGAATGAAATTCTTACACATTTCTTGAACACCATTGGTACTTATCTCTGATTCCTAAGAGGTTTTACATTCAGTTACATAGTGACGTAAAGTATGTGAATAGATCTTCTGTGAGAATATAGAGTTAACAATGATTAAAAAGGAGTATGATTAGTAGTCTGGCTCAAACACAGCATCTCTATATAAGCAGGGTTCGGTCCTGACCCCCAGGTGGCAACCCATCAACCCAGACCCCTAAAGAATTACGTAAACAGAGGATCGAAAGAACAAATAACAGAATAAACAAAGAACAGGGTCATCTGGGAGCTCTATATTCAGGTGGCGTTGAGATTAGCCGTTTTTGTGGTCGGTGTTGGCGGTGGGAGCCAGACGGGTCGGAGGGGCATAGACGCTACTAATATTTTGTTAGGACGACTCCTGACTGTAAGGGCTTTCCTCACTGCTGACACTCCAAGGGGTTCCCTCAATGCTGACGGTCGATGGCTGACGCTGTCTCGCTGTCTCCTCCTCCTCCTCTTCTACTTCTTCTCCACTCATTACTTCTGTCTCTTTCTTATGCTCTACCTTACTGTGTTTGTTTTCTTGCTCCATTTAGAAGATTCATGTCAAGGTATATATCACATGATTTTACAGGAAATTATAGAGGGGTGAATGTGATTTTATCTTCCTCGGGTAAATTCGAGAAAAACTGGCGTGATAACATGACAGTTTTTTTTTTCGTTTATGTTTTAAAGATTATAATTTACGCAGAAAAAAGTGGGACTTAGTCATATATATATATGAGAGCTTATAATTAAGTTAAGAGGCCGATATCAGCTATATCATATTTCCTCCCTGCCTTGTAGTATTGGAATCATTATTTCCTATGGATCTCCTTCATTGTTTATGACTTGTGGTAGAAATATATATCAGTGTCTAATATATTGATCACAGCGGCGAAGAAGTAATGTCTCCTGAGTTTTGTTTGTAATGATGCTGTTATTGTTGATCTTTTCCGGCGTATTTAAAATTTCTTGTGTAATGTGGGTCAAAATTTAACTATAATATAAAACTTAGCTATATCATGTATGTATGTTTGAGTTGTTTGTTTGAAAGACACGATTCAAACGTTCTCAAGCACAGAATAGGCAGACACACAAATGTTATCTTTGGACTGAGCCCCATGTAAGAGAGAGATTGCTAGTATGTACCAAAAATGAGACACGGAGAGAGACGAGAGAGAGAGAGAGGAAGGTTGAGAATGAGAAGGATTGTGTGTTCGGCGCGAGTGAAGAAACTGGGTGCTAAGGGATATGGGGAAGGATTTAGTCTTGAAAATGGGGTGGGGGAGGGGAGTGAGGCTGATTTTTTTAAGTTTTTGGATTTGATATGCAAAGGAACCGTGTTCATCCGTCACGTCCTTACATGGCTCGTGTTCATCTGTCACGTCATTTTTACGTTGATGTTCACCAGTCACATTACTGTGACGTTTCTGTGGGTGAGCGAAAGGTGGGATCTCCTTTACAACCATCCGATCCGTGATGAGTTATTTTCTTCATATATCATCATATATCCTAATTCTTTTGCATATATATATATATATATATATATATATATATATATATATATATATATATATATATATATATATGTATATATATATATATATATATATATATATATATATATATATATATATATATATATGTATATGTATATATATATATATATATATATATATATATATATATATATATATATATATATAATATATATATTAGTATATTTTGGTAGCAGTCTTTCCTGTAGACATATATTATTAAATATGACCGAAAAAGTAAGATTAATAATTCTAACACGAATTTTCTCAATCTTTCGTGCAATTCTTTTCACTGTTGGAGGTAAATCAAAATTCAATTCTCCAAAATTCATTTTTATTTCTAATCTGACGCGACACGAGCGCGTTTCGTAAAACTTATTACATTTTCAAAGACTTTAGTTTACAAATACACAACTGAATAGAACTTACGCATCTCCGATTTTATATCTACATTTGAGTGAGGTGGATGGGGTGAGGTGGCATTAATAGGGTATTAATTTCATCAACACAAGACAGAACAAGAGGTGGTATTAATAGGGTATTAATTTCATCAACACAAGACAGAACACGAAACAATGGGTATTGAATAGAAGTGTTTGTAGAAAGCCTATTGGTCCATATTTCTTGATGCTTCTATATTGGAGCGGAGTCTTGAGGTGGGTAGAATATAGTTGTGCATTAATTGGCTGTTGATTGCTGGTGTTGACTTCTTGATGTGTAGTGCCTCGCAAACGTCAAGCCGCCTGCTATCGCTGTATCTATCGATGATTTCTGTGTTGTTTACTAGGATTTCTCTGGCAATGGTTTGGTTGTGGGAAGAGATTATATGTTCCTTAATGGAGCCCTGTTGCTTATGCATCGTTAAACGCCTAGAAAGAGATGTTGTTGTCTTGCCTATATACTGGGTTTTTTGGAGCTTACAGTCCCCAAGAGGGCATTTGAAGGCATAGACGACGTTAGTCTCTTTTAAAGCGTTCTGTTTTGTGTCTGGAGAGTTTCTCATGAGTAGGCTGGCCGTTTTTCTGGTTTTATAGTAAATCGTCAGTTGTATCCTCTGATTTTTGTCTGTAGGGATACGTTTCTATTAACAATATCTTTCAGGACCCTTTCCTCCGTTTTATGAGCTGTGGAAAAGAAGTTCCTGTAAAATAGTCTAATAGGGGGTATAGGTGTTGTGTTAGTTGTCTCTTCAGAGGTTGCATGGCGTTTCACTTTCCTTCTTATGATGTCTTCGACGAAACCATTGGAGAAGCCGTTGTTGACTAGGACCTGCCTTACCCTACAAAGTTCTTCGTCGACTTGCTTCCATTCTGAGCTGTGGCTGAGAGCACGGTCGACATATGCGTTAACAACACTCCTCTTGTACCTGTCTGGGCAGTCGCTGTTGGCATTTAGGCACATTCCTATGCTCGTTTCCTTAGTGTAGACTGCAGTGTGGAAACCTCCGCTCTTTTCCATGACTGTTACATCTGTTACATCTGTTACATTAGATGTAACAGTCATGGAAAAGAGCGGAGGTTTCCACACTGCAGTCTACACTATATATATATATATATATATATATATGAATGAGGGACGAAGAATAACATGGGCCATGAGAGCTTTCACACTATCTGAATGGTGAGAACTGGTGTTTTAACGCGACTTTATATTTGTACCCAGCCGGCTCACCACCCAACCCGTTCTCACACTTGCTTTCTGTCAATATTGGCTTATTTAATAAGTGCATATGTAACATACTAATTGATTGTGAATATTTTAGCTTACCTTGAAAAGCTTCATAGAAAACACCGACCTCACCTAAACTCCTTAGTATGTTAAGATGAGCATCCTGTTGCTTCTTGTTTACAATTATTACTTAACCTATCAACGGTATAGGTTAAGTAATAATTGTAAATAAGAAGCAATAAGATGCTTATCTTAACATACTAAGAAGGTTAGGTGAGGTCGATGTTTCCTATGAAGCTTTTCAATGAAAGCTAAAATATTCACAATCAATTAGTATGTCACATATGCACTTATTAAATAAGCCAATATTGACTATAAGCAAGTGCGGGAACGGGTTGTACCACCAGCTGGCTCACCAAGCCTTCTGGTGGAAGTTGATTCCGTGTGCTCACTTCTCCTACAATCCCCCTTGAGAAGCCTTCAGTCTTATTATCTCTAATAATTTTTATTTCTGGAATATATTAGAGGTTAATTTATCTCACATTGAATACTGCACTTAAGAGAGCAAAAAAGAAAGCCTTATATTTGTGAGTAAGTAAGCAGCCTCAGACAACAGCATGGCAGCAGCAGCCTAACAGAGCAGACACAACAGCGGCTCTGCTCTCCCAGCAGGCATAGCAGGTAGAAAAGTGAACCGAATCCTAATGCCTGATATTTAATGGTAATTAACCTCCCGTGTGATTCAAGCTTAACATTGAACACCTGGGTGTGTGGCGGTCGCAGCGGGGGGCAAGATGCGTCTAAACTACACCTGCGCTGTAGGATGTAATAATGGATTAAATGGGTGATATATTAGTCCTTGATTGAAGATGTTGGTGTGGATGCTCGCTTCATAAGAGACTAGATATCTGCGGTGATCCTTAAGCTGCATTTCTCTTGGGCCAGAGGAGTCTCCATGGAATGTTGTTGACGCTTAACATATGCGTATGGAATACGCATTTGGAATAGCTTCGACTGCTTCCTTTAGTACGTACACCTTTCTAGAGTAGTTACAGTCGACTTCAAACCGTTCTGGCCCTTGGCATGTTCCCTATTCACTAAAAACAAAGGAAAATACAGTCGGCAAAGTGTGTTAAATAGTTATATCAGCACACGTCGGGTTGTGTTCGATCTTCAGGCTCAAATACAATTGATGAGGGCCATTCATTTGCAGTTATTAGACAGGGACCAAGTTAATATTCGCTAACGCACACTGGGTGCAGTTAGTCTTAGACATTGAGAAATGACTGAGCAACTGACCGTCTTGTAAGTGTTAACAATGATTTGATGTTCTCTGTAACTGAAGCATTATCATTCATCTTTTGCATATAATATATGTATATCAATATGTATATATGTATATCTGATTTTTTAATGTGCCTTTTCAGTCAGCATAATAGCCTCAGTGTTTACCGTAATCGTTGTTGCATATATATATATATATATATATATATATATATATATATATATATATATATATATATATATATATATATATATATATATATATATGTCGTACCTAGTAGCCAGAACGCACTTCTTAGCCTACTATGCAAGGCCCGATTTGCCTAATAAGCCAAGTTTTCCTGAATCAATATATTTTCTCTAATTTTTTTCTTATGAAATGATAAAGCTACCCATTTCATTACGTATGAGGTCAATTTTTTTTAGTGGAGTTAAAATTAACGTAGATATATGACCAAACCTAACCAACCCTACCTAACCTAACCTATCTTTATATGTTAGGTTAGGTTAGGTAGCCGAAAAAGTTAGGTTAGGTTAGGTAGGTTAGGTAGTCGAAAAACAATTAATTCATGAAAAGTTGGCTTATTAGGCAAATTGGGCCTTACATAGTAGGCTGAGAAGTGCGTTCTGGCTACTAGGTACGACATATATATATATATATATATATATATATATATATATATATATATATATATATATATATATATATATATATATATATATATATAATATGCATGCGAACAAGCCTGAATGGTCCCCAGGACTATATGCGACTGAAAACTCACATCCCAGTCACGAGTCTGGGGTTCGACTCGTGACTGGGGTGTGAGTCACTTCTGGGGTGTGAGTTTTCAGTCATATATATATATATATATATATATATATATATATATATATATATATATATATATATATAATACACACACATATATACAATGTCAGAACATGAACGAAGGAATGAGACATAAAATATTTTAATTACTTTCGTATTTAATAATACATTTCCAGAAGGAACATGTATTCCTTTCATAAATTTAGAGAAGAGAATACCTGTCTATTGTTTATCTCTGTCCGACATTGGAGGCCAAACGGCTCCTATTAGCCTCGAGCAGCATTGTGAATTTTAATTGTATGGTGCAACTGGGTCGACCTCCATCTGGCTCTTTAAGCCGGATGGCTCTTAGGGCGAGAACGACAACTTCCGTGAAGTTTGGAATGTGGATTTGATTGTCCATAGTGAGTATATCAGAGTTTTGGCCAGTTATCGACGTTAATTAAACGTCCGTCGATATAACGTTCATTAAACGTCCATAACGGTGTTTTAATGTTGATAACGTTTATTTGACGTTCATAACGTTCATTAAACTTCGATAAGGTTAACTAAACGTTGATAACGTATATTAATCGTCGATAATATAGATGCACGGAAAATTGAGATGTATTTCCACTTGGAGAAACAACGAAAAAGGGGGGAGGGAGGGAGGGAGGGAAGGAGGGACGATGAAAGAGAGGGAGAATAGCAGGGAAGGAGAATTAGAGACAGGGAGGGAGGAAGATGGAAAGAGGTGACGTATGGAGGAATGGAGACAGAAAGAGGTAAGAATGGAGAGACGGGATTGGCTGGAGGGAAGGAAGGAAGGATTTATCAGGGAAAAACACCAAGCCATTATGACTAGCACTGCGAAGGGATCAGGATAAGGATTTGGGATGGGATGGTCGATAAAGAAATGGTGCTCAACTACTTGGACGGTCGGGGATTGAGCGCCGACCTGCATGGAGGGAGTGCGTTAAAGCAAAAAAAAAGAGACCCCGAGCCACTGTTGGGTAACCCAACTGTAACAGAAAATATCTTCTTCTGTGTCCGAGGTTTCTAGCTACATTCTTGTGGCTAGCCACTTGCAACCTTTCATGGTGATTGGTGACTTCATGGAGTCTGATAGGTTAGGCGGGGTCGACCCCCTATGCCACCTTCGAAGGAAAAGTGGACCCCCGAAACGGCTTCACAAAAGTTAGAGTAAATAAAACATGGATTAAAGAATCCGTAGAGTTTAACTTAACGTTCATGAATTCAGATAATGACACGCAAAACGGATGTTCAGATGACAGATTTCCATTTTTGGGCACAACTTTTGTATTATAGTGATGTACACAGTGTGTCCTGAAAATGCTTATAGTGATACGGGTATATGGGTATACCCCCCCATCACTGTAACTATCATACTATACTCACTATCACAAATGTGGGTATAGAATGTGTGGTGGAGACTTGGAGGATGTAACTAGAGATAGGTATGGTGCGAAAATGTTTAGAGATAAAAACAATGGGACGCGAAAATCGTTGCAGTGATGAAGCGAGACACGGAGGGTGTTGGGGGAAGAAGAGTGTGCGTGTGTGTGCGCGTGTGTGTGTGTGTGTGTGTGTGTACTCACCTAGTTGTACTCACCTAGTTGTGTTTGCGGGGGTTGAGCTCTGGCTCTTTGGTCCCGCCTCTCAACCGTCAATCAACAGGTGTACAGATTCCTGAGCCTATCGGGCTCTGTCATATCTACACTTGAAACTGTGTATGGAGTGAGCCTCCACCACATCACCCCCTAATGCATTCCATTTGTCAACCACTCTGACACTAAAAAAGTTCTTTCTAATATCTCTGTGGCTCATTTGGGCACTCAGTTTCCACCTGTGTCCCCTTGTGCGTGTTCCCCTTGTGTTAAATAGACTGTCTTTGTCTACCCTATCAATCCCCTTCAGAATCTTGAATGTGGTGATCATGTCCCCCCTAACTCTTCTGTCTTCCAGCGAAGTGAGGTTTAATTCCCGTAGTCTCTCCTCGTAGCTCATACCTCTCAGCTCGGGTACTAGTCTGGTGGCAAACCTTTGAACCTTTTCCAGTTTAGTCTTATCCTTGACTAGATATGGACTCCATGCTGGGGCTGCATACTCCAGGATTGGCCTGACATATGTGGTATACAAAGTTCTGAATGATTCTTTACACAAGTTTCTGAATGCCGTTCGTATGTTGGCCAGCCTGGCATATGCCGCTGATGTTATCCGCTTGATATGTGCTGCAGGAGACAGGTCTGGCGTGATATCAACCCCCAAGTCTTTTTCCTTCTCTGACTCCTGAAGAATTTCCTCTCCCAGATGATACCTTGTATCTGGCCTCCTGCTCCCTACACCTATCTTCATTACATTACATTTGGTTGGGTTAAACTCTAACAACCATTTGTTCGACCATTCCTTCAGCTTGTCTAGGTCTTCTTGAAGCCTCAAACAGTCCTCTTCTGTTTTAATCCTTCTCATAATTTTAGCATCGTCCGCAAACATTGAGAGAAATGAATCGATACCCTCCGGGAGATCATTTACATATATCAGAAACAAGATAGGACCGAGTACAGAGCCCTGTGGGACTCCACTGGTGACTTCACGCCAATCGGAGGTCTCACCCCTCACCGTAACTCTCTGCTTCCTATTGCTTAGATACTCCCTTATCCACTGGAGCACCTTACCAGCTACACCTGCCTGTCTCTCCAGCTTATGTACCAGCCTCTTATGCGGTACTGTGTCAAAGGCTTTCCGACAATCCAAGAAAATGAAGTCCGCCCAGCCCTCTCTTTCTTGCTTAATCTGTGTCACCTGATCGTAGAATTCTATCAAGCCTGTAAGGCAAGATTTACCCTCCCTGAATCCATGTTGGCGATTTGTCACGAAGTCCCTTCTCTCCAGATGTGTTACCAGGTTTTTTCTCACGATCTTCTCCATCACCTTGCATGGTATACAAGTCAAGGACACTGGCCTGGTCAAGGACAAGGACACACACACTGTGTGTGTGTGTGTGTGTGTGTGTGTGTGTGTGTGTGTGTGTGTGTGTGTGTGTGTGTGTGTGTGTGTGCGCGCGCGCGCGCGAACAGAAGCGGGGAGGATATGTAGATTGATGCCGTGATCAATAATATGTGTAGTGAAAATTGTTAGTGATTTAGGGAGGTGTATTGTGTGGTTCATGAGAATGGTGTGTGTGTGTGTGTAAGATTAATAATTCTAACACGAATTTTCTCTATTTCTTATGTTTCTTTTTACTGTCGATGGTAATTGAAAAATAAATTCTCCAAAATTCATTTTTATTTCTAGTCTGACGCGACGCTTGAACGCGTTTCGTAATAACTTGTTACATTTTCAAAGACTTTAGTTTACACACACACAACTGTAACCTTAAAACACTTAAGAGTTTTACTCGTTCTAACGCTAAACAGCTTGTCTTGTATACTCGCATTTTGGTGAGGTGATATGTTGCAACAGTTTTGGATTAGGTAAACAAACTTTTGGTCAACGCATGACAGAACACGGAACAGTGGGTATTAATTGGATAAATGAGAGGGAAGAATGGAAGTAACTGCAAAGGGCCTATTGACCCATACTTCCTCTTGATGCTTCTATATTGGTGCGGAGTCGTGAAGTGGGTAGACTATAGTTGTGCATTAATTGGCTTTTGATTGCTGGTGTTGACTTTTTTATGTGTTGTGCCTCGCAGATGTCAAGCCGCCTGCTATCACTGTATCTATCGATTTTCAATTACCATCGACAGTAAAAAGAAATATAAGAAATATTGAGAAAATTCGTGTTAAAATTATTAATCTTACTTTTTCGGTCATATTTAACAACATATATATATATATATATATATATATATATATATATATATATATATATATATATATATATATATATGAGAGAGAGAGTGGGGCAAAGAAAGAGAGGGGATAAGAGAGATCATGATAGGGAAAGACTGGGAAAGGAAGAGAGGACAGAGGGTGCAGGGGAAAATAAAGTAAAAGAGAAGGGAGGAGAAAGGCGTGTTGAGCACAAACCTATTAATCTCCCGCCAACAGAAGAATTTAATAACTTGTATCTGGTCTATATCTACGACCAAGACTTGTTCCGCTCGAGCTTCATTAACCTTAATTGTGGTTCCCAATTAGAAACTCATTTGCGAATCATCATTCAACAGAGTTCCATAGTCGTCATTTGAAGCCATATTTCCTGACACTTTTAGCAACATGTAGATAATTCCTTGGCATCGACATGAATCGGAGTCAAATAAATAATTCAGAATAACAACTTTATATAAATAATATATATATATATATATAGATATATATATATATATATATATATATATATATATATATATATATATATATATATATATATATATATATATATATATAATCACAAAATGACGAGCACTTCAAACGCTGAGCAACATTTGAAGAAATATTATATTAATCCATTTTGGATTCATATTTGTTAATAGCATCTAACAAGATTATATTTATTTTCTATTGGAATTTAAACTAGATATTTCGCTACATTGAATCTCAATAAAAATGTTGATATCGCTGAGGAGTAAATTCATGCTGTCTTGATGCTGTTAAGTTTAGTTTTATTTATGTCAAATTATCAGGAAGAAATTCTTCTTTTAATCCACTGCTTTATAACACTTAAGTGAGTAACCTGGTACTTGTGACGTTAATCTCGGTAAGCTGTGATTTATTAAGCCCTCGGCAGGAGAGCAGTTGATTTTGACTCTTTGATTTAATGGAAATTAAATCATGCCCTAAAGGGCATGATTTAATTACCATTCAGTTCCATCATTAAGATCTTGCACGTCAATAACTGTACATGTAAGAGTGATGGTTCCGTGGCTGTTGGAACGTGTGGATTGTATTCTCTAGGTTATGTGGATATGGGTAAACTTTCTGTTAATGCCCATTGACCAAGGAGACTGCAAGTTGGCTGGTTGAGTTATTTCTAGAAATTTAATGTAACTTTTCCAAGGCTTCAACAAGTGATGTTTGTTCGTTTATAACATTGTAGAAATAGCTTCTCACACCTATTCCTCATTGCGTTGGTAATCGATAGTAATAACATCTCTCGATGTTCTATTTGCGTCAGGAAATGTTTAGTGTTTTGTCATCAAGTGTTTTGGTGCGTTTGTTTCTCGAAGTTTCTTTACTCTGATGAACAAGAAATCAAGGAACCACTTGGGTGATCATGGGTGCTGTCCAGTCATGATTATTCTTCATCATACCCACGTTTCATACCTACGTTGCCTTAACTAAGTCTCTGGAAGAGGCCTGTACATTCTCAATGATGTAACTTTGATACCTTTTAGAAATATAATTAATAAATTGGTTGTATATACCATGTGGTATATTTATTTTCCGCCTCTGCACATCACCATGAATCTTTTAGGAAGCATATATTTCAAAATGATCGCTGACAAGGTGATTAACTAGCGAGTTCTGCTTAATTTTCCACAAGCTTCCACCTCGCTACTTAATAAAGGCTTCCTCCCAATAGATGAATTTGTGTATCCGAATGATACACAGTTTTCAATAAACATATCTTGTTCATTTTCCCCTCATCTCGTTATTAGTACTGCCTCCCTGTGTAATATTTACTATTTAATGTCTCATGTTCATTGTGTCATTCTGAATGTATTGATCAGAGAACAATGTTACATTGCGTATACAACTGTTTGTATATATGTTATGGTATGAGAATTGGCTTTATGCAGTATTTGTAATCTTGCGTGTATTGCTGGACGTACTCTTAAGAGTATTAGATGAAAGCGAAATCTCTGTATACCAGTTCAAATATACATATATAACAACATTTTCCAACATTGTTGTATACTGTATACTTTTCTGTTCACATCAAAAGGAGACCTTATTTTAAAGGATCTGTGAGGAAGTCTGCTTACGTTGGAGATTTTTCATCTTATCCTGAAGCCTTTTTTTTCAAAGAAAAATCTGTTATTTACATTAGTTAAATGTCTTTTAATTGATGTATATGCATATATGCAGGAGCCTCTGCTCTGCGGAGGCCTAAAGCATCTTTTTGACATTGTACGCCTTCATAAATTTTTAGTTAATGCCAAAGTTTATACCAAACATCGGTGTTAAACCTTGAATAATGGCTGTTTGTCGCGAGGAACAAACAGCTATTATTTCTGGCTATTACTAGCTATTACTTTCTGACTATTATTTTGGTGGACTCATAATAGCCAGAAAGGTCAACACAGGTCCTAGGTGCTTTATGATCGAGTCAGAGCTTTGTTCAAACAATAACTGTGGATGTAGGTAAGGAAGAAAGTACCCGCGAGATGAAACAGATTGAAAGAATGAATACTATCCTACAATCTACATGTAAACTAGAGATATCCACATATGAATACTACATGTAGATCCACGTGTATCCTGGAGGAATCCAAACATAAAAAAATGTCATATGCATTTATATTATAATCACCATCCCCATCCCCACCATGCAGACTAAAAGCAGTTTATCCACATGTAAACTAAGAGAAAACTTCCCGCTCCTCACATGTAAACTAAGAGAAATCTCCCCACCTCACATGTAAACTAAGATATATCTCCCTCTCCTCACATATATACTAAATGCCTCCCCCCCCCCCTCCCTCCTTCCTCCCCAACATGTGTATACCAGAGGAACCTTTCCTCTCCACGTGTATCCAAGAGTCAGAAGTTGAGATAGGTTGATAAGGCCCATCAGAACTCACCGGGAGGGAGATACTAGCCCTGGTGGAGGCCGCCGCCACTCCTGATACTATCACACTACTGTGGCCCTCACTGATCGCTTCATTACTGCCAACAATGGGGAGTCACCTTACCGGCCTCGCTGTAATAACAAACTTTATTCACTCCTGTCTAAATCTATCATGGCGGAGACGTTATAGAATATACAACGGCAGCGCGGGTTAGATCCTAAAATATGGCACACTCATCTCACTATTTTTTGTTTTGGGGGGGGTTAAATTCTTTATTACAAGAAAATATTTGCACAATTTCTTGTATTTGTAAAGCTTTATTGCACTGTATTATTAGTTTCATAAAATATCTGAATATGTATTTAAGTGTTTTATTCTAGATTTTTTTTCAACTCGTATCAATGCTTGTCTTAAGCTGTGAAACCTCGGAATGTGAAGCCACAGAAGTATCGTCAGTTCTGTGACCGCTAAAGCTTCCCAAGCTGGGGAGGAAGGGAGTTTATTTTGGCTAGAGACGCTACCATTTTCAAGTGCGACAATTTTTGCTCTTTGGTAAATTATACGTCAAAAAATGCGATGTTCTATTAGGTGGACGGGTTGGTCTGTGAGTCCAGACTGAGAACTATGATTCCCGGTCTGGACTCATTACGATCAGCGGTCTGGTATCGTCCATCCTGCCTGGATATTATCCAACCTGCCTGGATATTGTCCAGTCATGACTCCACGTGATAAAAACATTTTATTGCCCCTGTTTGTCAGGTTATAATTCCTGTATAACAAATATCCGATACCATAATTTTAATTAAACCGCCTATTGAAAGGTAAGCGGACAAGAGTGAGTATAATTAAAACAGAGTGAACGCTCTCGGGGCTCTGTATGGTTTAGTTTTTTATCTGGAAGCTAATTGAATATATTAAGCCACTTCTTGAAGGGCAGATTAGGGTCCAAGCCCCCATACTCTAGTATTATACACTGTGTCAGACACCATAACAGTCAGAGAATGTGAACCAGGGAATGTGTTTCTGGAGATCAAAATGATAGACGGTTGCAGTACACACACACAGCTGCAATTACGTGGGCAACACCGCCGGCCAAATCCACGTCCAGGCGGCCGCGAGTTTTGCATGAATACCTAGTGAGTTAGTCGGTAATTAGCTGCGGGTATTGGCGGTTCAGTATCGCGGGTTTGTTAGACAGGAGAGAGTGCCTGACGAGCCAAACCGCAGACATTCTTATGGCTAGTTGGCCGCCTGAGCTTAGGATGATGAACCTAGAATACTTAAGAATGCTTTGGAGCCCTGGACTCGGCTGTGAACCTAGAACAAACATACGTTCCCGGTCCGCAAGAACCGTAAACGTATGTTGCGGACATACTAAAGACGATGGTCTTAGTGATCGGCCAGAATGAACGAGGTCGTCGTAGTCACCAGATCAAAGTACGATCTAGTCTAATTGTAGAGGCGCAAAATCCTCCCCCCCCCCCTTTCCCACGAAGAGGGCTCTAGCAATTAGAGACAGCAGCTGAACTATCAGTACAGGTACAATTGTCGAGGATATCATAAAATATGTATATCTGGAATTATTAGTACCACAGATCTCTACTTCAGAAGTGGTACTTGCGATTAGTCTAGCTACTATCTTGGTCAAACTTATCTTAGAAAAATAGCTAATCTATACTCACCTCTATAAAACAAAAAGGAATAAAAGGGGTGAGGCCATTAAGCCAACTTAATAACATTAATTATGCAAATGAAATAGATATGCACAAGTAGTCTTTTATTCGTTGAAAAAAACAGTGCCTGAAAGTTATGTTTTAATCATTACGATTACCTAACCGTACTTCAATTGTTGATTCACTCTATATTATCAACCCATCCTCGGCTCGACTCCATTACATTCAGCGGTCGACCGCACAGATGCAGTAATAAATGTTTACATGCTATTGATTCAAAAAGGGAATTTTCTCAAATATAAATTAATATCATAATATATTAGCATATATAGGCATAGGTTAGGTTAGGTGTTTAGGTTCTGTTGGCGATTGTTTGTATTTATAGTACGTGGAGTTGAAGCATTTACAGCTTTGGGGTTCGAACACAATTCGTCAGTGAAGCACTTGTTCCGGAAGTGTTCGAACGTCAACAGTTGTGAGTCGTGTGTAAACCGTTTTTCATTCATAAAGAGGGGGTTTGGCGGGTGCATGGAATCACTTTTGGATCTTTGTTTGGAGGACGGGCTGGGTACTATTGTCATTTGGTCTCGAGGCTTCACCAGTTCTGGAAGGCTGTCCCAGCATTAGCCGACTATTGATAAGCAATTTAGATCCTTTCAAAAGCGGATCCCTGTTACATGAGCTGTGATAAAAATGTGTTCGTTACATCTAGCCAGTTAAATTTGAAGTTGTGTCTGTTCACGGGATGTGTGTAAGTGTTTACAAATTCGTGTTATCTAGTTCTAAATATACAGTTCTATGTCTCTTGTTGATTATTCAATATATATACCACCTCTAATTGTCGGCGATGTGTATTTTTTAATTTTGCCTAATATAAGTTGCAGGATCAATTCTAAATCTCAATAGAAAAGTAAATGACTTTGAACTATCTGTTATATACTATTTTTGCATTTATGAATTCGTGATTAACAATACAATTGTATATATTGCTGATGTTTAAACTGCAAGCTTAGTGTATTGTGCAGTTCAATATATTAATAAATGTCCCTAAATCCTATGCAAATGAAATACATTACGCATGTGCATTCATTTAGGATTTTTTTAAATTGATTTAATTTATGAAATATTTGGTATGAACTAGACGAAGAGGTGTTGGAGAATTGTAATTCATATCTTCAAGAGCAGAAATGACAATTATTAAGAGGCACGAGAAAAAGTTGCAGTAGATAAGCGATAGCGAAGGCGGGGGCCCAGGAGCTAACCTTCCCAGCCCTTGAGTATTACTAGGTTAGCATACATTCTGACAGACGTAGTTTAATATTTTTACGTCCACATGACCCCTACTCGTCCACCCGTCGGGCTGGGATACCCCTTACTCGTCCACCCGTCGGGCTGGGATACCCCCTACTCGTCCACCCGTCGGGCTGTGATACCCCCTCCTCGTCCACCCGTCGGGCTGGGATACCTCCTACTCGTCCACCCGTCGGGCTGGGATACCCCCTACTCGTCCACCCGTCGGGCTGGGATACCCCCTACTCGTCCACCCGTCGGGCTGGGATACCCCCTACTCGTCCACCCGTCGGGCTGGGATACCCCCTACTCGTCCACCCGTCAGGCTGGCTCTATCTATTATTGTAGAAGTCAATATAATGCAGTGATTGGTTTAAAGGCATGCTGAGAACCTCAGAGTTATAGAATATACTGTTATATTCTATATAATATTCCATTAACTCTATAGAGTTATAGAATTCCAAGGATTACTTTGCAAACATTTTCCTCCGGTGGGCACCATTCCAAATCCTCGAATAATTTTGATAGCTGAATTATGGTATGATTTGATAGGGAAGAACGTTTCAAGCCACAGACTAAATACTCAAATTTATTTTCTCAGCGGAGCGAGAGGGAGAAAGGAATCTATCGATCTTAAACTTTGAGTTGTGGGGAAGGTGCCTCTCTTGCTGGGAGTCTCGTGCTCAGCACTCAATGTGGTTTATGTTAAAACAAAAATGGTTCAGTGGTTTATTTCAGGGTTGGTTAGTCTGTCATTGTTTACGTGTTGGTGGACTCTAACTCGAGCTCTCCCACCTACATATGCTGATATGTAAATGGAGGTTAGACCCTCCTGGTCTAACCTCCAGGAGGGTTAGATGGTTCAGGGTGGTATAGTGAAGCAAGCAGAAGGTAACTGCACTAACTGGCTGATGGGGCGACTGATTCATATATCATTTGATTGATCGTGGATGACCTGTAACGGGCTGCTCCTCCCCCCCCCCCCATGGCACGCTTCTTTTTAATTACCACGTCGTAAATGGCGTATAATCATATTGACTCAGTGTTGACAAGCTCACTTCTCAGGCTTTGATATCTGGAGTTTTCAACGAGCAGAGCTCGACCTTTCCTGCTGGAGTTTAAGGTCTGATTACTCTCCCCCGACCTCCTCCTCCATCCCCCTGCAGCATCTCCATCTGCGTGACCTGGAGGGGCCCCTCATAATTATATCTTATGACCCCTCCGTTTCAGCGTTTCTGTGAGAATGTGTGTGTGTATATATGAGAGTGAGTGAGATGTTGACTTCCATCCCCCATCATCTCAGGGAGATGATGGGAGAGGACAGGAGAGGGAGGATGGTGAGAAGGATAAGGGGTGAATAGGGTAGAGGAAAGTAGAGAGGGAGTTAAAGGAAGAGAAGAGATAGTGGAGAGAGAAGGGAGAAGTATTCAAACTTCGGTTAATAAACAGATAAAAGAAATGGACAGAACTTTTTTTTTCTTACATTAATCCTAAACATGGTATTGACGATACACCCAAACTGACGTTCAAACAGAAGCACAAATCAAATGAGTCGTTTCCTCATATAGGTACTAATGTGCTGATGACTAACATTCCTCATACCTGCATGATTGTATGACTTTATAAATGGCTACAAGCAGTTGAACAACGTAAATTATTCAGGTAAAGTTGGTTGTAAAACGTGGTGCATTTGGGGGCAATCGAAAGTGTTGCGGTTATGATGAGTTAAAATTATTATTCTGTGTGTTAGCGAGTACACTAATTTTTATACGCATATACGCCCAGCCACGATGACCGCTGCACTCCGACTGATATTGCTATGATGGGTTGCACCTAGGAAGGGTTCTTGTTGCGTAGGGTGATGCTGGTGAGAGTAGGGGCATCTAGCAGGGGTTCTGGAGTCCCTGGTGCTGATTCTGGGTGCCCTTAGCAGGGACAGAGGCTTCGTTTGTGGGTGGAAGGGATGGACAGATATTCTGTGGTTGTAAGGACGCAAGAAGCAATGCACTTCTGAAAGAGGAAACTACTAAATATATATTTACGGGATACTGTTTTCTGTGAGTGAATATAAAAAACTCTCAGGAAAATAACACACTCAGGGAGATAACATACACACTCGGGAAGATAACACACACCCATTGATCCTCTGTACATAGAACCATCGATGAAATGATGGTTCATTTGATCATATTGATGAGCTACAACTCGTCAATATGATTAGCTACAGTCTCTGACTTGATAGTTATTACCTATCAAGCCAATTGAAGCTTATAGAACAAAAAAAATATACTTGGCTGAATTGGAAACAAAGCTGTAAGGTTTAGACCAAACAGTTAAACCAGAGAATCACTTCCTCTACTTCGAATTGAGCAATTGAAACTCCCAATTAATGTGAACACATGAATGGGATTTTGAATGCAGTAAATGGGTTATTTAATAGGAAAATAGTGTTTGGAATAAGGCTAAATGCCATCAAATGGAGACACGCTGGTGCAACTTTTAAAGGGTTTAGAGAATCGATAATTGTGTACACGATGAGTGTTGAACAAGAAAAAACGTAAAAAAAATCGTAACGTAAAAACGTTAAAAACGTAAAAAGCGTAAAAAACTGAACCGTAAAAAATTTTATGAACGTAAAACGTAACGTAAACGTAACGAAACGTAAAATAAAGAACGAAAGAAGAGGAAACACGTTGAACTGAGAACATGCCAAGGGGTTGTTGGGTCGGTGAAGACGTCCTCAGAGGCGAGGGGGGAAAACACAACTGAGCCAGATAAAATTAGAGCTGACTTAAGTCCGGTACCTCCCCCGCCTCCCAACCCCAGTATCAATCCCCACTACCAACCTCACTATCATCCCCAGTACCAACCCCTGCCGCTAAACCCCGTTCCACACCCTGTCCCTCTCCCCCAGTACCACCCTTGGGCCCATTAAGCCACCTTCCTACCCCAAGTATATCATCCCTACACCTCCCAAACCCAAGTTACACCTTAGCCCCAAACCCCAGTACCCCCACCTCCTCCTCCCAAACCCCCGCCCACACCTCAATACACAGAAACCGGTTAAGAAGCAGCAACACACTTCAAAATGTGAATTATAATATCTTGGTCTATCCAAGGATTATAGTCTCATGCATAGAGACACTGGTGTCAACGTTTGAAGAACTTTTCACAGGTCTTATTTTCTCCCTCAGAAATGGACTAGGGCCCAGATTCACGAAGTAGTTACGCAAGCACTTACGAACCTGTACATCTTTTCTCAATCTTTGGCGTCTTTGGATACATTTATTAAACAGTTTACAAACATAAAAACTTCCCAATCAACTGTTGTTATTGTTATAAACAGCGTCTAGGTGCTTCGGAGCTCATTAACTGTTTAATAAAACAGTTAATGAGCTCCGAAGCGCTTGGAGGCTGTTTATAACAATAACAACAGTTGATTGGGAAGTTTTTATGTTTGTAAACTGTTTAATAAATGTATCCAATGACGTCAAAGATTGAGGAAAGATGTACAGGTTCGTAAGTGCTTGTGAAACTGCTTAGTGAATCTGGCCCCAGATTGCCAGTCAGTAAAGGAGGTCAGGTCAAGTAAAGTCAACTGGTGATTAGGTTCGT
This sequence comes from Procambarus clarkii, assembly GCF_040958095.1. Classification (NCBI taxonomy): domain Eukaryota; kingdom Metazoa; phylum Arthropoda; class Malacostraca; order Decapoda; family Cambaridae; genus Procambarus; species Procambarus clarkii. Next base: position 9,089,520 of record NC_091157.1, read on the forward strand.
GGTTCATCATACCTTCGTCTGTATGATGACAAAACGGGAGACATCAAAAACCAAGTTATCCATTGCATCCACCAGCCAAAAAAAATGAATATTGAATGTGAAATAACTGTTTTTGAATCGGCAATGAACGTTTAGATGTTATATATTATTAGCTGTTAGATTTGTGTACAGTTGATAGAGTATGTTAGACATAGAATGTTGGAAATGTTCATTGAACACGGACATACACTAATGGGCATTGTTCCATGGGCACGGACATACAATAGTGGGCATGGTCCTGGTACACGTACACGTACTAGGGGGGAACATCACGTCCCTGAAAGTTGAACAATGAAGTTCATATCATATATTTTGTGGGTCTTAATCGCTGCCATTGTCATATTGTAGTTCACATTGCCTTATTGTAGGATGAAGTGCCATAGTGTAGAATGAAGTGCCATAATGTAGAATGAAGTGACATAAGGTAGAGAAAAGGGCCATAATAATGGCCAAAGTGCCATAACGTCTCACAATAAAAATATTACGTAAGGAACGTAACAGTTTATCTCACATCAATAAATTCATTACCAATTAGATATAAAAGCTGAATAAGCAAGTCTTAAATCAGATGTAAACAAAATAAACAGTCAAAATAAACAGTAAAACAGTCTCGGTAATTACTCGCTGGCTTACGTTTGTTTTGTTTTGTTTTAGGAATGTGTAATGACAGATATTCGAGATCCAAACCAAACCAATCAGTGATACTTTAGTGTGTACTTATCTAGTTGTGCTTGCGGGGGTTTAGCTCTGGCTCTTTGGTTCCGCCTCTCAGCTGTCAATCAACTTGTGTACAGGTTCCTGAGCCTTTTGGGCTCTATCATATCCACACTTGAAGCTGTGTATGGAGTACTAGACAAATGCATTCCATTTGTCTAGTACTCTGACATGAAAAAAAAATTCTAACGTCTCCATGCCTCATTTGGGCACTCTATTTCCACCTGAATCCCTTAGTGCGTGTGCCCCTTGTGTTAAATAGTTTATCTTTATCTACCCTATCGATTCCTTTGAGAATCTTGCATGTGGTGATCACGTCCCCCCACCCTAACTCTTCTGTCTCCAAGTGACGTAAGGTTTAATTCCCGTAGTCTCTCCTCGTAGCTCATACCTCTCAGTTCGGGTACTAGTCTGGTGGCAAACCTTTGAACCTTTTCCAGTTTAGTCATATGCTTGACCTGATATGGACTCCATGCTGGAGCCGCATACTCCAGAATTGGTCTGACATATGTGGTGTACAAAGTTCTGAATGATTCCTTACACAAGTTTCTAAATGCCGTTCTTATGTTAGCAAACCTGGCATAAGCCGCTGATGTTATCCTCTTGATATGGGCTTCAGGGGACAGGTCTGGCGTGATATCAACCCCCCAGAACTTTCTCTCTGATTCTTTAAACATTTCATCTCCAAAATGATGCCTTGTATCTGGCCTCCTGCTCCCTACACCTATCTTCATTACATTACATTTTTTCGGGTTAAACTCTAACAACCATTTGTTCAGCCAATCCTTCAGTTTGTCCAGGTCTTCTTGAAGCCTCAAGCTGTCCTCCTCTGTCTCAATCCTTCTCATAATTTTGGCATCGTCAGCAAACATTGAGAGGAATAAGTCTATACCCTCTGGAAGATCATTTACGTATATCAGAAACAGGATAGGTCCGAGTACAGAGCCCTGTTGGACCCCACTGGTGATTTTACTTCAGTCTGAGGTCTCACCCCTCACTGTAACTCTCTGCTTCCTATTACTTAGATACTCCCATATCTCACAAAATGATACTTTGTATCTGGTCTCCTGCTCCCCTTTACCTATCTTCATTACATTACATTTGCTTTGGTTAAACTCTAACAACCATTTGTTCGACCATTCCTGCAGCTTGTCCAGGTCTTCTTGAAGCCTCTAGCTGTCCTCCTGTGTGTGTGTGTATGTGTGTGTGTGTGTGTGTGTGTGTGTGAGAGAGGGATGAGGTATGCACACTTTATAGCAATAAATTACATGTAGATCCCCAGCATAATAAGGATTAACACCCCGAGAAATAAATGCTAACCCTATTAAATTTAATTAAAAAATGACTCCTACGCCCTCCTCTACCCCCCTTCCCTAACCCATCACACACACACCAGCGAGTACACCACATCCAGGTAAGACCCACCACACTGGGAAGCAAGGTGAAACAGGCACAAGCACAATTGGGCCATGAATGAAAGTCCCTCGACGTGCCTTTATTGTTCAGTCATAAACCGTGCTTGTGGTAGGTGGAGTGTCTTACGGGTGACCCCAATTCTTGTTTAGCCAGTCGTGCCCACCTCCACCAGCGCCGACAATTTTACCACCACAGCACAACCATAGGACAACAGCACAACACACACACACACACCAACAGGTTTGAAAGAAACTCTGCCCATTTGTTTGCACCACCGCTGGGATCGATCCCCGGATCTTAGGACTACTATTTTTTTGGCAGGGATATTTTTGCGCTGGCCCTAGGACTACGAATCCCGAGCGCTGTCCACTCGGCCGTCAAGCTCTCGTAGTGTAGTGTATCAGGCCTTTGTCCTACGTCTTCTGCTCTTTACGATTTGGACACTGCATAATGATAACACTTTCAAATTTGTGGATGATACTAATATCAAGAGGAAAGGAAATTAGAAGAAAAATCTAGTAACTTAAAAAACAATTGGAGATGCAGTTTAATGCTGACAATTGTAGGGTTCTGAGCCCAGGTATTATTAACAATTACGAGATATCTGCTGAAAAATTGTCACATTGTCATATATGAATGCGAAAGAAGACAGTTCTTGGAAGCACAAGAGGAATGAATGAACTGCAGACCAGGTCAGAGAAAATTGTTGCAGAGTTTCGACTCAAACAAATGGAATGTAATGAGAGTTTAGGAAGGAGCGAGAAATACACAAATATGAAATCATTGGAAGACGGCTCCCCAACATAGAGAAAGATCATGAGTTGACCTATCACCTTTCAACCAACGGAGACTTGTGTTAATGGCCATTACCATGCCACCCTAGCTGATTGCTCAATTCCTCTCCTCCGTCATATCCCAAATCCTCTTCCTTTCCAAGTGTTACATCACCATAATGACTATGAACGCTATCTTCTGATATTTATACCTTATCACCCATTAACTCCACTTATCACTCTCATAACAGTACACAACTACTTGAAATCCAAAGTGGACAGGACACTAAACTTTACATCCCACTCAATCTCCATCTTCATGTATTTTCTGATTTCTGATCGTCATAACACTCAGCCCTCCCTCCCTCCCTCCTTACCAAATGTTTTGGTAAACAAAACTGGAAAAAAATCACATCGTCTTGCGTGGTGCTGGTAAACATCTGGGGCCAGATTCACGAACCAGTTAGGCAAGTACTTACGAACGTGTACATCTTTCCTCAATCTTTGACGGATTTGGTTACATTAATTAAATAGTTTACAAGCATGAAAACTTCTCAGAAATGTCCCTACTGGATAGGCATCTTTGCAGATGTTTCCCCCCCCCCCCCCAAAGTGTGTGCAAAACGTGTCCCTTCAGCATAAACTCCCCTGAAAAGCGCGTTCCTGTAGGATAACACGTCTTAAGAACGCGTTTGTGTAGGATAAACGCATCGACAGATAGTGTCCCCACCACAGGATACACATCTCGTCCTATAGGATACACATCTCGTCCTATAGGATACACATACCGTCCTATAGGATACACATCCCCAGGAATACACATCACATCCAGACACTTGACATGAGCAAGGGGCCGGAGTGGGCCGGTTAAGTGTAGGGTGAAGCCCGGAAAACGCCACTCGCTTACCTTTGCATATCGATATTTATTAAAGGAAGACCGCCCTTCCTGACCCCGATACCAGGTCAGGGATCAGCTCTCGCTGGAGCGAGAATGCACCTTAATGCCTCTAGCGAACGTTCGCTAATACCTATTCGAGGGTGAGCCGAGCTGCGCTTATCTCCTGCTTTCTCTCTCTCTGTTGTTTCGGAAATTGTGAGTGAAGGTGATAATATATTTATATTTTTAATGATATTGGTACTAAGAGGTGGGAGGGAGGGATCTGTCAGGGGAAAGCGCCAAGCCATTACGATTATATTGGACTGGGAAGGGGTCAAGATAAGGATTTGGGATGGGACAAGGGAAAGGAATGGTACCCAACTAAGAGGAGTGTTTAAATTATTGGTAGCTAGATAAATGGGGCTACCCGGTGGTGCCCGGGGTAGTTTGCAGCTCCAAACATTCCATTCCACCCCTCTCTTCTGTTCCTCTCCCCATATTCCTCTACCCCTCTTCCCCATCTTCACTTTTCACCTCCCATTTCCCAGTTTTCCTTTCACTTCACAACCCTCCTCCCTCTCACCACCCTACTCCCATGACCCTCCCCCTACCCCATTTCCCCCCCCCCCCCTCTCTCCATCTCTCTCTCTCTCTCCCCTTAAACCTCGAACAGATAAACATTTCCATTTATATATCTAGTAAATGATAAACATGTTCGGGTAAACGGCGGGAGTACCACCAATTCACTCTATGGAAAACACATCCCCGATGTCACTCGATTTACATTTCATATTTCTGAAATGGGGATGTTGGCTTACAGGCATTATTTCATGAAGCATTAAATAGGGCTACATGCTATTCCTTCCCATAATCCCTACGCCATTTTCCCTACAAATTTGGGTGAGACTAGCCCCGAGCGTCGGGTTTCCAGCTAAGGCCAAACATTCTCTCATATAATGTAGATATATTAGGAATGTTTGCACGACTGAAGGTGTGCTTCTTTGTGTGCACAAATCCGCCACTCCAAAAGTAATGCGACTGTTTTTACCTAACCAGAAACATATAAACCCAAGCAACCCACCTAACCCATCTAGGCCGATGCACACCAAAATACATCAACACCGCCTTTTTAACGGATTGGTCGACTTTGTAAGACAAAAGTAATACCAGAGTGTGTGCTTGCACATATGTTTTTTATTATTTTATATGTATTTTATATGTATTTTTTATATATATATATATATATATATATATATATATATATATATATATATATATATATATATATATATATATATATATATATATATATATATAGCTGTTTCTACGTAAATAAGCGTTTCCTCGTTCGAGCGCCCGCGTGACAGTACCATCTATCCCGTGACCCGTCGACAGTGACCCGTCGACAGTGACCCGTCCATCTATCAGAGCGTCGCATATTGACGTATACTCTACCTAAAGCCAAATATCGTCGTACTGGCAGCGTCTCGCGAAATTTTCCGTTTTCTGTTTTGGGTCCTCTTGGTAGGTTAGGAAAAGGGCACTTTAGTACAACAGTTTCTTGACGTTGGGAAACCATAGAAGGTCGGGCTGAAGTGAGTACTGGACCGTATGTTAAATCCTTGTCATTATTAATTAATTACAAAATAATAATCAAGTAATAACCATGTATAAAAAAATGTATTATTACAATAAAATTTATTATAAGAAGCATTTTATAATATTACGGTACAATCTATTATTGAAGAACTATTTCTAATATTACAGTTGAACCTATAATATTTCAGTAGAATCTATAATATTTCAGTAGTCTATAATATTGCAGTACAATCTATAATATTACAATACAGTCTATAATATTGCAGTACAATCTATAATATTGCAGTACAATCTATAATATTGCAGTACAATCTATAATATTGCAGTACAATCTATAATATTGCAGTACAATCTATAATATTACAGTATAATCTATAATATTACAGTACAATCTACAATATTACAATACAGTCTATAATATTACAGTGCTATTTCAAATATTACAGAACAATTGATAGTAGCATTTGCAAACAATGCAACCATGCTGATGTGGGTCATTGAGCAAAGCATAAATTCCCTATGAAGAACTGGCTTGAATCAACCACTCACCTTCCCACCTCATTGCAAATATGGGCCGACAGAATATTTAAAAAAAAAAAATTGTATGTGTATAAAAATGATTCATGAAGACAGACTGGCATCTTAGCTCGGACTTTGGAACTTCTGTTCAGCTCAACTTATTGATGATGAAAAGGTCTTTTTTTACCCCCTCTGACCTCACATCTTTTGTTGAAATGGTGTGCTGAAGTTGTATGAATTTGACTAGTTGTATAAAGATGGGTGGATGAGAAGGAACACTCAATTATCACTATTTTTGTGGCAGTCTTAGCACTTCCCTTTGTTATCGTATTTCCTAAGTTCATTTCTTAAATCGGGTTATATCTTTAATCTTATTTCCTTCGTTATTTTGTTGCCATTGTCTACGTATTTATTTCGTTAGTTCCTGCTTAAGGCTAACGCAAGTCATTGTGCCTTCTGTGCTCGACCCATCACTCGATTTGTCATGCAGACGAAGAGTCACAATAACATGTGTGGTTTGGTCATCATATCTTCACCCATCAGAAGATGGAGAAACGACGACGTTTCGGTCCGTCTTGGACCATTATATCAAGCCGTGATAATGGTCTCGCTACTTTGGACTTGTCTTTAAGGCAAAGAGAAACGCGCACCAATAAATAATTTGTACACGGGGGGGTCACCTAAAGCCAGAGGACCCTAAATTTAGTTTCTAATGTTGTTTGTGACGAACGTAACCTCAACGAGAGGCGTTCGGGAGGGGGAGACAGAGGGAGGGATGGTGGGGTTACGAACGAACGAACGTGAGGAGGAAGAAAGGGATACAATGGTAGTCCCCGTTGCGAAGTGGTAACACATTCACCTGGCGTTTCGCGAGCACTTTGGCCTGGGTTCATATCCTGCCCCCGGGGAGCATTTACTGGACGTCAATCCTTAACTGTAGCTTCTGTTTACCCAACAATAAAATGGGTATCTGGTTGTTAAACGATCTTGCGGGTCGTATTCCAGGGAAAATTAGGATTAAGGACATGTACGAAACGCTATGCGTGTTAGTGTACAAGAATGTAAGAACTCTTGTATATATATAAATAAATAAATAAATAAATAAATAGTGACAGCCTCGTCATATTAAGAATTTCCTGACGTGTAAATTACAATAACGTAGCTGAAAATTAGACATTCAAACCGCATATTTGAAAATAAAATATTTGATGTTCCTATTTAAATATCTACCTTAGGTGAATAGGTACACCTCTGATTGTCCTCCTAATGCGATTAGTTTATACAACATTTACCTGAGAAACGAAACAACGTATAACTTCAGTATACAGGCAAAATAGACCGTGTTTAGGTTAATTATCATCCTCATATGTGCATCGGAAAAATAATGCTGATATGAATGTTATATTAAATTTCTCTCTAGACCATTTACAATATAATATTTACATTCACCGCTGTGATTTATTTCATCATTAGTGTGACTTTCTAACGAATAAATTTTAATATTTTAAATATATTATTCTGCAGATGCTTGACCTTTGAAAAGTGTTGAGGTATTGAAGTCCTGAATATAATGTTTTGTGTTTTGGTTATGCCGAAGAGTTTCTGTGAATTTAAGATTAACAAGAGACAAGGTAAGGTGCATTCTCGACACCTTGACAATCTCAGGACAGAGGACAATTCTTGCAACCACACTAACAAGCGGATGATTCACTACCATCACAATACTACCAAATGCTAACATCAACACCACCATCCTACCAAACGTTTGATTCACCAACACGAAATTACCAAACTTTAACACATCATCACTTCGTCATGAAATTTACGAGGCAGGAGTTGGTGATGCAGTCATTTAGGCCATAGACGCAACAACGGAAATAGGGCAGGCTAGGTAGGTTTCAGAGAGACAAAAATCGACCAGTACAAGTAAATTTCTAAGCAGCAAGCAAGATAAATATATTGTCATAAAAAAAGATATTTGAGAAATCAGGTAGAGAGCCATGCAATGTTTAATAGACAGAAATATGTCTATGGAGGATACGATGGCAGCATATAGGTCCAATAATAAAAGATGTAAGGAAGAATACAACAAATGCAACGAAAACTGTATGAGTGTAATAAAAAAAACAGCCGCTGTGGCATAGGGAATAAGAGCTAAAATGCTAATACTAGGGAACTATAACAGTAGGAAAGTAGACTGGATAAATAATGACATCCCATGGGTATGATAAGACATGGAGAGCAAAACTAGCAGATTCGTTCGACAAACACTTCTTAAGGCACCATTTGACAGAACAAACAAGAGAAAACATGAGAGAACACACAACACTAAACCTGGTGGTTTTCCCCAAATGAGGCAGATGTTGAGAAAAAAATCCAGAGAATTAGTTGCCTGTAGAAGCAGCGATCACTGCATTGCCATGATTGAATACCTAGTGGAGCTGAAACAGTTGCTTACTCAAATAAACTTGTTGAAGAAGAGGAGGAGATATTACAGACACGTAGATTAGAATAGAATGGTGACGTACCGTGCGAAATCCATAGAAAAAGAGAAATAGATGGGAAGATCTATATTTATTCATTTATATATACACAAGAAGGTACATTGGGTTTGTGAGAGTACATAGCATTGATGTTTTTACATTCTAGCAATGCCACTAACCCGCATAGCGTTTCGGGCCAGGCAAGATAGCAAATGAGGTGATGGAATTTATTGTTAGGAAATGTCGATGCAGCTGAGCAGTTCACCTCACACAAGGAAGAGGTGGACGAGTCAATTTAACAATAAAGTTTCTGAAGAGTTGATAGCCAATTCACACATCTGAAAATGAAGAAACCACGACGTTTCAGTCCGTCCTGGACCATTATCAAATCGTATAGTAGAGAGTGGAAGAGGTAAACAATAGGAAGGGTAATAGTGAAATGAAAGGTGATAGATCAGTGAAAGAGAAAGATGAAGATGAAAGGTAATAATAAGATGAAAGATAAAATAAGATGAAAAGTAAGACTAAGATGTTAGGAGAGAATTAGAGTAAAAGGTAAGAATAAAGAGAATCAGGTAAAATAAAGGAAAGGTAAGAAGTAGGGGAAGAAAAAGGGGATAAGAATTGGAAAAAGGGCATTAAAAAGAAAACGTTAGAAAAACAAAAAGGTATAAAAGAAAAGACAAAAATAAACAAGCAAGAAGCGAAATGGTGAAGAAAAAAACAATGAATTAACGAAAGGGTGAGAAAGGAAAGAGAGTCCAGACGAAGCAAAAGCTAATACAGATCATCTGGTTTGTTTCTTAAGTCTGCCATTCAGTGTATGGCCAGTTCCACCCTAAGAATGGGAGAAGACAAGACGGACAGGAAATAAAGTAGAGAGAGACACTGTCAACTTTGGAAGCAGGAGGAGCATTGTGAACCAGAGTGCTATAAAGTCTTAGTGTATCTAAAAGAGGATTTTTTACATCAAGAGGACAAAAGGGAATTCGTGATTTTTTTTTAATTCAGATATGAAGAGAGAGCACATCATAAGTGTCACCAGTGCTGAACACAGGCTGGAGATGAAAGAAACATAACATTGTTGTGGATGATAAGTATCCATAGGTTACAAACTGATGTTTTTCTGCATATTCAAAAAAGATCTATATATATACATCATAGAAAATCAGCATCTGATTCTCACTCACGAAAGATAATAATAATAATAAATATCACATCAGTTTTGTTTTATTCGTTTTTTTCGCCAGATAAATAAAGATTGGGCGAAACCAGATTGGCATACGATAGAGTTTAGTGGATTGGCGTGTCCGATACCTGGCCTTATCTACATACATAGTAAGTGCATTTTGGCTTCTAAATATGCAATTATGAACGGAGGATGGCGCTCCGGGAGATATTATCAAGAGCCTTGCATAATAGTCTAATCAATCAGCCTTCCGCTGCTTTGATCCACGTCATGACGTTGAATTATCTTGTAACCAAAGAATTTTCTTTTCATTTCTTCCCCTTCTTGTCTTATTATCGTTCTATCTCGCAACTTACGAGGCAACAATTAGTTTCAGGGCGTCAATGAGGAATCTGAGGGAGTGTGAGGGAGTAGGGATCAGTGCCGTGGAGGGAGGAGGCAAGTGTTCGTACTCACCTCGATGTGGTTATTGGGTCGAGGTGTTAGCTCACTTCGCCAGCTCTTCTTTCACTTGTTAAAATTGGTGATTGAGATCGTCTTGACAATCTCTTCGCGTAGTCCATTCCAGTTTCTTGCATAGTTGAGTGTTTCAAGACATGTCTCTGGCTCATTTTAAGTCATTCCAATTCTTCCTCGTGTGTCTCCTGGTTTTACAGTTTCTCATTTTGAACATCGCTACATTGTTCACTTTCCATTTCAATCAAAGACTTTGATGTAGTTCTAAAATCTTACCCTTTTTTCTCGTGAAGTGGAGCTCTCTCGGCTTCTTCGGGTAGCTATGTCTCCCCACAGTTCTTGGCTGTCTTAGTTCATACTTCTCAGCGGTATTTTTTAGTTTGGTTTTAGGCTGAGGACTTTCTTAGAATGTGTGTAATAGAGGACTCATTTTTCTAGGCATCTGAAGTCTTCTTAAACCTTTGCTAATTTCTCATGTATTGCATACGCTATTTTCTTGATAAGTTTCCCTATCTTGAGGTTATCTTGAGATGATTTCGGGGCTTTTTAGTGTCCCCGCGGCCCGGTCTTCGACCAGGCCTCCACCCCCAGGAAGCAGCCTGTGACAGCTGACTAACACCCAGGTACCTATTTTACTGCTAGGTAACAGGGGCATAGGGTGAAAGAAACTCTGCCCATTGTTTCTCGCCGGCGCCCGGGATCGAACCCGGGACCACAGGATCACAAGTCCAGTGTGCTGTCCGCTCGGCCGACCGGCTCCCTAGGTTCCCTAGGCCACAGTTTGCATTTTTTTGATACTCTAGATTTTTCTGTTTTCCGGAAATGCTTTTCTTACGTATAATGACCCGACAGTCTTCTTTTTTCCTTCCATTATCATTACTTGGCATGAAGTTTAGAAGTTTAGCAATAAAGTAGAAGTTTAGCAATAAAGTTCTGGCTAATGGTGGAGAGCCTTCAGGTCACTTAGTAGTCTCTAGCAGCCTTGTTTACAAGTGGCCCTTCTCATCCGCGTTGCATCGTCTGCAAACAGTGATACGAATGCTCTTATTTCCACTACCAGGTAATATACAGAAGAAAATTAAATTAGTTTCCACTCGCTACCAGGCTCTGTGATATTCCACCTGTTGTTGACCAAACATCACACTAGAAAGTGAAGGGTGGAGGCGGATACCGGGTGGAGGCGGAGACAAATGGGAAAAAAGTTTCTTTCACTCTGATGTCCTTGTTACCTAGCAGTAAATAGGTACCTGCGAATTAGACAGGTGCTACGGGCTGCTTCCTGCAGGTGTGTAACAAAAAGGAGGCCTGGTCAAGGTCCAGGCCGCGTGGACGCTAAGACCTGAAATCATCTCAAGATAACTAGAATATCGCAAAGGAATGACTTAGCACCTTCTGGTGCCTTTTTCATGTTTCACAGCCATCGTTCTAAGCAGTTGTCTCCTCGTCTTTTTTTATGTAATCTCTAAAAGATGAGATTCTCTCGAATGTCATATCTGTTTCACAGTCTCTCAGTGGTTTGGTTCTGCTCTTAATGATCTCCAAGAAGATTAATCTCAACAAATACATAATACATTCTCTCATTTACTACTACACAAGCTTCCTGTTGTAATTGTAAATTCACTGTTTCTGTTATTCAGTCTGATTCCTTTATCATACACTGTCTCCTTCCTACTTGTATTGCTGTGCAAAAGGGTAACTTGGTGTGCGAGTCTGTGTTCAATCACCTAGCGTTACTCGCCTACTTATATTTTATATGTTTAGCCTTAGCTCTTGAGCCCCAACATACTATACTTGAATCGACTGGTGTTATAGTTTCTGATCTCTCTCTGGGTTCTACTATGTCTCCTGAAACTGCGCATGGAGTCTGCTTCTACCATTCCTCTGTCTAGTTATTTTTTTCTCATTTACTCTTCTAAAGATGAAGTTTTTCAAATATTTTTGCATTTTTTTGTACCTTTCAAAATCTACTTTTACTTTGCTCGTGTAAATTAATCCTTTCAGCTCTGAGATTAATTTGGAATGTCTACAGCTAGACTAGTTTGAACTGGCTTGACATATGTGGTACAGTCGGAATGATTCATTGTTTTGATTTACATATGCACAATATATGATGCCAAATCTGAATATGCAGATGACGTTACATTGTTTGCGTACACCAACGGAGTAAGGTTCAGTGTGATGCCTTCCAAGATGAATTTATCTTTGGCTGACTTCAGGAAGATTGATTCTCTCAGATGCTAACATGTCCGTCCTACTGCCCTCAGCACCTCTCTTCATTACTTTGCCATTCCTGCAGTATGAACTATATTAACTACTTGTTAACAGTTCTTTGAATGTTCAGTGAATTTCCATCATAAATTTCGTGTAATTTTTAAATACCAATAAGTGGATTCTCTCTCCACTTAGAGATCATTCAAATAAACTGGGGATATTATTTGTCATGAAGCTGAGCTTTATATAACTGTTTCACTTCACCATTGACTTACTGTGATTTTTTTTCTGTTTCATAAGTACTTCCTTATCCATTGGGGCAACTTGCATGTCCCTGTTGCCTGTTTGTCCAACTCTTGGACTAGTTTCATTTTATCTAATTTATTTAATAGGTCTTCTGTAGTTCAAAATATGGTATTTTGACGCAAAGCACTAGAGACACAAGGGAATAAGAACAAGTGTATATATCAGGAACAACAACCACTTTACATTTCATAGTGAACAAGTGTGGTTAGAAAAATTGTTTGCAGATAATTCAATACGTAATTGTGTATGTAAATATGATTCGAAAAACGTGATATTAGTCATTGCATTAACAATTGGTCGAGAGGCGGGTCCTCAGAGCTGAAAAAAACTACCCAATATGCACTTCAATGAGAGAGCTTACAAACGAATTCAGAATGCGCTATAGCGGCTTATGCCACCAATTTGAAGCGGAAGCCACCTACATTCGTAGCATAAGAGCAGATTGCATCGATCATTCGAAAAAAGGAAGACGAAATTGCACTTACGACCAAAGACATTTGGATTGGAGCCGAAGAGGTAGATCTCACTTTCCCCCTAGAAACGTGTAAGCCCAGTTAGAAAAGATCACAATCGGTATACCTTTGATACGAATGCTGTGTATCCAAGTCGCTTCTACGAGTCTTGACACCCTAATGGAGAAAATTGGAAGAAAACTGATGATAGTGGGCGTCGCCAAGATGAGTTACCCGGATGTTCAATTGACTTTGCAATATTACAAAGCCTTTCAGGGTCATGTGATGTGCCCCACACCCTTCGTGCACGAGCGGCCTAGCCTCAACGGGCGGTGCTTGAAACACAAGGAGAGAGAGAGAGAGAGAGAGAGAGAGAGAGAGAGAGAGAGAGAGAGAGAGAGAGAGAGAGAGAGAGAGAGAGAGAGAGAGAGTATGGTTACGAATATTGTAGAAATGGCTAGGAGGAGGAGGAGACCGAAAACCTCTCTGCTATAATAGTGTGGTTAGGGGTTTTGAGAAATGTCAACCATAGTCGCTTTTAAGGACAGTGTTGTCAAACAACCCAGATGTTCCCTACCCACCCTCCTTCCCTCCCTCCCTACCTACCCTCCCTCCCTACCTACCCTCCCTCCCTACCTACCCTCCCTCCCTACCTACCCTCCCTCCCTACCTACCTACCCTCCCTCCCTACCTACCCTCCCTCACTTGAGCAAGGATTCACGGTTCGATACATCCATTAATTACAGCATTACCTAACGGACGCGCTGGAGAATAGCATCGGCGTCCTTAAAGAGGTTCGTGCTATAGCCATAATTAAATACACATCCTGGAGGATGGGGTACAAAAAATAAGACAAAATCCCCAAATGTATAAATAATATCCTGTAATGTATAATGTTGAGGGTAATCGGTCAAGGTTGACAAATAGCGTTCCGGTAATAATGGGATTTCGGTCATTTCATAGCGAGACCAATTGGACAGTTTTTAAGTTGTATTGGGGCGGCGTGGGTGATCTAGTGTAGGTGCGGACGACAACTGGTTCTCTCTTGTTACACATCATTCACCAAGTGCAAATATTGTGTCGTTTATATTCTGTTGTGTCGTTTATATTCTGTTGTGTCGTTTATATTCTGTTGTGTCGTTTATATATTCTTGTGATGGTTCGCTCTGGGTCGTTTCTCCCTTGTGGGTGGTCCTTGGTAGTCTGAGGAGGGCAGTCACCCTTACGACTTCTCTCCATCCCTACCTCCCTGCGACCCATTCTCTCTCCCTCCTTCTATCCATCCCATTCTCCCTCAATCCAGTTCTCCCTCCCTGCATCCACTTCTCTCTCCCCCTCCCTCTCTACATCCACTTCTCTCTCTCCCTCCCTCTCTGCATCCACTTCTCTCTCTCCCTCCCTCTCTGCATTATTTAAACGCAATCTCCACAATATTTTACTGCTAAATGTCTGTCTTAATTATTGTCCTAACGTAAAACAAGTATAAACAAAAAACAAAGTTAATCAAGAATTTGTATTAAAAAAAAACATTCATTCATTCATTCACTTACTGTTAGTGGGTTTTGAACGGTCCCTTCCCGGAGCTCATGTTATGCAAGACTACAAGATTTTCCCTGGAACACTACCCGCTAATCGGTTTTACTGCCAGGTCCTAATTGCTGCAGGGTGAACAGGGGTGAGGAGCTATATTTTTGTTCCCAGGTGATCCTCACCGGGTTTTGTCACCGGATGAATGTGTTTAGGTGTGCCGTGAGTCAGGTGTGTGGTGTGTGGGTGCATATATGAATGCCTCTTAGGTGTGTGTGGGGGGGGGGGGCGAAGTTAGTGGTTAGTAACAGTTGATTGATTGACAGTTAAGAGGCGGGCCGAAAGAGCAGAGCTCAATCCCCGCAAGTACAACTTGGTGAATACAACTAGGTAAATACACACACACACACACACACACACACACACACACACACACACACACACACACACACACACACACACACACACTCACTCACGGGTGCGCACACTCACGCGCGCATTGGCACACATAACGTGGCTATACAATATGAGAGATAAATACAAGCTGTAGCAGCGAATTCCTCCTAATTTTACGAGTTTATAACAAAATTAGAGCGTGAGTGAGGCTTACATAAACATCAGCTGGAAAGGCGTGAGCCAAGAGCTAAAATCTGATCCTGTAGACATTGGTGCATGCACAATATGTATACCAAATTATCTTTAATATAGGTATAAGTATCCCTATAAATATCCAAATATTTTTGTGTATAAAATATTCTATTATTTATTCTGATAACGGCAGAAAATGAAGAAAACGTCGACGTTTCGGACAGTCTTGGACCATTATCAAGTCCTGTGGATTAATTACCGTTAACTGATGCGCAAATGGCCGCCGGGGGAGAAGACTATTACTCATCTTACTCCTGAGAGGAATACGATCAGCCATTCGCACCCGCATGCGTCGTCAGCGGTGTAAACGGTTCGCTGAATACCTTCCGAAGTGAATACCTTTTATCATTCATACCAGGCCGGATACAGGCGAAACCAATACCCACTTGCGCGTATAGATAGCTCTGAGGAAGATGCGTATAGGCGCCTCAACCCAAAGAGACAAGCATTACGCCTGCTAACACAGCGTGACCCGACCTTTGGCGTAATCGCTTCTCTTCACGGGAGTTTTGTCTTAATTGGCGCAATAAACTATAGTAAATGAGGATTGGTTGAGGCCACCCAGGGCCTTCGTTAGGAGTTATGGGTCTTTGGGCTGGGGATGTTAGCGGCTCCTCCGTCCTTATGGAGTGATGGGGAGCAGTTCGCTATCCCCGCCAGGGTAATGACTTCGAGCGGCCAGCACCACCTGCTCCTTAGGCAGGAAGGGATGCCTAGGAATTGGGTTATTTTGCCATGTTTGGGGGCTCGGGGCACTGAGCTCTTGCGTGGTTTGCGTCGGAAGCTCATTTATTTTCATTATTGCCATGTTGTATGTGATAATTTAAATTACAGAATATGTGAACGCAAGCGCGAGCACGCGCACACTCTCACACAGTCCTGTCCAGTCCAATCCAGAGTGTCTTGAACTGTCGGAATGCCTTTGACACAGTATCTCATAAGAACCAGGTGCATAACTTGAAGAAAGAGGCAGGAGTAACTGGTAAGGGGCTCCAGTGGATAAGGGAGTATCTAATCAATAGGAAGCAGAGAGTTGCAGTGAGGGGTGAGACCTCACATTGAAGTGAAATCACCAGTGGGGTCCAACAGGGCTCTGTACTCGGACCTATCCTGTTTCTGATATACGTAAATGATCTTCCAGAGGATATAGACTCATTCCTCTCAATGTTTGCTGACGATGCCAAAATTATGAGAAGGATTGAGACAGAGGAGGACAGCTTGAGGCTTCAAGAAGACCTGGACAAACTGAAGGATTGGCTGAACAAATGGTTGTTAGAGTTTAACCCGAAAAAATGTAATGTAATGAAGATAGGTGTAGGGAGCAGGAGGCCAGATACAAGGCATCATTTTGGAGATGAAATGTTTAAAGAATCAAAGAGAAAGTTCTGGGGGGTTGATATCACGCCAGACCTGTCCCCTGAAGCCCATATCAAGAGGATAACATCAGCGGCATATGTCAGGTTGGCCAGCATAAGAACGGAATTTAGAAACGTGTGTAAGGAGTCATTAAGAACATTGTATACCACATATGTCAGACCAATCCTGGAGTATGCAGCTCCAGCATGGATTCCATATCTCGTCAAGCATAAAACTAAACTGGAGAAGGTTCAAAGGTTTGCCACCAGACTGGTACCCGAGCTGAGAGGTATGAGCAACGAAGAGAAAATATGGGAATTAAACCTCACCTTGTGCTGGAAGACACATGAGTTAGGCGGGACATGATTACCACATGCAAGATTCTCAAAGGAATTGATAGGGTGGAGATGTATATTGAGATGATTTCGGGGCTTAGCGTCACCGTGGCCCGGTCCTCGACCAGGCCGCGGTCGATAGTCCTGATTGGGTTGTAACACAACCGACTTCATAATGGTCCAGGACGGACCGAAACGTCGTCGTCTCATCTTCTCATTCACCCACGTACTACAAATACAAATAATCGCTTACAGAACCGAAACACCTAACTTAACCTAACATACAACTAAAAATAGTTTAATATAAAATTATCAAACATGAGAAGAAAACCATGTTTAATGGGGCGTATGTTGAAATCGATGAATGCGTTTGGGGAATTACGGCTGCTCCTGTAACGATCCTGGGCTGTGAATGGGTTAGATTAACTAGCATTTAGTCTTTCATGATGAGGACGTGATGCTTGTCTGTTACCCCTCGTGTTCACTGAGCACCGGGACGCGTTCCCTCGTGCCTTTGAAACTCTAAGTTCATGTGGTAGAAAACCAAGTCTGTGAGTCTGTTGCTCCTGAAAAGTCTTAAGAGGAACAAGTCTAGTGATTCTGTTGAATCTCATAGCTAAGTTCCCTCCAGCTTGGGAGCCAAGTAACAACTGAGCCTGACTCTCAAGCACAGTGATTAATGAAAACTGTTTGCTAACTCTAAGATTCAATTAATATTAAGGCAAGATGGTCCAACATCTGTAGCATTATTTAAATTTGTTTAGTAACAAAAGACTATATAGAACCATGACGTGTTTTTATATAGTCTTAGTACTATACAAGTAACCAATACTATTATACTATTTCAATTATACTACTATACTATTACTATATTTATATTACAAGTCTATAAACTCATGTATAATTATATTATAAACTTACAAGGCAAAGATGTTTCATAATAATAACAAAATTAATCCCTTTAAAATGCCATTTTTCTCACGAATTGTTTTCTTGTATATTTTCAGGGTTGTGCAGGCGAGTTATCTTCGGCCAATTGTGCAAGTAAGTGTTATGATATAGTGGTGGTGGGGTCCCTCGATTGTTTCAAGCGTGGGTTGGACATGTATATGAGTGGGATTGGGTGGTTATCAATAGGAGCTGCATCGTATGGGCCAATAGGCCTTCTGCGGTTACCTATGTTCTTGTGACCCCATGTAGCCTGGGTAGAACGAGTCTACCCCAGTGAGAGTTATTCTGCTTTCCGGACCTGATTGAGATGTTAGAGGAAAGATGTATATATTAAATATTTGAGTAAACATCAGTGAGTGATCTCAGGATACTTGCAGAGGATGGGCGTTGGTAATAAGTGACATGAAATGAGATGTCGATGCTTTGGGGACGTGAAGTAAGGTTAGCAGGAGGTCGTGCACCTCACTTGAGCCACGACTGTCGTCAGAGGTGGTTGTACTTCGTTGATTCTCCCGGAATAAGGAAGAATATAGTTCGCTGTTTTAGTGCTGGAGTGAAAACTACTTATCTGTAAGTGTGAGGAAGCTGTTGGGGTCATGGTACATCATTTCTCTGTGATAGTGATAAATTATCGGCGACCTGGAAGTGAATGTTGGTCGTGCCTTGGTGGAAACTCTAATTGTTGTGCCTTCAAGTGGAAGGAAGGAAGCAGGCATTTCTGTTGTGGAGCCTGCCAGACGACGTTGTGAACTCAAGTCGTGGACTGGAGGAAGCTTTGTGAGGCAGTCCTGAAACATTTTGAGGGCGGCCTATGGGAGCGCCATGGTTAAGCTGCAGTGAGTGAACGTCCTCACGAATGAGACTTAGGCTGTAAGCCTGTTTAATCGTTTATTAGATAAAATACCAATGTTTGATCGTGTACCCAGTGAACATATGTATATGTAGGGTAGAGAATTTGAGCCAGTGAACTGAAATAAGAGAGTAGAGATAAGAGAACATGCTGGAGGGAGAATGGTACATCCTCCCTCGCCGAAGGTCAGTGGGATGGCTGAGGGGGGAAGCTCCCAGCGTCGCCCGGTGGCAGCTCCAGATGCATCAGACATGTTCCCAGGTGGACCCATGGAGGAGCTTCGAGGCTGGAGAAGGAGTGTATGCTGAACTGTTTGGTAGAGCAGAACTCCATAGGGAGGAGTTGATTTCAAGCAGTGTAGAAGAGCTACACGTGTCTCAATGGAATCCGTGGTGGAGTGTCACTGATGTCGGATTAGGACTTCGTTGTGCAGCAGACTGAGAGAACTGCAGAAGTGCCTTTCCTGATATTTTGGAGGACCTAGTGATATATATTGGTGATGAGCCTCTAGGAGCAGAACAGAAGTTCATTGTGGACACACATGATTAAATAAATTAAGTGCTTGAATGCTTATTGGCATGTAAGATGCAGTGTAAGGTGAATGTTAACAATATCGACACCGTCGCTGGAGTGTAGAGGGGTTATTTCAGCGCCATCTATGGGTCTGCACTCCAACTCCCTGGTATTGGGTGCTATGCAAACAATGCCATCTGTTGGTGGTGGCATGGTATAGGTGACAGACTCCGGTTTTCTGCCTCGGTTAGAAGAGGAAGTCAATGATGATAACCTCCGGTGGGTGGTGTATCGAGATCAATGCCATCTATGATGTTGCTACAATTTACAATGTCAATTCCCCGGTGGGAGGCTGTTACCCTAGGGTCACCCAGTATACCGTCTGTCTAGTTAATGACATTTTATGTCATCTAAATGCTGAATGTCATCATTATGTCATCTATGCTGAATGTCATCATTATGTCATCTATGCTGAATGTCATCATTATGTCATCATTATGTCATCTATGCTGAATGTCATCATTATGTCATCATTATGTCATCTATGCTGAATGTCATCATTATGTCATCTATGCTGAATGTCATCATTATGTCATCTATGCTGAATGTCATCATTATGTCATCTATGCTGAATGTCATCATTATGTCATCTATGCTGAATGTCATCATTATGTCATCTATGCTGAATGTCATCATTATGTCATCTATGCTGAATGTCATCATTATGTCATCTATGCTGAATGTCATCATTATGTCATCTATGCTGAATGTCATCATTATGTCATCTATGCTGAATGTCATCATTATGTCATCATTATGTCATCTATGCTGAATCTAAAACAATAAGAACAACTTCCTGGAAGTTCTTGCGTTAGCTCTGACCTATTAGACACCATTGGCTAGCACATTGTTTCTGCTCCCACCATGATTTTCCATGAGATTATTTCGGGATCAAAAGCCTTTGTCAGGTAAAGTGCCAATCGAGACTTACTTACCTCATCACGGGTAATAAATGCCTCTAGTGATGCTATGTCTAGAAAGCCCCCCCCCCCTTCCTCCTTCCTCTCAATTCAAGCACTAATTCTTATTCTATTGTTATGACCTAGCTCAGTCTCTCAAACCCTGCATGTCATTCTCAATGAGCCTATCCTTTTATTGTCCGAGTTTCAGTATCTACTTCGTCACTATTGTTTTTCTTCTGATGTGGCTATGAAGAAGTTTGTTTACGGTCTTTGCTCTGTCATTTTCATAATGTCTCATGGATTTTCTTCTCAAACTGAGGTACTCATTCCTGGCCCTCTGATCTGTATCCTTTGCGTTAGATGTTTTATTGATGATGGTTCTTGATATGAATCTCAGTGTTAAATTTGTCTTATTCCCTACATTCAAGCGTTTTTAGTTTAAGATCCCTATTAAACATAACTCCCACACCTTTCTCACATTGTGATTTGGGAACGTCAGCCTTTTTAGGCTGAAACCTGGTAACTTTATTAACATTACATAGGAAAAGCTATAAAATGAATCTGCCATCCTTTCGTCCATTTAAAAATAAAAAATCTGTATCAGGATGCTATTTGTTTTTATTTCTCATTCATTATTTGTATCTTCTGTAAATCTACCAGCATTACAGTACCATCTTGTGTCTAAATCGTGTATATATAGGAAAACAACAGGGGGTCCCAGGGTATCGTCCTAGGATATTCGAACTACACCGGTTTCCCGTCCGTTCTAGACTCGCCATCTCACCATTTATGCTCACCATCTGTCTCCTTTGAAATAATCATGGAAACATTGACCTCAAGATAACCTCATTCCAATACTATCCATTTATTATTTTCTGAGACACATTATTAAACGCTTTTCTAAACTCTAAATTACAGTATCGTAATCCATTCCTTTATCAACTGGTTACATTGTGTTGGAAAAAGTTCATGTTCATTTATTTTAAGAACCGACACTTTATAAATCTATGTTGGGAATCCCTTATTAATCTGTTTTTTTATGGTTAACGAATAGCTACGACTATTATAAATTTAAGAAATTTTCTTACAATGAACATTTGGGCATATTGGCCAGAATTTCTACGCAAGTGATCTCTCTCCGTGCGTAAAAATCGGCATCACATTCGCAACCCTCCACAATTCCAATATTCATATGGATTCAAATGATCTATTAAATATGCAAGACTGAGGCTCGCTAAGAAAATCTTTGCTTATTTTCGGGACTTTGGTAAATACTTGGTCTAGTCGCAGCCGTATTGCTGCAGGAGGCGCCAACAGCTGTATGAGGCAGCAGAGGCTACATACCTAAAGAAGACGTAGTAAAGGTTCAACAGGAAAACCAAAACGTTTCCTTACGAGGCAACAGGTAGGAGAGAGGGAAGCAGCGGTAGCCTGTACCCGTCCAGTCTCAGGTCCTGCCTTTGGGTGTACACCATTACCTCCCCATTACCAGGCAATAACCACACCCTCTCTCTAATTAAAGATAGCGCATTAATAACCACTTAAACATCCCCATGAATTACGGCCAATGGGTAACCTTGTTCACGAACCAGCAGTGATTGCTTAATTGTTTGGTCTGTGGACTACCATGTAATTTTCTGAAAGGCGCCTCCATGGCTGCTGTCTGGTATCACTGTAGCCATTATGGCAGTGTACATAATGTTTTAATCTGCGTTGAATGCATTACCTGTGTGTCCTCACATGCATGTGCATTCCCGGAGAGCAAGACAGATGTTTCTGCTGTAGGAGAAAAACCTCGTCTTTTCTCAATATCGTACCTGACTGCAGGTGATTAAGAAACAGTCTTAAGAAGAGTCTAATGAACAGACAATAAAAAAAAAGTTGAGCCGTGTTGAATAAATTCACGACAATCTCATAAGGTGAGTGAAACACTTGCCACTTTTCCTAAATGACCCTAGCGAACTGCATTCATTTGCATGATAATTAGCCCTTTAGCCGAGGGCTCACCCCTCAACTCACAAGCTCACCCGTGCTACTTGCAACTTTTTGTTCTGAGCAGCTGAATCTAAAACAACAACAACCAAGGGCTGAGAGTTCGCCAGCAAGCCAATCAGGAAGTTAGTGACCATTGCAGCGGCAACGGGAGTCTCAGAGATAAATACTTACGAAAAATTAAGTCTCTATTTACTACTTAAGAGGTAGAGTTGCCACTCTGAGGCGTGGAAGAGACTAGTGATTAGATTTAACGCTATAGTTCAGTCCACGGCATTGCTTATTCAGCATCAGCTGTGTTTATCACAGTTCCCCATCTCGTAAGACGTGTAAATGCACCATATGAAGAACTTTCACTTAAAGTAATGAGTTCCTGAGATGCTGGTACGTTCTCTAGTTGGGAGACAACATAAATTAAGCTCACCCTCCTTAGGGAAAGAACCTATGGAAATGACAAGAAAACACGTAGGGAACCAGTAAGATGGCAGAAACCATCGTAGATAATATAAGATAGATAACCATAATCTTAAGATAGCATAGAAACCATCGCTATATAATAGATTCAACAAGCCTTGTCGCGTATCGCATGCACAAGCTGAACACTACATTGAACGATGAGCACTGGACTGGTAATCAATTAAAAGTTGACCAGGTGAAGGAAGAGTTTATTTAAACGGTCACAACATAGAAAAGATTTCACCACTTGGAACTAGTGACTCAACGCCCAAGAAAAACACGTCAAGAGGTTACATTAGGGGTTGACAGAACAATTACCAACTCGAGCACACTGTTGTGAGAGAGAGTATAAATAATCAGATATTCTTACGAAGCCAAACACCTGCCCAGAATCCCATTGAAGACGACTTCACTTAAACGATGACTTCACTTAAACGACAAGTGTTTATCCTTATGTTGATGCAAATGTTAATCCATAGGTTTTCGTCAGTAGGTTGAAAGGTCTGAATGCAATCAAACTTTGCAATCAGTAAATTGCAATCTGACTTTACATAAGATATATAGATGTGTGTATATATATATATATATATATATATATATATATATATATATATATATATATATATATATATATATATATATATATATATATATATATATATATATATATTTAAATATGGAAAGGAGTACCACCTCCGGCTGGAAGAAGGGGGACCCCTTAGCCTTGGAGGAAAGCGCACACACACAACGCATTAGAAGGAATGTTATAACATACGACCAAAATTGGCCTAAACGTTGTCCTAACAGGAATAATGATGTAATGCACAACGGGCTCATCACACCATTCGAGGAGCAGCACCAATCACCACGCACGACAGAAGTAAAACATAGTCTCCAGAAAGATATAAAGTACTGTGTGAGAATGGCATTTGGAAAGACTGATAAGAACAAAATTAAAGGAACAGTTGTGTAGCAGTTATAGGTTCCTCTGAGCTCCTTTTCCTATTGAGAGCGTCCATAGGCTTGTTGGTAGAGCGTTTGGCTCATTTTGTGGACTCTGATCGAGGCTCTGATCATACTAGTAAATGATAAATGATATTATACATGGTCTTTTGGCTCTTATACATGTGTATGTATGTGTGAGTAAAGCTTGAATGCCCTCCCCCCCCCCCTTTTTGACAATATTCATTCGAAAACTCTTGACCCTTGAAGGATTCGAACCCGGTCAGCTAGGGTCTCCATGTCCAGTTCAGTACTGTAACCACTCAGCCAGCGACTGTCACAAAGTGTTGGGCAGTATCAATGAGACCTTCACCCATCCAATACCCGGCAACACTCGTGGCATTAGCGGCCACAGATATCGCCTTCAACATGCTAAGTCCGCATGAGCACTAAGTGTGTCAAGTTTGAATAGTCAAGCTTTACACACTTGGTGAGTGCATGTAGGTCTCGCTAAGACTTGCTACCAGGTAAGAACACACGTGCCCCAACACGTGCCCCAACACGTGCCCCAACACGTGCCCCAACACCTGCCCTCTTACAATTAAACACATGTCGCTGGTCACAGAGGGCTGGCTGGCACCACACCAAGTGAAGACTTCCTTACCTGAATTATCAAGTATTTGCCCATGATCGCGTCTCCTTTGGAATTGCGTGCATGACGTAACCTTTGGTATTGCGTGTATGACGTAACCTTTGGTATTGCGAGTATGACGTAACTTTTGGTATTGCGTGTATGAAGTAACCTTTGGTATTGCGTGCATGACGTAACCTTTGGTATTGCGTGCATGACGTAACCTTTGGTATTGCGTGCATGACGTAACCTTTGGTATTGCGTGCATGACGTAACCTTTGGTATTGCGTGCATGACGTAACCTTTGGTATTGCGTGCATGACGTAACCTTTGGTATTGCGTGCATGACGTAACCTTTGGTATTGCGTGCATGACGTAACCGTCGGTATTGCGTATATGACGTAACCGTCGACACCGCGTCCAAATTTCATATCATTATCATCTTTTTTTTTTTAATTTTTGAGATAATAGACCCTGGAATTGTATGGTTTGAGAAATCTCGATAAATGACATATGTCGTGAGGTAGGGAACATCTTTATTAGAGGTAGCGGCGGAATATATATATATATATATATATATATATATATATATATATATATATATATATATATATATATATATATATAATATATAATATATACATAATATATACATACAGAGGGGTGGTGATACAGAGGGGAAATGCGCACTGCATCCAGGGTTCCTGCCCGCCATCTGAGGAGCTGGAGGAACTCGACAACCTATGATAACCATCTTTGTAACCTATATGTAACTCCTTTTTTGTAACAAAGTTCAAATAAAGCAAATATATATGTGTACATACAAAAGAATGGGGGTGGTAGGAGAAGATAATATTAGTGTTCAGTGAGAGACCACAAGGTCTCCTCTGAATACTTTTTATTTTCTTCTCCGAGGCTATGGGTCCCCACATTGGCACCAGAGGTGGTACCCTCACAATTTTTTATTAATATATAATATATATAATATAATATCTCGCGGAGTTGCTTCGCATGAGCCAATGATCAGTCTGCAGTTTTTCTTTCTCTTACGGTATATTCCGCCAACCACGGAACAGAACCATCCCTCTCCCATTATAGCCAACTTCGAGAACGTTTCAAATGTGGCGGTTCCGTCTTCCATCAGCATCAGAGGCGCGTCACACCTTCCTTCCCTGCTTTCATCACCAAATATCTCCATAACCAAGCCATTTGAGGGAAGAAAGATACCTGCGTTACCCAGGCTGTTCACATCCCACACCACGTGCATGTTCGTAACAGCCGTGGGCCCGATATATCCGGCTCTTCCTCCCCCATTTATTAGCATTCTCTCCACCTTTCAACCCATTAGGTGTTCTACCCTCCCTCGACTCAAAGCATCCCTCTCCCAGCCCACTAACTAACCCACCACCCTTCCCATCCTCTGCCTCATCAGCCTCCAAAAACTCCCTCCGTTTCATCCTGTCCTTCCTCGGCCTCTCCTAACTTAAAGACCCCATGTTGCCGCTCTGCCCATTAGGGCGCCGCCGGACAGAAGGGGTTTTGTAGCCCGCCGCCAGGATCACCTATGCGGGACGTGCCCCAAACGTCGAAGGTAGATTTAAGGAGCAATTGGGCAAGCCCCAAGACCTCCTCCCTCGGCTGCCCTCTACTGCTCGCCACGCTCCTTGCTACTGTTGTAAATATAGTTGATGACATCTCCCCTGCAGTTTTCAGGAATGATAATCAACAATCCTAATCAAGGTTTGTTGATTGGGATTCTCATGTTTTGGGTGGAGCGGCATCGGTGATTGTTAATTTTGGTGTGATTAGTTGAATGGTTTGGTGCTTAATGTGTCGCTACGAATGTGGTGTAACTTCGGCGTTTATTTGTTAAAAGAATCGCGAAGTTTATTCTTTTAATTCTTATTTTATTTATCGAAGGTTATCTATTCTTTAGTATGACATCGTAAGGAATGAATATACTAAGTGCAGCTTTGTCTTAAATACACAGGTGAAAGAGGTGAAACTTGGGGGGGGAGGAGGAAGGTTAAGGTGAAGTAATCACCTTAGGTTTGGTTTCTTCTGCTTCAGGTTTGGTTTCTTCTGCTTCAGGTTTGGTTACTTCTGCTTCAGGTTTGGTTACTTCTGCTTCAGGTTTGGTTACTTCTGCTTTAGGTTTGTTTTTTCTGCTTCAGGTTTGGTATCGTCTGCTTCAGGTTTGGTTACTTCTGCTTCAGGTTTGGTTACTTCTGCTTTAGGTTTGTTTTTTCTGCTTCAGGTTTGGTATCGTCAGCTTCAGGTTTGGTTTCGTCTGCTTCAGGTGTGGTTTCTTCTTCTTCAGGCTTTGCTTCTCTAAATACGAGTTTTGGTTTCTCTGTTTTATCTTCTGCTTCTTTCTTCCACTACAGCTGTTGCTTCGTTCATCTGTTTCAGTGTTTTCCTGTTCTTCAGCCTGTTCTGCTTCAGGTTATGCTTGTTCGTTCTTCCCATTAGAATCAGGTAGCTGCTTGCATTTTCAAGATTATTCGTGTTCAATATTGAAGATCATTTTTATCCTGTTTGTGACCTTTTCTACGAGATACTAAAGTTCTGAATCCAAATTCTCCTATTTCTTTTATCCTTCTTTTATTCAGGAATTATTTTCAGTTACCACATTTATTGAACTATTAATTAATCCTTTATAAGTCAAAACGCCATGATTCACGTGGCGCTGAATCCACGATTGCCGTCACAGGATCCAATTCTTTGTGCCGACGCGCCTTGAACTAACCGACGATAGCCATTGCGGTCAATCCCAGCAGCCGACTCACTACGTCGTCCCGACCAGCCGACTCACTACGTCGTCCCGACCAGCCGCTTATAATATAATTCAGCGGCGACCAACTAACACTCCACGTATTTCCCAGTTAATCGGCACCCGAGTGGTTAATAATTACATATGCGCCTTATACCGCCGCCTCGTTAATTAATACGGGTGATGGGTGCGCATGATGCGCACCTAGATGCGGTTCTCTGAAGTATTATCCCCGTTTAGAAGCTGAGAGGCGGATGGGTGTCCAGCAGGAATAAGAATTGAGTGTTGTGGCTATTATTACATCATTTACCATACTCGGCCGCGAGGACGTGTTCTCCCTCTATGCTATTGTTCTCTTGTTAAATGTCAAGCGTATCGAATTTTTTGGGGGTATCATTATTTGCCCTAAAGTGAAAATGATGAATGTTTATGTAAATTTATATTCGCAATGGTCAATTATTTTGGGCATGTATGTTTATATATGCCTTGTTTACCTGCGGGCACTTTGGTGTTTTTATATATATATTACTCATCTGAATGGGAGATAGTATGGTAATACTTGTGACTGAACAACCTGTCTTCCTTATAGAGCGTTTCAGTTTGACGTTGTTGTTTTAGATTCTGTCCTGACCACGTCAAGTAATCACTATTACCAATTACACTTAACACAATTTTGAACTCAGGCATAAAAGTTTAAACCCGATCTAAGCTTCAAGTTTAAATCCATCAATGTTTGTATCTCACCTTGTATGTATGTATTTTACCTGAATAAACATTTGAATTTGAATCTTCAGATCTTGTGAACATTTCTTCAGAATTGTTGTGATGTTTTCTAATCGAATGCTCGGTAGAGAAAGAGAGATCACACCTCAGTGAATGTGTGCTCAGTTTTGCTGAATTACAAATGTTTTGTACTAAGAAGCTGTATCCAATTTTGTGCACCTATGTCCAATTTCTGTCCAGATTAATTTAATCTAAATTGATTATCAATAAAGACGTTTGATTTGTCTTTTGGTAAACTGCTGGAGGAGCACTGTGAGAGTTTACACCTCGTGGTCTGGTATTAGTCCACTGCAGGAGTGCTTATCTTGAGGTTATCTTGATTTCGGTGCTTAGCGTCCCAGCGGCCCGGTCCTCAACCAGGCCTCCTTTTTGTTACATACCCCCAGGAAGCAGCCCTTAGCAGCTGTCTAACTCCCAAGTACCTATTTACTGCTAGATAACAGGGAGATCAGGGTGCAAGAAACTTTTTGCCCATTTGTCTCTGCCTCCACCGTGGATCGAACCCGGAACATCGGGACTACGAATCCGAGGCACTGCCCAATCAGCTATCAGGCGCCTACTGTCAGGTGGTGGTGTAAGAATTTACACCAGCGTGGTCTCGTCTTAAATGGGCGATTAGTTACAGAAGATGTAAAGATTATATCTACTCACTAATAAAAATATAATATTTAGAAAATATTTGCGGTTACTCCATTACACAAATAATAGGGTCTGTTGTGCGGAGATTAGCTTAGTAATAATATATGATAAATTACTAATAAATGTGACGATAATGCATTTTTCCCAGAAATTTTCACAGGCAAGAGAATAGATATATACGAGCAGCAGATCAATGGCGAGTTTGTTTAAACTATTACATATATTTGAATTATTCTACTACAGGAGAATTTATTTTTTTTATGATAACTTTACTTCGTATTATTGATTTGTTTTAAACGCTGATAGTAATATCAATTTATTCAAGCATTGTCTGATTTTATTTTTTTTGAGGGTAGCCGAGACATTTTTTTTTATTTGGTATAGACTATAGGACTAGTTCTGCACTTTAGTATAATGGGCTCGTTTATTTCACCGTAGAGCGAGATATCGTCTCGTTTCTCTCACCGTAGGGCGAGATATCGTCTCGTTTCTCTCACCGTAGGACGAGATATCGTCTCGATTCTCTCACGGTACGGGCGAGATATCGTCTCGTTTCTCTCACGGTAGGGCGAGATATCGTCTCGTTTCTCTCACGGTACGGGCGAGATATCGTCTCGATTCTCTCACGGTACGGGCGAGATATCGTCTCGATTCTCTCACGGTAGGGCGAGATATCGTCTCGTTTCTCTCACGGTAGGGCGAGATATCGTCTCGATTCTCTTACGGTACGGGCGAGATATCGTCTCGATTCTCTCACGGTAGGGCGAGATATCGTCTCGTTTCTCTCACGGTACGGGCGAGATATCGTCTCGTTTCTCTCACGGTACGGGCAAGATATCGTCTCGTTTCTCTCACCGTAGGACGAGATATCGTCTCGTTTCTCTCACCGTAGGACGAGATATCGTCTCGTTTCTCTCACCGTAGGACGAGATATCGTCTCGTTTCATCGTAGTACGAGTTTACTCCTAGTATACCAGCTTCCCTGCTTGGGACTTACCCTATACGTGGTGCGACATTCATTCTCAACCTATCCTCAGAAATATCGCTCTCTCTAAGGAATGTCCAGGGAAAGGAGATAGACTAAGAACACTATATACCTCTTACAGTGATGAAAACCTATATCCCTGTTACTCCGTCTTAAAGGTTTACTTAGTCCAGCTGACATTTACTGTAGACACAACATTCATCATATATGACGATTTGATGAATGTTGTGTGGGGGCGGAGCTGGTGACTTAACATGGCTGCTGAGTTGGGTCAGTTACGACAAAGCCTTATGCTCTTCAGCAGTTTGTTTGTAATAAAATCACAACACATTATACCCCCAAAAATATAATGTGAGTTGATCCTCAAATATGTCTTTAGTTTAATAAACTGTAGGAGAATGTGAGGCAAACTTTAAAGCTGGCCGATCAAATAGGTATTTTAAGTTCCGTTTGTTTCTCTCGCTGAGTTTACCTCACTCGTCTCCTTCTTCTGATATTGCTGAGTTTACCTCACTTGTCTCCTGCTTCTGATATTGGTGAGTTTACATCGCTTGCCTCCTGCCTCTGAGCTTGATGAGTTTACCTCGCTTGTCTCCTTCTGATATTGCTGGGTTTACCTCACTATTCACTCGTCTACTGACCACATCAATGCTTTCCATTTGTTAACTTTCCTGACGCTGAAAAAAATTCTTAGTAAAAGTATTCGAGTGTTTTTGGTGTTTATGGTGCGTGTCACCCGTGTTAATTACTCCAGCACCCCGTGTTAATTACTCCAGCACCCCGTGTTAATTACTCCAGCACCCCGTGTTAATTACTCCAGCACCCCGTGTTAATTACTCCAGCACCCCGTGTCAATTACTCCAGCACCCCGTGTCAATTACTCCAGCACCCCGTGTCAATTACTCCAGCACCCCGTGTCAATTACTCCAGCACCCCGTGTCAATTACTCCAGCACCCCGTGTCAATTACTCCAGCACCCCGTGTCAATTACTCCAGCACCCCGTGTCAATTACTCCAGCACCCCGTGTTAATTACTCCAGCACCCCGTGTTAATTACTCCAGCACCCCGTGTCAATTACTCCAGCACCCCGTGTCAATTACTCCAGCACCCCGTGTCAATTACTCCAGCACCCCGTGTCAATTACTCCAGCACCCCGTGTCAATTACTCCAGCACCCCGTGTCAATTACTCCAGCACCCCGTGTCAATTACTCCAGCACCCCGTGTCTGCCACCCCCAGAAGGCACGTGCTGCCAGTTGGGACCAGACAAGAGCGGGTACCAATCACCACAGCCCCTGACCCGCCTCCTAACGACCCAATTAACCTTCTCCTCCTTGAATTTGCATTCTGGGCGTCTTGAAGGCAACAGCCGCTCCACCATGATGAAAGCAAATAGTCGACTTGTGTATCGCATCCTCCTGTGTGTTATGGCACACGCTATGGTTTCAGGAGACACATTTACACCATACTGTATGGTTTCAGGAGACACATTTACACCATACTGTATGGTTTCTGGAGACACATTCACACCATACTGTATGGTTTCAGGAGACACATTTACACCATACTGTATGGTTTCAGGAGACACATTTACACCATACTGTATGGTTTCAGGAGACACATTTACACCATACTGTATGGTTTCAGGAGACACATTCACACCATACTGTATGGTTTCTGGAGACACATTCACACCATACTGTATGGTTTCTGGAGACACATTCACACCATACTGTATGGTTTCTGAAGACACATTCACACCATACTGTATGGGTTCAGGAGACACATTCACACCATACTGTATGGTTTCAGGAGACACATTTACACCATACTGTATGGTTTCAGGAGACACATTCACACCATACTGTATGGTTTCAGGAGACACATTTACACCATACTGTATGGTTTCAGGAGACACATTTACACCATACTGTATGGTTTCAGGAGACACATTTACACCATACTGTATGGGTTCAGGAGACACATTCACACCATACTGTATGGGTTCAGGAGACACATTCACACCATACTGTATGGTTTCTGGAGACACATTCACACCATACTGTATGGTTTCGGGAGACACATTCACACCATACTGTATGGTTTCTGGAGACACATTCACACCATACTGTATGGTTTCTGGAGACACATTCACACCATACTGTATGGTTTCTGGAGACACATTCACACCATACTGTATGGTTTCAGGAGACACATTCACACCATACTGTATGGTTTCAGGAGACACATTCACACCATACTGTATGGGTTCAGGAGACACATTCACACCATACTGTATGGTTTCTGGAGACACATTGACACCATACTGTATGGTTTCTGGAGACACATTCACACCATACTGTATGGTTTCTGAAGACACATTCACACCATACTGTATGGGTTCAGGAGACACATTCACACCATACTGTATGGGTTCAGGAGACACATTCACTCCATACTGTATGGTTTCAGGAGACACATTCACACCATACTGTATGGTTTCAGGAGACACATTCACACCATACTATATGGTTTCAGGAGACACATTCACACCATACTGTATGGTTTCAGGAGACACATTCACACCATACTGTATGGTTTATGGAGACACATTCACACCATACTGTATGGTTTCTGGAGACACATTCACACCATACTGTATGGTTTCTGGAGACACATTCACACCATACTGTATGGTTTCTGGAGACACATTCACACCATACTGTATGGTTTCAGGAGACACATTTACACCATACTGTATGGTTTCTGGAGACACATTCACACCATACTGTATGGTTTCTGGAGACACATTCACACCATACTGTATGGTTTCTGGAGACACATTCACACCATACTGTATGGTTTCTGGAGACACATTCACACCATACTGTATGGTTTCTGGAGACACATTCACACCATACTGTATGGTTTCTGGAGACACATTCACACCATACTGTATGGTTTCTGGAGACACATTCACACCATACTGTATGGTTTCTGGAGACACATTCACACCATACTGTATGGGTTCAGGAGACACATTCACACCATACTGTATGGGTTCAGGAGACACATTCACTCCATACTGTATGGTTTCAGGAGACACATTCACACCATACTGTATGGTTTCAGGAGACACATTCACACCATACTGTATGGTTTCAGGAGACACATTCACACCATACTGTATGGGTTCAGGAGACACATTCACACCATACGCTATGGTTTCTGGAGACACATTCACACCATACTGTATGGTTTCTGGAGACACATTCACACCATACTGTATGATTTCAGGAGACACATTTCTTACAGCAAACATAATGACATTAGATAGGCGCGTTACAGTAAAAATAATGGTTTAGATATTAAATGTACAATCGCTTTGTAATTTGGGGGTTTTTCATTCACTGTTTTTAAAAGTAATCTCAAAGAATGTTCGGTTTTAATGGTGATTATGTTATATAACACCAAATGCCAACATACACTTGTTAGCCATCTTCTTGTTTAGCGACTTGCCTTTTTTTATATATAATTATTATGTCAGCATATTTCGCATGACTTACAGCTGGTCAAGGGCTCCCTCACACCACATGCTGGAGTGCACCCCAGTACCCAGGGCTGTTGTGGACCCCAGTACCCAGGGTTGTTGTGGACCCTCAGTACCCAGGGCTGTTGTGGACCCCAGTACCCAGGGTTGTTGTGGACCCTCAGTACCCAGGGCTGTTGTGGACCCCCAGTACCCAGGGCTGTTGTGGACCTCAGTACCCAGGGTTGTTGTGGACCCCAGTACCCAGGGCTGTTGTGCACCCTCAGTACCCAGGGTTGTTGTGGACCCCCAGTACCCAGGGCTGTTGTGGACCCCAGTACCCAGGGCTGTTGTGGACCCCAGTACCCAGGGCTGTTGTGGACCCCAGTACCCAGGGCTGTTGTGGACCCCAGTACCCAGGGCTGTTGTGGACCCCAGTACCCAGGGCTGTTGTGGACCCCAGTACCCAGGGCTGTTGTGGACCCCAGTACCCAGGGCTGTTGTGGACCCCAGTACCCAGGGCTGTTGTGGACCCCAGTACCCAGGGCTGTTGTGGACCCCAGTACCCAGGGCTGTTGTGGACCCCAGTACCCAGGGCTGTTGTGGACCCCAGTACCCAGGGTTGTTGTGGACCCCAGTACCCAGGGTTGTTGTGGACCCCAGTACCCAGGGCTGTTGTGGACCCCAGTACCCAGGGCTGTTGTGGACCCCAGTACCCAGGGCTGTTGTGGACCCCAGTACCCAGGGCTGTTGTGGACCCCAGTACCCAGGGCTGTTGTGGACCCCAGTACCCAGGGCTGGAGTGCACCCCAGAACCCAGGGCTGTTGTGGACCCCAGTACCCAGGGCTGTTGTGGACCCCAGTACCCAGGGCTGTTGTGGACCCCAGTACCCAGGGCTGTTGTGGACTCCAGTACCCAGGGTTGTTGTGGACCCCAGTACCCAGGGCTGTTGTGGACCCCAGTACCCAGGGTTGTTGTGGACCCCCAGTACCCAGGGCTGTTGTGGACTCCAGTACCCAGGGCTGTTGTGGACTCCAGTACCCAGGGCTGTTGTGGACCCCAGTACCCAGGGCTGTTGTGGACCCCAGTACCCAGGGCTGTTGTGGATCCCAGTACCCAGGGCTGTTGTGGACCCCAGTACCCAGGGCTGTTGTGGACCCCAGTACCCAGAGCTGTTGTGGACTCCAGTA
This sequence comes from Procambarus clarkii, assembly GCF_040958095.1. Lineage (NCBI taxonomy): Eukaryota > Metazoa > Arthropoda > Malacostraca > Decapoda > Cambaridae > Procambarus > Procambarus clarkii. The sequence goes on from NC_091157.1 coordinate 9,123,617, forward strand.
CCCAGGGCTGTTATGCATAGTGATGACCTTCGTTTACCAGAGGTTAAAGGTCATCTGCTAATGGTGACATGCATAGCCACTTCCCTGCTGATGGTCGAGGCTTCCCGTCTGTGACTTGTTCTACGGTTAATTCTTCATGTCTGTTTACCTGTCGATGGTTGAACTTCCTGTCACTTTACCTGCTGATTGTCGAGGCTTCCCGTCCACTTTCGGTTCTGAGAGAAGTCTTAGAAATACACGAAGCTTTGACTGAAAAAGCCCCATGGGCGAGGGTTCTAGGTGGATCAAACGTCTGTGGGAACTAGCGTCCTGGGAAGGACCATCGGTAGCCATGTCCACTGAAGTGATGACGACGATGAGTTACAATAACGTGGCTGAAGAGTTGAGAATAAGCTCACACAAACCTGAAATGTATAAATAACGACGTCCTCCTTTTTTTTAAGACTGCTCAGTCGATAGAGCTTTGGCTCTATCGTGACAGGACACGATAGCTGTGTTCTAGGACACGATAGCTGTGTTCTAGGACACGATAGCTGTATTCTAGGACACGATAGCTGTGTTCTAGGACACGATAGCTGTGTTCTAGGACACGATAGCTGTGTTTGTGAGGCTGTCACGGTTCGAGACCCATACAGCCTAGGTGATTAGAACGACGTCCAGTTCCATCAGTTCGTCGTATCTTGTATCCACAAGAACAATAGCTCATTGGTTGCTGCTCATTCAGTTTCTAATAACCAATGCGCAAGTTGGTGTAGTTACTATCTTCAGTTCATCTCGCATCTCAAGCTCTGTAGCGACTAAGAAGTATAACTCGTCTTCATCAGAATAGAGATGGTTCAAAACTCTTTCAGGTCCACTAGCTTAAAAAATAACCTTGGACAAGGGTCAGAAACTCGGCGTTTCTGAACAAATTTGTCCTTAACATAAATACATCTTCATTTATGTAGCATCCCTAGACGATATGCAATGTTGCAGTTCGTCACGTGTGTGTTGATGCTAAAAACAAAACAAAAAAAGGTCTCCATCTCGCAGGCATGCTGCAGCAGCAGCAACAGCAGCAGCAGCAGCAGCAGCAGCAGCAGCAGCAACAACAAAAACAGCAGCAACAGCAGCAGCAGCAACAACAAAAACAACAGCAGCAGCAGCAGCATAAGATCAGTAGCTGCATTAGTCAATTTAGAATACATAGTGAGAACACAGCTACGAACACGAGAGTGGAGAGAGTTTATGGAAACGCACTTTTACCCAATGTCACTTGTGTTAATCTCTGTATGTAAAGACCCGCCCAGTCTCGCTATAGTCGGCCTTCATCACAGCCACGAAACTAACGAGAGGTTTCGGTGTGCAAGTTTGTCCTCTGGAGAATGTAAAGGTATACTGTGCTTCTACATGTCAATAGCAATCCGCTGAAGGTGAGTTTCTTCATTGGTCTTGAGCGTTACCTACGTTTTGTGCGTGTCTCGTGTTCCCAGTATTCTGTATCATGTGATGCTTTGAAGGTACTAATGGTTTTGGCCTCAACTTCTTGCTATAACTTCTCTCTATAACTTGTTCCAGCCGTCTACCACTCGGCCAAAAAAAACTTATATTTTATAAAAGGTTTTCTTTCCTTAGCTTGAATCGATTACCTCTTATTGTTGAATACGTAGTTTCATGAATTCTGATCTATCAATTTTGTCGATTCCTGTTACTATTTTGTATGTAGTAAACATATCACCTCATTTTCTTCTATCATCTACCATTGGTATGCTAGAACCATTAGTGTCACCTTATAGCTCCTGTTTTTCAAGTGCATGTCTGTGTACCTTCTTTAGCTTATTAATGTACTTTTTGAGATATGGGCATCATTCCACCACTGTATTTTCTTATTTTGGTCTCACGAACGTCTTGAATAATCTCTTTACTCATCATTCGTGTATTTCATAGCGATTTTGAAGGTGGAAAACGTAGCATAGCCTCCTATACCCCTGAGAACAAACTCCCTCCTTGGTGAGAGTCAAGGAAGGCGTGTATACGTGTATACTTTACGGTACTTAAACAGGTTCGACATACATGGAACGAACAGCAACGAGATTGATTGACTGATGAAAATTAAGCCACCCAAGAGGGGCACGGGCATGAATAGCTCGTAAAGCAACTAGATGATACGACACAGATCCTACGATTCCCTTCCAACCAATCCCTATCCCTTCTTAACCAATACTCCTCTTCCTTCCTCTTCTCTCCTCCCTTTCTCACCGCTATTCTATGTCTCCCGTCCGACCCCACCCCTCCCTCCCCTCTCTTCCTTATAACCAAGTGACTGAAAATCTTGTTTTAGCATGGCATTTGCTTCTTGTGTGGCATCATCCCCGCCCTGAGTTGCCACTCAATAAACTTCATGCGGGCGATGAGTCACAATAACGTGGCTGAAGTATGTTGACCAGACCACACACTAGAAGTTGAAGGGACGACGACGTTTCGGTCCGTCCTGGACCATTCTCAAGTCGATTGTGTTTTCTGGTCATCAATAAACTTCAATTTCTAATTAGTAATATGAAATACACAGGTCCCAGCGTAGCCCACTTAGTCCATCGTAAATCCAAGAACCAAATAGGGTTTAAAATTAATAATTCAAAGGTGTGGTGAATAACGTTTTGGTATTTATTATGAGGAGAGATTTTGAGGTGATGAAGATGGTGATGGAGATGACACGACGAAAACGTTAATGATGATAATGGTAATTAAACATTTTATAGTTGTAGAGGGGGTGCTTAGCTCGATGTTAATAGGCATAAGTGTGTGCGTATTTTATCGTTAAATTGATTTTATCACTAGTGATTAGACTAGTTGAAGGTAATGACGCAGTTGCGGGGAATATCGACAAATATTAGGGCTTAAACTGGAGTAAATTGAGTACGTATGTTAGACTCTGGCAATTTAAGTTCAGAATTTCAGGATGGTATGTTTTGTGAGGAGGCTTTCGGAGTGGGTGGCAGGAAGCTCCCTGCATCTACCCCGGTCCACGACTCCCACTCCCCCGGTCCACGACGCCCCCCTTCCCCGGTCCACGACGCCCCCCTTCCCCGGTCCACGACCTCCTCCCCCCCCCCCCGGTCCACGACCTCCCCCCCCCCGGTCCACGACCCCCCCAAACCTGAAAAAAGGTGGCTCCAACAATCCATGCCCCCCCACTGCCAGGTCTCTGGTTCGGTCTTATCTACAACACGACACTAACCTTTCGGGATTAATATCCTGAACTTGAGTAAAGTCAATCTTTCCCCAAAAAGATATTTTATTAATGGAACAAATTGTAAACTAACCCATTCAAGCGAACACGTTGATAACGAACTCAAGGAAAGATAAGAGAGGAAGAGATATTGCAATTATAAAAGACTGACAGAGATGAAGAGGGCCAGCAACAGGTTTTTTTATTTACAAGAAACATAAAGTGGAAATAAATAACTACCAAATAAATTATACAAATGGAAGAATGAAGCAAATCAAACGATAAGAATATTTTTTGTCGTAAATTCCTTGGATAGTGGTCGTATCTCTCTCAGATATCCGCGAATTGCGTAGCTACTCTCAAGATATTCTCCGTCTTGGTGATAGAGTGCGGGCTTCGCTTTTCCCTGCTTTATGCTTATAGATAAATGAGAATAATTCATAACTATTTATTAAACGTTTCTCATTAAATTATCAGTGAATGTCTCTCACACTGTCTTTTCTCTCGGGCGAGCTCGTCTTGATCCTTAACCTTATAAGGACCTTAACCTAACCTAACCTTAACCTTAACCTAACCTTAACCTTAACCTAACCTTAACCTAACCTTAACCTTAACCTAACCTTAACCTTAACCTAACCTTAACCTAACCTTAACCTTAACCTTAACCTAACCTTAACCTTAACCTAACCTTAACCTTAACCTTAACCTAACCTTAACCTTAACCTAACCTTAACCTTAACCTAACCTTAACCTTAACCTAACCTTAACCTTAACCTAACCTTAACCTAACCTTAACCTTAACCTAACCTTAACCTTAACCTAACATTACCTTAACCTAACCTAACCTAACCTAACCTAACCTAACCTCATCATTTTACGCAGTGAGTTATTGCTGTTCACGATTCGTGTACTCACCTAGTTGTTCTTGCGGGGGTTGAGCTCTGGCTCTTTGGTCCCGGCTCTCAACCATCAATCAACTGATGCACAGATTCCTGAGCCTACTGGGCTCTATTACATCTACATTTAAAACTGTGTATGGAGTCAGCCTCCACCACATCACTGCCTAATGCATTCCACTTGTTAACTACTCTGACACTGAAAAAGTTCTTTCTAACGTCCCTGTGGCTCATTTGGGTACTCAGTCTCCACCTGTGTCCCCTTGTTCGCGTACCACCCGTGTTAAAAAGTTTATCCTTATCTATCCTGCAAATTCCTCTGAGAATTTTGTAGGTAGTGATCATGTCTCCTCTTACTCTTCTGTCTTCCAGCGCCATGAGGTGTATCTCACGTAACCTTTTCTCGTAACTCATACCTCTTAGTTTCGGGATTAGTCTAGTAGCATACCTCTGAACTTTTTCCAACTTTATCTTGTGCTTGACAAGGTACGGGCTCCATGCTGGGGCCGCATACTCCAGGATTGGTCTTACATATGTGGTGTACAAGATCTGAATGATTCCTTACACAGGTTCCTGAAGGCTGTTCTGATGTTAGCCAGCCTCGCGTATGCCGCAGATGTAATTCTTTTGATGTGGGCTTCAGGAGACAGGTTTGGTGTGATATCAACTCCTAGATCTTTTGCTCTGTTCGTTTCATGAAGTACTTCATCTCCCATTCGGTAACATATGCCTGGCCTCCTGCTTCCACCGCCTAGTTTCATGACCTTGCATTTACTCGGGTTGAACCTTAGTAGCCATTTGTTGGACCATTCATTCAATCTGTCTTGGTCATCTTGTAGCCTCCTACTATCATCCTCTGTTTTAATCCTCCTCATAATTTTTGCATCATCAGCAAACAATGAGAGGAACGATTCTATACCCTCTGGGAGATTATTTACATATATCGGAAACTGTATAGGTCCAAGGACTGACCCCTGCGGGACTCCACTGGTGACGTCTCGCCAATCTGAGGCCTCACCTCTCACAGTGACTTGCTGTCTTGGTCCGTGTGTGTGTGTGTGTGTGTGTGTGTGTGTGTGTGTGTGTGTGTGTGTGTGTGTGTGTGTGTGTGCGTGTGTGTGTGCGTGTGTGTAAGAGAGAGAGAAAAAGTAAGAGAGAGAGAAAAAGAGAGAGAGCGAGAGCGAGCCAGTCAGTGGAGATGCCAGTTCCAGTAATGATACAAAATGCATTTCAGAATAATCGTTTGAAACTTAAGAATTTGTCATGTGCTCTGATTCTGTATGTTTTTTTTTTTTTAATTTCACTTCGTGAAAAATATTTTTATAACATGAACGAAAGTTAGCTTGGGAAAATTTGAATATTTGAGAATATATATGAAATATGCAAGTAAAACAAAGGGAGAGAGAGAGAGAGAGAGAGAGAGAGAGAGAGAGAGAGAGAGAGAGAGAGAGAGAGAGAGAGAGAGAGAGAGAGAGAGAAATGCAAAAAGGTCCCCTGTCAGGGTAGTAAAGATCCCTCATAATATTGAGCTGACAACTTAAGAGGCAGCAGAGTCTTAAGTTCATAGTCATCATCTTGAGAACCTGTGAACGTGGCCCGTTCTTATTTTGTCACTTAAGCAGATATTCGCTACAAAAGTAGAGGCCCAAGTTTTGATCCCTTATTATTTTCCCTTGATATAATCTAGTTTGTGTTTAGGATGACAACTGACTTAAGATTCTTATCTTATAACAGCAGCAGTAGCCAATCATCGTGTTGATTTCCAATTAGGTTGTTGGTGCAAGCTCAGCGTTAATAATTGTCTTTATATTTTAGTTAAGTAGCAGTGGACTTAGACAGGAATCTTGAGACACTGCTTTTGTTGGAGTCTTAGTCTCGACTTGTTTAATGTTAAAGAAAATGTGATGCTTCTGTTATTTTACAAGCAGACTGACTAGGAAGCTTTGCTAAGCAGTCTCAGACGAAGCCTGATTTTGGTTGGTATATTTTGTGTGTGTGTGTAATTACCTAAGTGTAATTACCAAAGTGTAATTAAATTATGGAGAGCTACGCTCGTGGTATCCCGTCTTCCAGCACTCTTTGTCATATAATGCTTTGAAAAATATGTCGTTAGGCGGAACTCTCGCTTGCGAAGCCTCGGAGGACGTTCCCACAGCCGAGCTAAGACGGCTTCTGTGTGTGTAATTACAGGATGAGAGCTATGCTCGTGGTGTCCCGTCTTCCCAACACTCTTTGTCATACAACGCTTTGAAACTACTGACAAAAACAAAACCTGGCCACGACTCTTCCTCCCACACCCCAGAAGGATTCGAACCTAGACAGCCAGGAGCATTATGGACCTTGGCGCACCTATTACCTTAACCACTAGACCACACTGACTGTACATGTGTGTGTGTGTGTGTGTGTGTGTGTGTGTGTGTGTGTGTGTGTGTGTGTGTGTGTGTGTGTGTGTGTGTGTTCACATAGTTGTGTTTGCGGGGGTTGAGCTCTGCTCTTTCGGCCCGCCTCTCAACTGTCAATCAACTGTTTACTAACTACTTTATTTATTTATTTATTTATTTATTTATTTTTCCCCACACCACACACACACCCCAGGAAGCAGCCCGTGACAGCAGACTAACTCCAAGGTACGTATTTACTACTAGGTAACAGGAGCATCAGGGTGAAAGAAATTCTGCCCATTGTTTCTCGCCGGCGCCGGAATCGAACCCGGGACGACAGGATCACGCGTCCAGAGTGGTGTCCAGTCAATCACCGGCCCCTGTGGCTGACTGTGTGTGTGTGTGTGTGTGTGTGTGTGTGTGTGTGTGTGTGTGTGTGTGTGTGTGTGTGTGTGTGTGTGTGGCAGCGTCAATGTGCACTTGAGTTTGAAGTGGGGGTGGGCGAGCAACACATTAGGCAAATTAGAGACTCAAAAGGAGCGGGTAAATATTTGCTCCAACAGCCTAGTGCTGCGATCCAGAGAGGAAAAGCTTATTTTATTTTGGGTACAAGCGTATTTACACACACGTATTTACTTTTCGTACACACGAAGAACTTATTGTATTTTGAGGTCTTCGAACAGTGATTAATGTTCGTGAGCGTTTGTTGTCACCTGTAACACAATGTAATACAATAAATAAACATAAATCATATTGTATAAAAAGAAGAGAAAATTCTCGAGTGTTTCAGGGAGAATCTACAAGATCTTCTCTGAATACCTTTTATTCTCTTCTCCGAGGCTGTGGGTCCCTACAATGGCACCAGAGGTGGTACCTCTATATACTTGAGTGTGTGTATATATAAATATATAATATAAATGTAATATTAAACACAACAGCATTGACAATTGTTAATTTGCATATGGATGTTTTCCTTACTACATAAATGTCTTCTTACATCTAGAGGGTTAAAAATATATCACTTAATCTTTTCATTTATTAATTTTGGTGCTATGTCAGCATCGTGACATCTTAAGAAATACAAGCTTTAACACATGAGACACAAGTATACTAATTTGAAAAAACACCTAAATGGTATACTAATTATAATCTATGATCAATTAGTCCTTAGTCATAGAGAGCAAAGGAGGATTAGGGTGAGGTGATTGCTGCCAAACTGCAATTAATAGTTGTCTACTGGGTACTAATACCCTTCCCTTGGGATCAATGGAGAGCCATCAAACAATTGTATACCCAATGTCGAATTCACTTGTGTGGTGATTACTGGTGTCCGCTTGCGAAATGAACATGGCTTCAAGCAGGCGATGAGTCACAATAACGTGGCTGAGATATGTTGATCAGACCACACACTAGAAAGTGAAGGGACGACGACGTTTCGGTGCCTTCTCAAGTCTCAATCGTCTTTAGAATGGTCCAGGACGGACCGAAACGTCATTGTCCCTTCACTTTCTAGTGTGTGGTCTGACCAAACATGGCTTCAAGGATGGTGGAAGCCTTCTACGTCCTGGTTGGCCTCAGATCCTCAGCCCTCTCAAAAGTGCAGATCCTCAGCCCTCTCAAAAGTGCCAATCTGCTCAATTCTCAGTTGTCATTGTTTTCATTGCAAGTCAGTGACATAATTGGGATGCAGGACGGAGCACCATCCAATGGGAGTCGTCGAAACATAGGCGCGTCTTCGTTTTGATTGGTCAGCGCCACTATTTCTGATATTTCAACCAATCAGAGAGTGTGATGTGTCACCGATCTTCTCTTTGGCTCAAACCTTTTGTTATTCTTCCTCCATGCCTTCTCCTTTACCCCCCTTTCCTTCCTGCCACTTCTCTTCCATTCCCCACCCATCACTCCCCCTTCCATGCCCACCCATCCCTTCCCCATCTAATCTTTTCTAATACACCTCAAGCTTCAGCTTTCACAACGTTAATTACTCACGACCAAGATTTCATTACAAAAAGGACGTAAAACCGCCGACAAGGCGTTGGCAGCCATCATGCTTGAGAGTTCAAATTGCCGGACCTTTTGACTTCCTTTTGTCGGTCGTTTTAGCGATCTTAATTTCAGATAAGTGAATTCACTAATTGGGTTTGCGCTATCGGATAAGATTAAGTGCACATATGAAGGCATTCACCATACAATTCGTGCTTGGTTGAGCTCATCTAGCTGGAGTATCAAGCAGGGTGATGTGGAGAGTGGGGGTTGATGGGGTTGTGATTGGATGGGGGGGTTGATGGGGTGATTTGAGGGAGTAGGCGAGGGTGGGGATTGGAGTGGGAGGAGGTAAGGGTAATCACATGTTAAAGCCACAGCCTCCAAATATGATGGAACCTATAGCCACTATGGCTGAAAAAAAAAATAAATTTTTTGCAATTGTCAATATTGAAAAGCATTACAGAATGTGGAACGGAGTGAACATATGCCTAACCTAATCTAGGTAAGCATGGGCAATCATAGGACTAATATACAGACTCCTATGCCAAAATTAGTACATATATGTACTTTAATAGGCCCAGGAAAACATAGGCCTGTTTCTCCTGCTCCTGGTAAATTAAGAGTACAAACGTGTACATTTCTGCGGGTTCAACATTTCATATTTTGTTCTTTTATCCATTGTTGGTATTGGAAACTGTAATTTTGGTTGAGAGGCTGCATGTGGCGGTCGTTGCCGTCATGGTTAATGCCTCCGGGTGGGTTAATGCCTCCGGGGGTTTAATGCCTCCGGGTGGTTTAATGCCTCCGGGTGGGTTATGCCTCCGGGTGGTTTAATGCCTCCGGGTGGGTTAATGTTTGGGTGGCCAGGGTGCTTGCAAGTAAACAAGCGTGCGTGTGTGTGTGTGTACTCAGTTGTGCTTGCAGGGAGGTTGAGCTTTTTAGCTCTTTGGTCCCGCCTCTCAACTGTTAATTTACTAGTGTACAGATTCCTGAGCTTCTCGAGCTCTGTCATAACTACATTTGAAGCTGTGTGTGGAGTCTGCTTCCTCCACATCACTTTCTAGGTGCATTCCATTTACTAACTACGATGACAATGAAAGAGTTCTTTCTAATGTGTCTGACTCAATTGGGTTCTCAGCTTCCACCTGTGTCCCTTTGTGCGTGTACCACCCGTGTTAAACAATTATTGTGTGTGTGTTCATTAGTTTGTGTGTGTGTGTGTGTGGGTGTGTGTATTTGCTCACCTAGTTGTGCTTGCAGGCGTTGCGCTTCGGGTGTTTTGGTCCCAGCTTTGGGTGTGCTGAAGCGAGTTTCATCCCCATATTTAGTTGCCCTCACACAATTTTTGCTGCCCCACTTGCTGCTGCTCCTTTATAACATAAGAGAGCCTTATCATCTTAAGGCTTCAAAAGAGCCTCAAGGTGATCTTAAATACCAAACGAGAGCCTTTGACGTTATGTTGCAATCAAGAAGTCGGAAACTGTCTATCAATATTTCATTGTAACGGCCCTTAGCATTTTTTTTATTAATTTACACAGGTCGGTATAGGAACAGAAGATATCTGACTGCTGATAGCAGGCCGAGAGCTTTCCCCTCCCATAGTTAATGATAAGCTTTTTTCATTAGTTTGTTCCTGGAAACCCATCCCGCCAATCTTTTATCAACCAGGTACCCAATTACTGCCGAGTGAGCAGAAAGGGAACACTTAAGGATTGGATACCAGTCAACATTCCCTGGCTGGAACTCGACCCAAACCAAATCACAAGGGTAAGGTGGAGGGAGATAATTTCTCCAGGAGTCCCTTGTTTGTTTTCATTAGTGATTATGAGTTGCTTGGGTGTTTGATTTTGTTTTATTTATTAAACAAAACATTTTTGTCTTCAGGCTGTCTTAAGCATGTTCATCTCGTCCCTAAGGACTCCCACCCCTGCCTTGGTGTGCTAATCGCTGCTGGACAATGCTCTTCTCTGGCAAATCTGAAATTATGATTTTTCTCCAGTTATTTTGCATCTCCAGTTTTATGAGTTTCGTGGTAGACAGGTTTCGTGGTAGACAGGTTTCGTGGTAGACAGGTTTCGTGGTAGACAGGTTTCGTGGTAGACAGGTTTCGTGGTAGACAGGTTTCGTGGTAGACAGGTTTCGTGGTAGACAGGTTTCGTGGTAGACAGGTTTCGTGGTAGACAGGTTTCGTGGTAGACAGGTTTCGTGGTAGACAGGCTTCATGGAAGACAGGCTTCATGGTAGACAGGCCTTGGTAGAGAAGCCCCAGGGTAGACGGACCTCGCAGTAGATATATATATATATATATATATATAATATATATATATATATATATATATATATATATATATATATATATATATATATATATATATATATATATATATATATATATATATATATTAGTCGGAAACTGTCTATCAATATTTCATTGTAACGGCCCTTAGCATTTTTTTTTTATTAATTTACACAGGTCGGTATAGGAACAGAAGATATCTGACTGCTGATATATATATATATATATATATATATATATATATATATATATATATATATATAATATATTATATAATATATATAATATATATAGTCGGAAACTGTCTATCAATATTTCATTGTAACGGCCCTTAGCATTTTTTTTTATTAATTTACACAGGTCGGTATAGGAACAGAAGATATCTGACTGCTGATAGCAGGCCGAGAGCTTTCCCCTCCCATAGTTAATGATAAGCTTTTTTCATTAGTTGTTCCTGGAACCCATCCCGCCAATCTTTTATCAACCAGGTACCCAATTACTGCCGAATTACTGGTAGGAGAAAAGCACACAGAAACTGTATTGGAGGGGATCTAAACATTCCCTCTAATGCGTTATGCGTGGTTTCCTCCGAGGCTATGGGTCCCCCTTCTTCCAGCTAGAGGTGGTACTCCCTTCCCTATTAAAAAATTAAAAAAAAAAATATATATATATATATATATATTATATATATATATATAATATATATATATATATATATATATATATATATATATATATATATATATATATATATATATATGTATGTATCCAAGCAATACAAAGGCCCATTGACACGATTAATTATTTTTTTAACTAAATTATTCATTTTTTTCTGCACTTTGTTTTAGTTTCAAATTGTTGTAATACACGCTATGAATTCTGTAGGCATTCCTGACGTCGCTAGCCAGGTAATATACCACAAATATGGCCATATTATAACGCCGGCAACATCGCTCGCCGCACATATAAACACTAAACATATAGAAAGGTAAATATTATTCTTTAAGATCCTAGGAAGAATTTTGCATGGTGGCCCAAGAGTAAGAGATTTCTGAACTTACTCTATACCTAAGAGAAGAAAATTACATTATATAGCCTTTTATTTAGGGGAAATTATTATTCGAGTATGCAAAATATGCTGTATATTTATGTCTAAGACAAGACTATAGCAATTCTCGTGGTGAAGTGGTAACACACTCGCCTGGCGTTTCCGCGAGCGCTTTGGCCTGGGTTCGTGTCCTGGCCTGGGAGGATTTATTGCACGCCAATCCTTAACTGTAGCCTCTGTTCACCCAGCAGTGAATGGGTACCTGGTTGTTAAACGATTTGGCGGGTCGTATTCCAGGGATACGGATTAAATACTTGTCAGAAACGCTATGCATGCTCGTGGCTGTACAAGAATGTAAGAACTCTTGTGTATACAAATATTATATGTTAATATTATATAGGAGTACTGCTAGGAGGAAATCCTATATTTAAGAATCCACCAGCTTGCAGAGGTCCATCAAGAATACCTCGTGTGAGGTTGACACAAAATCACGCATTATCAGTCGACCGTCAAACATATCTTCGAGACTCCTCATTGCACACAGAAATCACAATAGCGTGATGTACCAAATGAGCAAATTCACAAGGGCCGTGACTAGGATTCGAAACTACGTCCGGGAGCATCCCAGACGCTTCCTTAATCGACTGAGCTACGACATGATCAAAAAGAGTTGAAACCAGAAGTGGTACCTAACTTGGATCCTGCAGCCTCTCCGAGACACAAACCAGGGTTTTACACAACTCCCCCATGCACTAGAGCCATGTCAATAGGCCAATTACACTGAGTGTAATTTTTAGCGAGTGAGACGATCTATAGTGTCAAAAGTGTGGACCATTTATCACGCATCAGACACTTACGTCGCCTGAAGGGACTCACCTTAACCGCGTCTTCCTTCGCCGCTCCTGCAGGCGGCGCGCCCAGGCTGTGATGTAGTGAATGGTGATTGACAGGTAAGATGACGGGCCGTTGTATCTCCGTATTTAATGGGCGATAAAGGGCGCTCGATCTAGACCGAATCTCTACACTTTGGCTGCAAGTTATCGTTCGCTTTCTCAGATTGTTTCGTAGGCAGCGTGTTAATAGCGTCGTGTGCCCAGTGTTCGTGAATGCGAAATGTTCGGTTATCGTTCGCCAAACCTCCAACTATTTCGTTCATTCGTTCCTTCGCGGTGGTACGTCCATGTAATGTTCGCTTTCTGCTTTCACGGTCGCGTTTCTCACCTTCGTCATCACTGTATTCTTCTGGTATAGGCATTAGTCTGGCCTCTTGGGCGAGTATTAACCCTCTCTCGTTTTCTCAAAGCAAGATGCAAATTAGTAAATGGATTAGCTTGTGGCATTTTATATTGAGACTGCATCGGAGGAGGAGATTCGCATTTGACTAAATTCTCCTGTTATCATTATATATATATATATATATATATATATATATATATATATATATATATATATATATATATATATATATATATATATAATATATTAATATAATTGTATTCCTTTTAGTCTCTTGATAATACAGATTAATGTTGCTGAAAAACATCACTTTCTCCTGAGAAAATTAGACGATCATCAACTCTTCAACTCTTGAGTGATGATTGGAATGATTGACAATGATTGGAAAATATCTTGGCAATCTTCCTAACCTTCATTTATACATCACCACTTTTCAAATCATATTTCTGCCTCCTTCAACCACATTCATCTATTCAATAAATTTTGGGTATTTTATTTTGTAATTCACATTTAAAAAAAAATTCCCCTCTGGGACGCTAATTTTTTTTTTTTTTTTTTTTTTTTTTCTAGGGGTCAAGAGTCGGAACAATATCTGTATAGACAGTTCAGAAGGAATCAGAGGTGACTTTCCATTCACCTAGGCGGTATGGGTTTCGAACCCTGGACCCCATGAGTGTGGGACCGAAGCTCTATTCGACTGGGCTATGAGTTTTATCAGAGGTGACTGTATGGGGTTCCTCGCCCGACACAGCTCCCTGGAAATACGTAATCAACTCAACTTTTCAACAACTCGGCTTTCCCCCCCCCCCCCCCCATGTCCTTTCTCACCCATATGGCGCTCACTTGGATCATATCACCACAGTTGTGTGATAATGTCCTCCGCTTCCCAGAACCGCGACCCATTGGCTGGCCTCCACAACCTCACCCCACCATACCTCAAGCTCTTGCCAAAGTCTCCCCCAGCACCCCCCCAGCCCCCCCCCCAGCACCCCCCCCCAGCACCCCCCCCCCAGCACCCCCCCCCCAGCACCCCCCCCCAGCACCCCCCCAGCACCCCCCCCCCCAGCACCCCCCCAGCACCCCCCCAGCACCCCCCCCAGCACCCCCCCCAGCACCCCCCAGCACCCCCCCAGCACCCCCCCAGCACCCCCCACCCCAGCACCCCCCACCCCAGCACCCCCCACCCCAGCACCCCCCCCCAGCACCCCCCCAGCACCCCCCCAGCACCCCCCACCCCAGCACCCCCCACCCCAGCACCCCCCACCCCAGCACCCCCCACCCCAGCACCCCCCCCCCAGCACCCCCCCCAGCACCCCCCCCAGCACCCCCCCCCACACACACACCTTGACCCCACTAAACCATCCCCCCCCACACACACACACACACACCTTGACCCCACTAAACCATCCCCCCCCCCACACACACACACACACCTTGACCCCACTAAACCATCCCCCCCCCCCACCTTCCCACTGCCCTCATTTGGCCCTCACCTGCACACTTTGACCTTCAAACTCCTCCTCCTCACCCCATCTCTTCACCCCTACCTCAACTCCCCTTTTCAAACTCCACTCCCACTACAGACAGAAGGCGAAGCTAGTGATAGACAGGCATAATGTGCGTGTCAAGGCTCCGTCTCGTACTTCCCTCTGGGACCCCCATAAGGAGTGCCTGTCTTAACCGTCAGTTTAAATTATTTTACATATAGGGAGAAGCCTACTTTATTATTCCCCTGGAGGCGAGACGATCAGAATGCTACAGCTTTTTTTTTCTGGCGCTCTGAAGCTTTCATTTCATCCCTTTAAGCTGGCGAAGAGTTAATGGTATGCGGTCTCCTTCTGCCTTAACATAATGGTGTATCATTAACGGCTATCCATTATATTCTCAATTGTTTCCTCCGGTCTCTAATTCCTTCAGTACGATCGTTACTTAACAACTGCCTCGCAGCTCTAGCGCTGAGAGTGACAGGTTCTTACGTCCATCTGCCACGTGATCAATCATCAGTGTTGTATTTTGAGGGCCATAGCAGCAGCAGCAGCAGCATCAGCATCATCATCATCATCAGCAGCAGCAGCAGCGGCAGCGGCAGCAGCAGCGGCAGCAGCAGCAGCGGCAGCAGCAGCAGCAGCAGCGGCAGAAGCAGCAGCAGCAGCAGCGGCAGCAGCAGCGGCAGCAGCAGCAGCAGCGGTAGCAGCAGCAGCGGCAGCAGCAGCGGCAGCAACAGCAGCAGAAGCAGCAGCAGCGGCAGCAGCAGCAGCAGAAGAAGCAGCGGCAGCAGCAGCACCACCACCAGCACCACCACCAGCAGCAGCAGCACCGCCACCAGCAGCAGCAGCCGTAGTAGCAGCGGCAGTAGCAGCAGCACACCAGCACCACACCACCACCACCACCACCAGCAGCACCACCACCAGCAGCAGCGGCAGTAGCAGCAGCAGCCGTAGTAGCAGCGGCAGTAGCAGCAGCAGCCGTAGTAGCAGCGGCAGCAGCAGCAGCACCACCACCAGCAGCAGCGGCAGTAGCAGCAGCAGCCGTAGTAGCAGCGGCAGTAGCAGCAGCAGCCGTAGTAGCAGCGGCAGCAGCGGCAGCAGCAGCAGCACCACCACCACCACCACCACCACCAGCACCACCAGCAGCAGCAACCGTAGTAGCAGCGGCAGTAGCAGCAGCAGCGGAAGCAGATTCACAGCCACGTTGAAGATGACACAGGAGCCGTGTCAGGTTAAGAAACATTGTTGTGAAAATAAATACATTTTACACCCTCCATCTTACGTATATTTACCAGATAACGTAAATATAAAAATGAAAAACATTGAATTATTGACAGTTTTTAGCAGCTGTCAAGAATGTTTAAAGATTTTGTGACGGAAAGAATGAGAAAATATATAATACCTTTTTGAAAAAGACATTATATGGTAATCCAAAGCTTGTTTTATGCCTCCCAACTTCGGCTACAGCTTTCTTCACGAGCTGATAGCCAATCGTAAATGTATTTGTAAAACGGATGTCAATAACCTAGATTACTAATGAAGATCATAAGTAATACGTATGATGGGGTGGAGTGTAATATATTAACCAATCCACACACTAGAAAATGAAGGGACAACGATGTATCGTTCCGTCCTGGACCATTCTCAAGTCGATTGGTCCAGGACGGACCGAAACGTCGTCGTCTCCTTCATTTTCTAGTGTGTGGTCTGGTCAACATACTTCAGCCACGTTATTGTGACGCATCGCCTGTAATATATTACTCAAATAGGCTAGTAACGTCATGTTAAGAAAAAGATGAAGTAAAGTATGAGGATTTAAGAGAGTATATTAATATTAGTGGTGGTGAAAATGATGTGTCGTATTTTACCAAAGACACAACGATTAAATTTAAACAAATTTAATTGGTATTTGTTAATTGATCCTAGCGTTAAACGAGACATATGATCCTAGTGTTAATATGATAGAATTGTTATTCGTGGTTTAGGATTCATAGTGGTCTAGAGAAAAGAGTTTTCTCCAGCTTATGTTAAGAAGAATCTGAATCTTCGAGGACTTTGTTTACTTTTAACGTTGAAGACGTTTAGCTGTTACGAGACAATGTAGGATCTCTCTCTCTCTCTCTCTCTCTCTCTCTCTCTCTCTCTCTCTCTCTCTTCTCTCTTTTCTCTCTCTTCTCTCTCTTCTCTCTCTCTTTTCTCTCTCTCTCTCTCTCTCTCTCTTCTCTCTCTCTTCTCTCTTTTCTCTTCTCTCTCTCTTTCTCTCTCTCTCTCTCTCTCTCTCTCTCTCTCTCTCTCTCTCTCTCTCTCTCTCTCTCTCTCTCTTCTCTCTCTTCTCTCTCTCTTTCTCTCTCTTTTCTCTCTCTTCTCTCTCTCTCTCTCTCTTTCTCTCTCTCTCTCTCTCTCTCTCTCTCTCTCTCTCTCTCTCTCTCTCTCTCTCTCTCTCTCTCTCTCTCTCTCTCTCTCGCTACAATTCAGCATCTCGCCTTAATTCATTCACACACACAGCATCCATCACATTTTTCTCTCCCGTCTGACACACTCACTGACAGCTACATCCTAATCTCTCTCACATTAGCATGATTATAAATCCCTATCATGTTCCCACAGTAGTCCCATGTTGCTTCCACCACCCTCCCACAGTCTCCCTTCACAGTGTTGATCCCACAGTTCCTGCTCCTATAGAACCTTGCACACTCCCATAGAACCTTGCACACTCCCTCACAACTTCTCGCTCCCACTCTCAAACCTCTCATTTTCCCACCCTCATTCCCTCCCACACCCTCGAACAATCTCCCACACTCCCACATAATTTGGTTCAACGAGGATAAAACCTGCGTAGAAACCCCTGATTTACCAACTCCTACTCTGCATGATGCAGGTGTAGGACTTGCAACTGGTCCCTGCAAGAGACCGTCGTTGACCTTGCATGATCCTAGCGTTAAACGAGACTTGCATGTGATCCTGTCGTTAAACGAGACCTGCATGTGATCCTGTCGTTAAACGAGACCTGCATGTGATCCTGTCGTTAAACGAGACCTGCATGTGATCCTGTCGTTAAACGAGACCTGCATGTGATCCTGTCGTTAAACGAGACCTGCATGTGATCCTGTCGTTAAACGAGACCTGCATGTGATCCTGTCGTTAAACGAGACCTGCATGTGATCCTGTCGTTAAACGAGACCTGCATGTGATCCTGTCGTTAAACGAGACCTGCATGTGATCCTGTCGTTAAACGAGACCTGCAAGAACCAAGAGATGCGAACCTCCCCTGCATGATGGTAAACCGGTTTGAACCGAGCCTCATATATTGCCTTGTCGTTTCTAATCGTCTTCTCAACCTGCTCTTAAGTCCCGCGGCATCCACTTCTGTACTCAGGTGTACTTAAGAGTTCCTTAGACCGTAGGTAAGGCTTCCTTAGACCGTAGGTAAGGCTTCCTTAGACCGTAGGTAAGGCTTCCTTAGACCGTAGGTAAGGCTTCCTTAGACCGTAGGTAAGGCTTCCTTAGACCGTAGGTAAGGCTTCCTTAGACCGTAGGTGAGGCTTCCTTAGACCGTAGGTGAGGCTTCCTTAGACCGTAGGTGAGGCTTCCTTAGACCGTAGGTGAGGCTTCCTTAGACCGTAGGTGAGGCTTCCTTAGACCGTAGGTGAGGCTTCCTTAGACCATTGAGGAGCGGCAGACATGGTACGAGGAGGACTGAGGCAGCGGCAGAAGCAGACATAGTATAACAAAAAGCATCAGAATTTACGCAGCAAGAACGGTCGAGGCCCAAAATATGTACAATAATCTTCAAGAAATCTACATTTGTTGGTGATCTACAACAAATCAGGGATAACTAAAGCATTAGAGCCAGCAGCGCCTCGCATAAAAGCAGCGAAGTCCACGAAAGGAGCAGCTGTTTTAGAAAAAAGAGGCGAAGCATTAGACTAAATTATTAATTAAAACGTAAGGCAGTTTACTATCAAAACAGAAGGGTCACAATCGACTTGAGAATGGTCCAGGACGGACCGAAACGTCGTCGTCCCTTCATTTTATAGTATGTGGATTGGTCAACAAAATAGAAGGATATAGTTACAAAGACAACCAATAGATAACCTTGATATCATTCCAACAGTATCTTCAACAACAGTAAGGCCCATAACGGCAACAGCCATTAAAACAGCGATGGTAACACCAGAAACATGAGCAGTGACAGGTGTTGGAACTAGGAGATGAGCGTGGCATATGTTGTCTTCCCCCCAGGGTTGGGGGGGGGCTGTCCATCACCGCCTCCCTCAGACTATTAGGCCACGACAGGTGGCCCATCTCAGCCCTGGGATACTTAGCTGAGATGGTGATGTTTTAGCTGAGATCACCCTCCTATACCTGGTCCGCCTCGGCACTCAGCTACGGTGCGGTTTACTGAAGGAACTAATTAGCTGTGACTAATTTTAAAGTAAATTTAACGATTAGCCCAGATGAATGTGAATAATTTTCGGTTGAAAACATTGAAAAGTCGAAAAAAGAATCATGAGCATCCTGGTTAGTAAGGCAAAATCCTGACTATTATCCACCGATGACGATTACTCAGCTGATTTGTAGCTTTATCCATGACTGACTCACGCTAATTCATCCATTTTGACTCACTCTTCCTCCTCTTCTTGACGCCATAACACACTTTCCTGCTCTCCACACTGTTTACATCTGGCTGAGGACTCTCTGCCACCATCAACTACTAACGTATCATCCACTTTATCCATCATATATCATGGCTAAAGCTGATCTTTATCCATCCTTTAAATTTGTGTATGGGCCGCCATCTGGTGGCCCATACGTTGTCCTGTATATCCAGGACGGTCCTGACGATATTAGCCATTAACCAACCATGCTTTAACTATCAATCCATTCACCTGGGCTGTTGGAGACTCGAACCGTTGATCCCCACCTGTGGGAAGCCGAAGTTTTATATCTCGGATCTCATGGACGAGTTCCAGCACACATGTCCTTATACAGCTGCCATGCCTGATGACGGCCTCTGACACGCTCGTGAGATACACTTGTCTTACTGTAAGTGTTTCATCATAAGGCTGCATTTTAAGAATGCGCAAATGCCTTGAAGAAAAAATACTGGTGATGCTTTTATGGTGGCAGAGTTCCTGAGACGCCTTTTTGTTTACCAGCTGAACGCCTTCAGTCATGCTTTAAATGTAAGGCGATTTAGTGGCTTGGAAAATAGAGTTTATACAGTTGTGACTGAGCTTGAAATATTAGGGAATAGATAAATTACTTCTCTATTGATCTTTCTCTTCCCGTCTGTCTCTCTTATCGTTGATCTTTCTCTTGTCGTTCTTCCGTCTTTCCCTCTCGCTATATGGCAATAGAATACTGAACAACAATTAGCTGTCTTTCAACTTTCTGGTAGGTCTCCTGCTTCCATTTAACTATTAATCGTCAAAGAGTGTGAAATGTATTGTGCTGTTGCTACTACTTTAATGGTGAGTATTGAGTCCAAAAAGCCTTGGTCGTATGTCGCCTAACAATATCACTGGTAATCTGGGGCCTCGTAGCCTGGTGGATAGCGCGCAGGACTCGTAATTCTGTGGCGCGGGTTCGATTCCCGCACGAGGCAGAAACAAATGGGCAAAGTTTCTTTCTCCCTGAATGCCCCTGTTACCTAGCAGTAAATAGGTACCTGGGTGTTAGTCAGCTGTCACGGGCTGCTTCCTGGGGGTGGAGGCCTGGTCGAGGACCGGGCCGCGGGGACACTAAAGCCCCGAAATCATCTCAAGATAACCAAGATAAGATCTCAAATTCCTCCAAAGCTGTTTGGTTTGTCGCCACCTCTTTCACCCCACACACTTCTCTTTGCTTAATTGTGAAGACCTCCTGGAATCTCTTATTGAGTTTTTTCACTCACCTTGTCATTCTCTGTGAGCCTTTCCTTTCCCTGTTGTTTTCAGTTTCATTACCTGTTCCTTACCTGTTGTAGTCCTGATGTCGATGTTGAGTCAGTTTAGTATGGGTCTTTGCTTTATTTTCTGTCATTTTCATACTGTCACTCCGCTTATCTTCTCACACTGTGGTGCTCATTTTTAGTCCTCTGGTATCTCCCACTACTCTCTGGTATGCGAATGAGCTAAAGGTTACCAAATAGAGTGATCCAGAGTATTTATCATTTATAATTATAATTCAGATGACTTGTATTACAGTTAAGAAAGACGGCGGTGTATAATTATATATATATATATATATATATATATATATAATATATTATACACACACACACACACACAATGAAGTGTGTGAGCTAAATAAAGTATCATTGTTAGGAAGAAAACTCCGGGTGTCTGTTCTAGCAAAAAAATAAGACGCCTTAGCAAGAACTAGTCTGTAACAAAATAGTTCATATGAGTTTACATAGGGACTAGTTCCACCGGGCTTGAAGGCAAAACAAAATTGCCTTCTTTACATAAGAAAGTCATTAATATACATTATAAAAAGAAATGACTCGAGCATTGATCCCAGTGAGACTGCTTAATTAATGCCCTTTGATAATAGATAAGACATTGACATAGACAAATTGTCTAAGCTTACTTAGAAAGCTTGTTAACCAGTTTATAGCCTACATACATATACGGAAACCTACAAGTTTCTTCAGTAGCATGTTGTGGCTCATTGTATTTTTAAAACGCTTTAAACAATGATTATTAATTATAGAAAAAATTTATTTATGACTATGTCAAATTTACAAGTTGGATTCTATGATTGAGAGAGATGGTGAGGATGAGCATTTGCAACATTTGGATTCATTGATGGAAGGTGAAAGGAATGTTTAGTGGTTGTTATCTCTTGTAAAGTACATAATTCATTTCTCGTGTACATCTGATCAGTTAATGTATATTTAAATTGTTAAAACTTTTTATTCTTGTATCTGTATATACAAATCTCAATTAAAAAATATCACAGTTTAATATATTGCCAAAGTTACATACATTTTCGCATTTAATAAGCACCTCGGGTGAGGACTGATGGCACAGTGGACGTGGTAATCTGTAAAACACACACACACACACACACATATAAGGGGTCTGGTAGCTGAGTGTACAGCGCGCTGAACTCGTAATCCTGTGGCCCATGTTCGATTCTCGACGCCGGCAGAGACAAATGGGCAGACTTTCACCCTGATGCCCCCGTTACCTAGCAATAAATAGGTACCTGGGATTTAGACAGCTGTTACGGGCTGCTTCCTGAGTGTGTAGTTAGTAACAGTTGATTGACACTTGAGAGGCGGGCCGAAAGAGCAGATCTCAACCCCCGCAAGCACAACCTCTCACCGCCAAGCACAACTTGGTGAATACACACAGACCACAGTGAATACCCCTTACCGGATCCAGCACCTGGCCTTAGGCCTAAATTCTAAATCAGAACTGAGTAAAGGGGAAAAAATGGAGTTGGGAATCACTTGCAGAGTCTTGAGTTGGAAATTGTTCTCCAGAACAGAGAATATTTAAGATATGTGTTTCTTCTCGAGTTCCTTCCCCAGTCATTCAACAAGTCGAGTCCACCCCAACAAACACATAATGTAACATCAGCGTAATTTTTCGACATTCAAACGTTTATACAGTTTTAATAATATAAAATAACTTAAATAACTCTTTGTATTTGATAGACAGCAGTGTTAAAATTATCCACTAAGTATTGGCTAGAACGATGTAACTAAAATTAAATGTTATGTAACTTGTGCCTAAATATACACGATATACTAATATATAATATTTATAATTTATATATGATATAATTACTATTTTAAATGAACAGCATGTTGAAATTTAATGCGATTTTGGGGACGGCCGCTGGATGGAACGAACTTAGCCTGAGAACGGGTTGAAATGCAGATCATGGCCAACTCAACTAAAACACCAAACTGAACTGAACCGAACCGAACTGAACCGAACCAACCCGTCCTCATAAACAAAGATCAAAGTTCATTCCATGCTCCCGCCAAACCCCCTATTTATGAATGAAAACGGTTTACACAGACTCACAACTGATGACATTCTAACACTTTTCGAACAAGGGGCCTCGCTGACGACTTTTGTTCGAACCACAACGCTGTAAATGCTTCACCCACGTTCTACAAAGGCAAATAATCGCCAACAGAACGTAAATACTTAGCCTAACAAATGTCTAAATATGCACGGTATGCTAATATATAACAATATTAATTTATATTTGATTACATTCCTATTTTGAAAGAACAACATGTTAAAATTGATGAATGTATCTTTTTTTGGGTCGACCGCTGGAAGGAATGGACGTGGTAGAGGACGGGTTGAGCCGAACCTAAACTAAACATGAACTAACTTTATAAACAAATATGAAACACGTTATATTATTTTATGATCAAGAAAGCATTGTTTTTGGTTACACAGAATGTAAAAAATTGAGGAATGCGACTAGGAGTCAACCTCAGTTTGGACGAGTACAACCATGAAGAATGGTCGAAAATCTTTCATTTATGTGCAAATTACCATTTTCGAAAAGCTCCAGAAGCAGATAATTTGATTGAGACCTTAGTTGAATGGAAAAAGGCTTTTGTCCCTCTCGCACTTAGATTAAAAGTAAGATTAAACGTGTTTCCTGGTCTGCAATTTCGCCCACTCCTTAAAAATTGGTCGGATCGTCGGCCCCAAGATATAAAACTTGAAGGAAAAAAAACGAATCAGCAATCATGAATTGAACGTCTCGGCTTCACACGTCTCGGTAATTAGCGCCTGTTTGGGGTATATTATAGCTGGTTTGGAGTTTAATTGCACAGTTGCTCTTGTTTAAGACATTTGTAGTTTAGGATGTGATGATCCCCAGCCCTGTCATCACGAATCTGACACCCGATTAGTCCCCTGCGGGTGGAGGTGTTGGGGGAAGGGATACGAGCGTGTTGGGTATATATAACTCAAGCAGATAGGTGCAGAATTAAGTCATGATTCCTGTGTGGTTTTGGGGTTGAGATGTGGAGGCATCTGCCGTCGTGAAGGGTTGCGTTAATTATTATAATTTGTTTTGTCGGTGGCAGTGTAGAGCGACGGTCTCGCTTCATGCAGGTCGGCGTTCAATCCCCGACCGTCCACAAGTGGTTGGACACCATTCCTTTCTCTCGTCCCATCCCAAATCCTTATCCTGATTCCTTCTAAGTGCTATATAGTCGTAATGGCTTGGCCCTCTCTCCTGATAGTTTCCTTCCCTTTGTCGGTGGCAGGAAGCCTGTGTATATGTATACTTTAGGTTGTATCGAGGTTCCTCCAAGGTCTAACTACTGACCTTGCTGCTAGGTGAACAGCGGCATTAGGGGAAAGGAGTTGAGCCGAACCACTTCTGTTCCTCTCGTACTTGCCTAGATGTGACTCATATAATTCATTGTGCCTGGGGACAAGAAGCCAGAGTGTATTCAGACACGGCAGATTTATGTCGAGGTCCCCCCTTAAAGGCCAAGTATCTGACCCCGCCCAGGATGCAACCCACAACAAGCTCACTAACTCCTGAGTACCTACTCACAGCTAGGTGAATAGAGGCATTAGGTGAAAGAAAGTTTACCCAACCATTTGGGTCTAAAATGTGTCTGTGTGGTATACAAGGTTCTGAGCGATTCCATCCTCGGGTCTATCAAGATATATGATGATATATGATGATATATGCCGGTTGCTGGATTCAGGAGACAGATTACTTGCAATGTTGATCCTCTGGCCGATGCTTGAAGGATTTCATCTTCTAATTGGTACCATGTGTCAGCCATCCTGTTCGCTATATTTAGTTTCATTACTTGGCATTTGATTGAGTTAAACTCTAGTAACCATTAGTTGGACCATTCCTTCCGTCTGTCCAGTTTCTTGCTATCATCATCAATCTTAATCATCATTATTTTTTGCATAATCAGCAGAGAAAAAAATTCGTCTCTTCCCTCTGAAATATAATTTACATGCAATAGAGACAAATTTATTCGAAGGTTTGACCAATGTGGGACTCCATTGGTAACATCTCGCCGCTCTGAAACCTCTCTCTTCCCTGTGATGCGCTATCTTTTGTCGCCTACCCTGGAAACACAAACCGAAACTGTCTCTATTTTCCGCTTGTTACAACTTGTAATAAAGTTGTTACATCTTGGCTTAGCGTGTTTATGACGTATTAGAACGTTGTTACAACTTGCTATATTGGTTATAAGTGGTTAGGAGGTGTTAAAACTTGTTCGAACGTTGTACCAACGTCGTAGTTTCGGTGTGTGTTTGGCGGGTAGACACTCCCTTATTCATTGGAGCACCTCTGTCGCTCCTGGCTATGTCTTCAACTTGTTCACTACTTTATCAAAGGCTTAATAATCCGAAACTTTCCTGCCTGACCACCGTTCTCAATATTCTCTAATTTCTGTCGCCCGGCTTATAATTATATGGCCAAGCGTTTTCTTACCCAAGTTGTGAGGTTGTCGCCTCCTATCGAATACAATTATTCGATAGGGGGAATACCTCTCAAAACCTTGAATTCCGTATATGCGGGCATATAGGTATCTCGCATATTTAAAAATTGGAGAACTATATTGCATATCCCTTAGGCAAATTGTGTCATCTGCTACTTTGGATCATTGTCAAGACATAGGGACCACCCTCTCACACCTATTTCACTGTTTTGACTTGAAATTCTCATCGACTAGAGGCCAACATCTTAGATTCTTCCTCAATTGTGAGAATTACTGCCAGACTTAATTAAATAATTTCCAGTCTTCAACTTAATTGTTTATTCCATGATTTTTATATAGTGATGTGTCACCGATCTTCTCTTTGGCTCAAACCTTTTGTTATTCTTCCTCCATGCCTTCTCCTTTACCCCCCTTTCCTTCCTGCCACTTCTCTTCCATTCCCACCCATCACTCCCCCTTCCATGCCCACCCATCCCTTCCCCATCTAATCTTTTCTAATACACCTCAAGCTTCAGCTTTCACACGTTAATTACTCACGACCAAGATTTCATTACAAAAAGACGTAAAACCGCCGACAAGGCGTTGGCAGCCATCATGCTTGAGAGTTCAAATTGCCGGACCTTTTGACTTCCTTTTGTCGGTCGTTTTAGCGATCTTAATTTCAGATAAGTGAATTCACTAATTGGGTTTGCGCTATCGGATAAGATTAAGTGCACATATGAAGGCATTCACCATACAATTCGTGCTTGGTTGAGCTCATCTAGCTGGAGTATCAAGCAGGGTGATGTGGAGAGTGGGGGTTGATGGGGTTGTGATTGGATGGGGGGGTTGATGGGGTGATTTGAGGGAGTAGGCGAGGGTGGGGATTGGAGTGGGAGGAGGTAAGGGTAATCACATGTTAAAGCCACAGCCTCCAAATATGATGGAACCTATAGCCACTATGGCTGAAAAAAAAAGTAAATTTTTGCAATTGTCAATATTGAAAAGCATTACAGAATGTGGAACGGAGTGAACATATGCCTAACCTAATCTAGGTAAGCATGGGCAATCATAGGACTAATATACAGACTCCTATGCCAAAATTAGTACATATATGTACTTTAATAGGCCCAGGAAAACATAGGCCTGTTTCTCATGCTCCTGGTAAATTAAGAGTACAAACGTGTACATTTCTGCGGGTTCAACATTTCATATTTTGTTCTTTTATCCATTGTTGGTATTGAAACTGTAATTTTTGGTTGAGAGGCTGCAATGTGGCGGTCGTTGCCGTCATGGTTAATGCCTCCGGGTGGGTTAATGCCTCCGGGTGGTTTAATGCCTCCGGGTGGTTTAATGCCTCCGGGTGGGTTAATGCCTCCGGGTGGTTTAATGCCTCCGGGTGGGTTAATGTTTGGGTGGCCAGGGTGCTTGCAAGTAAACAAGCGTGCGTGTGTGTGTGTACTCAGTTGTGCTTGCAGGGAGGTTGAGCTTTTTAGCTCTTTGGTCCCGCCTCTCAACTGTTAATTTACTAGTGTACAGATTCCTGAGCTTCTCGAGCTCTGTCATAACTACATTTGAAGCTGTGTGTGGAGTCTGCTTCCTCCACATCACTTTCTAGGTGCATTCCATTTACTAACTACGATGACAATGAAAGAGTTCTTTCTAATGTGTCTGACTCAATTGGGTTCTCAGCTTCCACCTGTGTCCCTTTGTGCGTGTACCACCCGTGTTAAACAATTATTGTGTGTGTGTTCATTAGTTTGTGTGTGTGTGTGTGTGTGTGTGTATTTGCTCACCTAGTTGTGCTTGCAGGCGTTGCGCTTCGGGTGTTTTGGTCCCAGCTTTGGGTGTGCTGAGCGAGTTTCATCCCCATATTTAGTTGCCCTCACACAATTTTTGCTGCCCCACTTGCTGCTGCTCCTTTATAACATAAGAGAGCCTTATCATCTTAAGGCTTCAAAAGAGCCTCAAGGTGATCTTAAATACCAAACGAGAGCCTTTTGACGTTATGTTGCAATCAAGAAGTCGGAAACTGTCTATCAATATTTCATTGTAACGGCCCTTAGCATTTTTTTTATTAATTTACACAGGTCGGTATAGGAACAGAAGATATCTGACTGCTGATAGCAGGCCGAGAGCTTTCCCCTCCCATAGTTAATGATAAGCTTTTTTCATTAGTTGTTCCTGGAACCCATCCCGCCAATCTTTTATCAACCAGGTACCCAATTACTGCCGAGTGAGCAGAAAGGGAACACTTAAGGATTGGATACCAGTCAACATTCCCTGGCTGGAACTCGACCCAAACCAAATCACAAGGGTAAGGTGGAGGGAGATAATTTCTCCAGGAGTCCCTTGTTTGTTTTCATTAGTGATTATGAGTTGCTTGGGTGTTTGATTTTGTTTTATTTATTAAACAAAACATTTTTGTCTTCAGGCTGTCTTAAGCATGTTCATCTCGTCCCTAAGGACTCCCACCCCTGCCTTGGTGTGCTAATCGCTGCTGGACAATGCTCTTCTCTGGCAAATCTGAAATTATGATTTTTCTCCAGTTATTTGCATCTCCAGTTTTATGAGTTTCGTGGTAGACAGGTTTCGTGGTAGACAGGTTTCGTGGTAGACAGGTTTCGTGGTAGACAGGTTTCGTGGTAGACAGGTTTCGTGGTAGACAGGTTTCGTGGTAGACAGGTTTCGTGGTAGACAGGTTTCGTGGTAGACAGGTTTCGTGGTAGACAGGTTTCGTGGTAGACAGGTTTCGTGGTAGACAGGCTTCATGGAAGACAGGCTTCATGGTAGACAGGCCTTGGTAGAGAAGCCCCAGGGTAGACGGACCTCGCAGTAGATATATATATATATATATATATATATAAATATATATATATATATATATATATATATTATATATATATATATATATATATATATATATATATATACATATATATATATATTATATTAGTCGGAAACTGTCTATCAATATTTCATTGTAACGGCCCTTAGCATTTTTTTTTTATTAATTTACACAGGTCGGTATAGGAACAGAAGATATCTGACTGCTGATATATATAATATATATATATATATATATATATTATATATAATATATATATATATATATATATATATATATATATATATAGTCGGAAACTGTCTATCAATATTTCATTGTAACGGCCCTTAGCATTTTTTTTTATTAATTTACACAGGTCGGTATAGGAACAGAAGATATCTGACTGCTGATAGCAGGCCGAGAGCTTTCCCCTCCCATAGTTAATGATAAGCTTTTTTCATTAGTTGTTCCTGGAACCCATCCCGCCAATCTTTTATCAACCAGGTACCCAATTACTGCCGAATTACTGGTAGGAGAAAAGCACACAGAAACTGTATTGGAGGGATCTAAACATTCCCTCTAATGCGTTATGCGTGGTTTCCTCCGAGGCTATGGGTCCCCCTTCTTCCAGCTAGAGGTGGTACTCCCTTCCCTATTAAAAATTAAAAAAAAAATATATATATATATATATTATATATTATATATATATATATATATATTATATATATTATATATATTATATATATATATATATATATTATATATATAATATATATGTATGTATCCAAGCAATACAAAGGCCCATTGACACGATTAATTATTTTTTTAACTAAATTATTCATTTTTTTCTGCACTTTGTTTTAGTTTCAAATTGTTGTAATACACGCTATGAATTCTGTAGGCATTCCTGACGTCGCTAGCCAGGTAATATACCACAAATATGGCCATATTATAACGCCGGCAACATCGCTCGCCGCACATATAAACACTAAACATATAGAAAGGTAAATATTATTCTTTAAGATCCTAGGAAGAATTTTGCATGGTGGCCCAAGAGTAAGAGATTTCTGAACTTACTCTATACCTAAGAGAAGAAAATTACATTATATAGCCTTTTATTTAGGGGAAATTATTATTCGAGTATGCAAAATATGCTGTATATTTATGTCTAAGACAAGACTATAGCAATTCTCGTGGTGAAGTGGTAACACACTCGCCTGGCGTTTCCGCGAGCGCTTTGGCCTGGGTTCGTGTCCTGGCCTGGGAGGATTTATTGCACGCCAATCCTTAACTGTAGCCTCTGTTCACCCAGCAGTGAATGGGTACCTGGTTGTTAAACGATTTGGCGGGTCGTATTCCAGGGATACGGATTAAATACTTGTCAGAAACGCTATGCATGCTCGTGGCTGTACAAGAATGTAAGAACTCTTGTGTATACAAATATTATATGTTAATATTATATAGGAGTACTGCTAGGAGGAAATCCTATATTTAAGAATCCACCAGCTTGCAGAGGTCCATCAAGAATACCTCGTGTGAGGTTGACACAAAATCACGCATTATCAGTCGACCGTCAAACATATCTTCGAGACTCCTCATTGCACACAGAAATCACAATAGCGTGATGTACCAAATGAGCAAATTCACAAGGGCCGTGACTAGGATTCGAAACTACGTCCGGGAGCATCCCAGACGCTTCCTTAATCGACTGAGCTACGACATGATCAAAAAGAGTTGAAACCAGAAGTGGTACCTAACTTGGATCCTGCAGCCTCTCCGAGACACAAACCAGGGTTTTACACAACTCCCCCATGCACTAGAGCCATGTCAATAGGCCAATTACACTGAGTGTAATTTTTAGCGAGTGAGACGATCTATAGTGTCAAAAGTGTGGACCATTTATCACGCATCAGACACTTACGTCGCCTGAAGGGACTCACCTTAACCGCGTCTTCCTTCGCCGCTCCTGCAGGCGGCGCGCCCAGGCTGTGATGTAGTGAATGGTGATTGACAGGTAAGATGACGGGCCGTTGTATCTCCGTATTTAATGGGCGATAAAGGGCGCTCGATCTAGACCGAATCTCTACACTTTGGCTGCAAGTTATCGTTCGCTTTCTCAGATTGTTTCGTAGGCAGCGTGTTAATAGCGTCGTGTGCCCAGTGTTCGTGAATGCGAAATGTTCGGTTATCGTTCGCCAAACCTCCAACTATTTCGTTCATTCGTTCCTTCGCGGTGGTACGTCCATGTAATGTTCGCTTTCTGCTTTCACGGTCGCGTTTCTCACCTTCGTCATCACTGTATTCTTCTGGTATAGGCATTAGTCTGGCCTCTTGGGCGAGTATTAACCCTCTCTCGTTTTCTCAAAGCAAGATGCAAATTAGTAAATGGATTAGCTTGTGGCATTTTATATTGAGACTGCATCGGAGGAGGAGATTCGCATTTGACTAAATTCTCCTGTTATCATTATATATATATATATATATATATATATATATATATATATATATATATATATATATATATATATATATATATATATTATAATATTTGTATTCCTTTTAGTCTCTTGATAATACAGATTAATGTTGCTGAAAAACATCACTTTCTCCTGAGAAAATTAGACGATCATCAACTCTTCAACTCTTGAGTGATGATTGGAATGATTGACAATGATTGGAAAATATCTTGGCAATCTTCCTAACCTTCATTTATACATCACCACTTTTCAAATCATATTTCTGCCCTCCTTCA
>NC_091157.1:9159156-9209156 GCF_040958095.1 Procambarus clarkii
CCTCGCATAAAAGCAGCGAAGTCCACGAAAGGAGCAGCTGTTTTAGAAAAAAGGCGAAGCATTAGACTAAATTATTAATTAAAACGTAAGGCAGTTTACTATCAAAACAGAAGGGTCACAATCGACTTGAGAATGGTCCAGGACGGACCGAAACGTCGTCGTCCCTTCATTTTATAGTATGTGGATTGGTCAACAAAATAGAAGGATATAGTTACAAAGACAACCAATAGATAACCTTGATATCATTCCAACAGTATCTTCAACAACAGTAAGGCCCATAACGGCAACAGCCATTAAAACAGCGATGGTAACACCAGAAACATGAGCAGATGACAGGTGTTGGAACTAGGAGATGAGCGTGGCATATGTTGTCTTCCCCCCAGGGTTGGGGGGGGGGCTGTCCATCACCGCCTCCCTCAGACTATTAGGCCACGACAGGTGGCCCATCTCAGCCCTGGGATACTTAGCTGAGATGGTGATGTTTTAGCTGAGATCACCCTCCTATACCTGGTCCGCCTCGGCACTCAGCTACGGTGCGGTTTACTGAAGGAACTAATTAGCTGTGACTAATTTTAAAGTAAATTTAACGATTAGCCCAGATGAATGTGAATAATTTTCGGTTGAAAACATTGAAAAGTCGAAAAAAGAATCATGAGCATCCTGGTTAGTAAGGCAAAATCCTGACTATTATCCACCGATGACGATTACTCAGCTGATTTGTAGCTTTATCCATGACTGACCTCACGCTAATTCATCCATTTTGACTCACTCTTCCTCCTCTTCTTGACGCCATAAACACACTTTCCTGCTCTCCACACTGTTTTACATCTGGCTGAGGACTCTCTGCCACCATCAACTACTAACGTATCATCCACTTTATCCATCATATATCATGGCTAAAGCTGATCTTTATACATCCTTTAAATTTGTGTATGGGCCGCCATCTGGTGGCCCATACGTTGTCCTGTATATCCAGGACGGTCCTGACGATATTAGCCATTAACCAACCATGCTTTAACTATCAATCCATTCACCTGGGCTGTTGGAGACTCGACCGTTGATCCCCACCTGTGGGAAGCCGAAGTTTTATATCTCGGATCTCATGGACGAGGTTCCAGCACACATGTCCTTATACAGCTGCCATGCTGATGACGCCTCTGACACGCTCGTGAGATACACTTGTCTTACTGTAAGTGTTTCATCATAAGGCTGCATTTTAAGAATGCGCAAATGCCTTGAAGAAAAAAATACTGGTGATGCTTTTATGGTGGCAGAGTTCCTGAGACGCCTTTTTGTTTACCAGCTGAAACGCCTTCAGTCATGCTTTAAATGTAAGGCGATTTAGTGGCTTGGAAAATAGAGTTTATAACAGTTGTGACTGAGCTTGAAATATTAGGGAATAGATAAATTACTTCTCTATTGATCTTTCTCTCCCGTCTGTCTCTCTTATCGTTGATCTTTCTCTTGTCGTTCTTCCGTCTTCCCTCTCGCTATATGGCAATAGAATACTGAACAACAATTAGCTGTCTTTCAACTTTCTGGTAGGGTCTCCTGCTTCCATTTAAACTATAATCGTCAAAGAGTGTGAAATGTATGTGCCTGTTGCTACTACTTTAATGGTGAGTATTGAGTCCAAAAAGCCTTGGTCGTATGTCGCCTAACAATATCACTGGTAATCTGGGGCCTCGTAGCCTGGTGGATAGGCGCCGCAGACTCGTAATTCTGTGGCGCGGTCGATTCCCGCACGAGGCAGAAACAAATGGGACAAAGTTTCTTTCTCCTGAATGCCCCTGTTACCTAGCAGTAAATAGGTACCTGGGTGTTAGTCAGCTGTCACGGGCTGCTTCCTGGGGGTGGAGGCCTGGTCGAGGACCGGGCCGCGGGGGACACTAAAGCCCGAAATCATCTCAAGATAACCAAGATAAGATCTCAAATTCCTCCAAAGCTGTTTGGTTTGTCGCCACCTCTTTCACCCCACACACTTCTCTTTGCTTAATTGTGAAGACCTCCTGGAATCTCTTATTGAGTTTTTTCACTCACCTTGTCATTCTCTGTGAGCCTTTCCTTTCCCTGTTGTTTTCAGTTTCATTACCTGTTCCTTACCTGTTGTAGTCCTGATGTCGATGTTGAGTCAGTTTAGTATGGGTCTTTGCTTTATTTTCTGTCATTTTCATACTGTCACTCCGCTTATCTTCTCACACTGTGGTGCTCATTTTTAGTCCTCTGGTATCTCCCACTACTCTCTGGTATGCGAATGAGCTAAAGGTTACCAAATAGAGTGATCCAGAGTATTTATCATTTATAATTATAATTCAGATGACTTGTATTACAGTTAAGAAAGACGGCGGTGTATAATTATATATATATATATATATATATATATATATAATATATTATACACACACACACACACACAATGAAGTGTGTGAGCTAAATAAAAGTATCATTGTTAGGAAGAAAACTCCGGGTGTCTGTTCTAGCAAAAAAATAAGACGCCTTAGCAAGAACTAGTCTGTAACAAAATAGTTCATATGAGTTTACATAGGGACTAGTTCCACCGGGCTTGAAGGCAAAACAAAATTGCCTTCTTTACATAAGAAAGTCATTAATATACATTATAAAAAGAAATGACTCGAGCATTGATCCCAGTGAGACTGCTTAATTAATGCCCTTTGATAATAGATAAGACATTGACATAGACAAATTGTCTAAGCTTACTTAGAAAGCTTGTTAACCAGTTTATAGCCTACATACATATACGGAAACCTACCAAGTTTCTTCAGTAGCATGTTGTGGCTCATTGTATTTTTAAAAACGCTTTAAACAATGATTATTAATTATAGAAAAAATTTATTTATGACTATGTCAAATTTACAAGTTGGATTCTATGATTGAGAGAGATGGTGAGGATGAGCATTTGCAACATTTGGATTCATTGATGGAAGGTGAAAGGAATGTTTAGTGGTTGTTATCTCTTGTAAAGTACATAATTCATTTCTCGTGTACATCTGATCAGTTAATGTATATTTAAATTGTTAAAACTTTTTATTCTTGTATCTGTATATACAAATCTCAATTAAAAAATATCACAGTTTAATATATTGCCAAAGTTACATACATTTTCGCATTAATAAGCACCTCGGGTGAGGACTGATGGCACAGTGGACGTGGTAATCTGTAAAACACACACACACACACACACATATAAGGGGTCTGGTAGCTGAGTGTACAGCGCGCTGAACTCGTAATCCTGTGGCCCATGTTCGATTCTCGACGCCGGCAGAGACAAATGGGCAGACTTTCACCCTGATGCCCCCGTTACCTAGCAATAAATAGGTACCTGGGATTTAGGACAGCTGTTACGGCTGCTTCCTGGAGTGTGTAGTTAGTAACAGTTGATTGACACTTGAGAGGCGGGCCGAAAGAGCAGATCTCAACCCCCGCAAGCACAACTTGGTGAATACACACAGACCACAGTGAATACCCCTTACCGGATCCAGCACCTGGCCTTAGGCCTAAATTCTAAATCAGAACTGAGTAAAGGGGAAAAAATTGGAGTTGGGAATCACTTGCAGAGTCTTGAGTTGGAAATTGTTCTCCAGAACAGAGAATATTTAAGATATGTGTTTCTTCTCGAGTTCCTTCCCCAGTCATTCAACAAGTCGAGTCCACCCCAACAAACACATAATGTAACATCAGCGTAATTTTTCGACATTCAAACGTTATACAGTTTTAATAATATAAAATAACTTAAATAACTCTTTGTATTTGATAGACAGCAGTGTTAAAATTATCCACTAAGTATTGGCTAGAACGATGTAACTAAAATTAAATGTTATGTAACTTGTGCCTAAATATACACGATATACTAATATATAATATTTATAATTTATATATGATATAATTACTATTTTAAATGAACAGCATGTTGAAATTTAATGCGATTTTGGGGACGGCCGCTGGATGGAACGAACTTAGCCTGAGAACGGGTTGAAATGCAGATCATGGCCAACTCAACTAAAACACCAAACTGAACTGAACCGAACCGAACTGAACCGAACCAACCCGTCCTCATAAACAAAGATCAAAGTTCATTCCATGCTCCCGCCAAACCCCCTATTTATGAATGAAAACGGTTTACACAGACTCACAACTGATGACATTCTAACACTTTTCGAACAAGGGGCCTCGCTGACGACTTTGTTCGAACCACAACGCTGTAAATGCTTCACCCACGTTCTACAAAGGCAAATAATCGCCAACAGAACGTAAATACTTAGCCTAACAAATGTCTAAATATGCACGGTATGCTAATATATAACAATATTAATTTATATTTGATTACATTCCTATTTTGAAAGAACAACATGTTAAAATTGATGAATGTATCTTTTTTTGGGTCGACCGCTGGAAGGAATGGACGTGGTAGAGGACGGGTTGAGCCGAACCTAAACTAAACATGAACTAACTTTATAAACAAATATGAAACACGTTATATTATTTTATGATCAAGAAAGCATTGTTTTTGGTTACACAGAATGTAAAAAATTGAGGAATGCGACTAGGAGTCAACCTCAGTTTGGACGAGTACAACCATGAAGAATGGTCGAAAATCTTTCATTTATGTGCAAATTACCATTTTCGAAAAGCTCCAGAAGCAGATAATTTGATTGAGACCTTAGTTGAATGGAAAAAGGCTTTTGTCCCTCTCGCACTTAGATTAAAAGTAAGATTAAACGTGTTTCCTGGTCTGCAATTTCGCCCACTCCTTAAAAATTGGTCGGATCGTCGGCCCCAAGATATAAAACTTGAAGGAAAAAAAACGAATCAGCAATCATGAATTGAACGTCTCGGCTTCACACGTCCTCGGTAATTAGCGCCTGTTTGGGGTATATTATAGCTGGTTTGGAGTTTAATTGCACAGTTGCTCTTGTTTAAGACATTTGTAGTTTAGGATGTGATGATCCCCAGCCCTGTCATCACGAATCTGACACCCGATTAGTCCCCTGCGGGTGGAGGTGTTGGGGGAAGGGATACGAGCGTGTTGGGTATATATAACTCAAGCAGATAGGTGCAGAATTAAGTCATGATTCCTGTGTGGTTTGGGGTTGAGATGTGGAGGCATCTGCCGTCGTGAAGGGTTGCGTTAATTATTATAATTTGTTTTGTCGGTGGCAGTGTAGAGCGACGGTCTCGCTTCATGCAGGTCGGCGTTCAATCCCCGACCGTCCACAAGTGGTTGGACACCATTCCTTTCTCTCGTCCCATCCCAAATCCTTATCCTGATTCCTTCTAAGTGCTATATAGTCGTAATGGCTTGGCCCTCTCTCCTGATAGTTTCCTTCCCTTTGTCGGTGGCAGGAAGCCTGTGTATATGTATACTTTAGGTTGTATCGAGGTTCCTCCAAGGTCTAACTACTGACCTTGCTGCTAGGTGAACAGCGGCATTAGGGGAAAGGAGTTGAGCCGAACCACTTCTGTTCCTCTCGTACTTGCCTAGATGTGACTCATATAATTCATTGTGCCTGGGGACAAGAAGCCAGAGTGTATTCAGACACGGCAGATTTATGTCGAGGTCCCCCCTTAAAGGCCAAGTATCTGACCCCGCCCAGGATGCAACCCCACAACAAGCTCACTAACTCCTGAGTACCTACTCACAGCTAGGTGAATAGAGGCATTAGGTGAAAGAAAGTTTACCCAACCATTTGGGTCTAAAATGTGTCTGTGTGGTATACAAGGTTCTGAGCGATTCCATCCTCGGGTCTATCAAGATATATGATGATATATGATGATATATGCCGGTTGCTGGATTCAGGAGACAGATTACTTGCAATGTTGATCCTCTGGCCGATGCTTGAAGGATTTCATCTTCTAATTGGTACCATGTGTCAGCCATCCTGTTCGCTATATTTAGTTTCATTACTTGGCATTTGATTGAGTTAAACTCTAGTAACCATTAGTTGGACCATTCCTTCCGTCTGTCCAGTTTCTTGCTATCATCATCAATCTTAATCATCATTATTTTTTGCATAATCAGCAGAAAGAAAATTCGTCTCTTCCCTCTGAAATATAATTTACATGCAATAGAGACAAATTTATTCGAAGGTTTGACCAATGTGGGACTCCATTGGTAACATCTCGCCGCTCTGAAACCTCTCTCTTCCCTGTGATGCGCTATCTTTTGTCGCCTACCCTGGAAACACAAACCGAAACTGTCTCTATTTTCCGCTTGTTACAACTTGTAATAAAGTTGTTACATCTTGGCTTAGCGTGTTTATGACGTATTAGAACGTTGTTACAACTTGCTATATTGGTTATAAGTGGTTAGGAGGTGTTAAAACTTGTTCGAACGTTGTACCAACGTCGTAGTTTCGGTGTGTGGTTTGGCGGGTAGACACTCCCTTATTCATTGGAGCACCTCTGTCGCTCCTGGCTATGTCTTCAACTTGTTCACTACTTTATCAAAGGCTTAATAATCCGAAACTTTCCTGCCTGACCACCGTTCTCAATATTCTCTAATTTCTGTCGCCCGGCTTATAATTATATGGCCAAGCGTTTTCTTACCCAAGTTGTGAGGTTGTCGCCTCCTATCGAATACAATTATTCGATAGGGGGAATACCTCTCAAAACCTTGAATTCCGTATATGCGGGCATATAGGTATCTCGCATATTTAAAAATTGGAGAACTATATTGCATATCCCTTAGGCAAATTGTGTCATCTGCTACTTTGGATCATTGTCAAGACATAGGGACCACCCTCTCACACCTATTTCACTGTTTTGACTTGAAATTCTCATCGACTAGAGGCCAACATCTTAGATTCTTCCTCAATTGTGAGAATTACTGCCAGACTTAATTAAATAATTTCCAGTCTTCAACTTAATTGTTTATTCCATGATTTTTATATAGTGATGTGTCACCGATCTTCTCTTTGGCTCAAACCTTTTGTTATTCTTCCTCCATGCCTTCTCCTTTACCCCCCTTTCCTTCCTGCCACTTCTCTTCCATTCCCACCCATCACTCCCCCTTCCATGCCCACCCATCCCTTCCCCATCTAATCTTTTCTAATACACCTCAAGCTTCAGCTTTCACACGTTAATTACTCACGACCAAGATTTCATTACAAAAAGACGTAAAACCGCCGACAAGGCGTTGGCAGCCATCATGCTTGAGAGTTCAAATTGCCGGACCTTTTGACTTCCTTTTGTCGGTCGTTTTAGCGATCTTAATTTCAGATAAGTGAATTCACTAATTGGGTTTGCGCTATCGGATAAGATTAAGTGCACATATGAAGGCATTCACCATACAATTCGTGCTTGGTTGAGCTCATCTAGCTGGAGTATCAAGCAGGGTGATGTGGAGAGTGGGGGTTGATGGGGTTGTGATTGGATGGGGGGGTTGATGGGGTGATTTGAGGGAGTAGGCGAGGGTGGGGATTGGAGTGGGAGGAGGTAAGGGTAATCACATGTTAAAGCCACAGCCTCCAAATATGATGGAACCTATAGCCACTATGGCTGAAAAAAAAAGTAAATTTTTGCAATTGTCAATATTGAAAAGCATTACAGAATGTGGAACGGAGTGAACATATGCCTAACCTAATCTAGGTAAGCATGGGCAATCATAGGACTAATATACAGACTCCTATGCCAAAATTAGTACATATATGTACTTTAATAGGCCCAGGAAAACATAGGCCTGTTTCTCATGCTCCTGGTAAATTAAGAGTACAAACGTGTACATTTCTGCGGGTTCAACATTTCATATTTTGTTCTTTTATCCATTGTTGGTATTGAAACTGTAATTTTTGGTTGAGAGGCTGCAATGTGGCGGTCGTTGCCGTCATGGTTAATGCCTCCGGGTGGGTTAATGCCTCCGGGTGGTTTAATGCCTCCGGGTGGTTTAATGCCTCCGGGTGGGTTAATGCCTCCGGGTGGTTTAATGCCTCCGGGTGGGTTAATGTTTGGGTGGCCAGGGTGCTTGCAAGTAAACAAGCGTGCGTGTGTGTGTGTGTACTCAGTTGTGCTTGCAGGGAGGTTGAGCTTTTTAGCTCTTTGGTCCCGCCTCTCAACTGTTAATTTACTAGTGTACAGATTCCTGAGCTTCTCGAGCTCTGTCATAACTACATTTGAAGCTGTGTGTGGAGTCTGCTTCCTCCACATCACTTTCTAGGTGCATTCCATTTACTAACTACGATGACAATGAAAGAGTTCTTTCTAATGTGTCTGACTCAATTGGGTTCTCAGCTTCCACCTGTGTCCCTTTGTGCGTGTACCACCCGTGTTAAACAATTATTGTGTGTGTGTTCATTAGTTTGTGTGTGTGTGTGTGTGTGTGTGTGTATTTGCTCACCTAGTTGTGCTTGCAGGCGTTGCGCTTCGGGTGTTTTGGTCCCAGCTTTGGGTGTGCTGAGCGAGTTTCATCCCCATATTTAGTTGCCCTCACACAATTTTTGCTGCCCCACTTGCTGCTGCTCCTTTATAACATAAGAGAGCCTTATCATCTTAAGGCTTCAAAAGAGCCTCAAGGTGATCTTAAATACCAAACGAGAGCCTTTTGACGTTATGTTGCAATCAAGAAGTCGGAAACTGTCTATCAATATTTCATTGTAACGGCCCTTAGCATTTTTTTTATTAATTTACACAGGTCGGTATAGGAACAGAAGATATCTGACTGCTGATAGCAGGCCGAGAGCTTTCCCCTCCCATAGTTAATGATAAGCTTTTTTCATTAGTTGTTCCTGGAACCCATCCCGCCAATCTTTATCAACCAGGTACCCAATTACTGCCGAGTGAGCAGAAAGGGAACACTTAAGGATTGGATACCAGTCAACATTCCCTGGCTGGAACTCGACCCAAACCAAATCACAAGGGTAAGGTGGAGGGAGATAATTTCTCCAGGAGTCCCTTGTTTGTTTTCATTAGTGATTATGAGTTGCTTGGGTGTTTGATTTTGTTTTATTTATTAAACAAAACATTTTTGTCTTCAGGCTGTCTTAAGCATGTTCATCTCGTCCCTAAGGACTCCCACCCCTGCCTTGGTGTGCTAATCGCTGCTGGACAATGCTCTTCTCTGGCAAATCTGAAATTATGATTTTTCTCCAGTTATTTTGCATCTCCAGTTTTATGAGTTTCGTGGTAGACAGGTTTCGTGGTAGACAGGTTTCGTGGTAGACAGGTTTCGTGGTAGACAGGTTTCGTGGTAGACAGGTTTCGTGGTAGACAGGTTTCGTGGTAGACAGGTTTCGTGGTAGACAGGTTTCGTGGTAGACAGGTTTCGTGGTAGACAGGTTTCGTGTAGACAGGTTTCGTGGTAGACAGGCTTCATGGAAGACAGGCTTCATGGTAGACAGGCCTTGGTAGAGAAGCCCCAGGGTAGACGGACCTCGCAGTAGATATATATATATATATATATATATATATAAATATATATATATATATATATATATATATATATATATATATATATATATATATATATATATATATATATATACATATATATATATATATATATATTAGTCGGAAACTGTCTATCAATATTTCATTGTAACGGCCCTTAGCATTTTTTTTTTATAATTTACACAGGTCGGTATAGGAACAGAAGATATCTGACTGCTGATATATATATATATATATATATATATATATATATATATATATATATATATATATATATATATATATATATATATATATATATATATATATATAGTCGGAAACTGTCTATCAATATTTCATTGTAACGGCCCTTAGCATTTTTTTTTATTAATTTACACAGGTCGGTATAGGAACAGAAGATATCTGACTGCTGATAGCAGGCCGAGAGCTTTCCCCTCCCATAGTTAATGATAAGCTTTTTTCATTAGTTGTTCCTGGAACCCATCCCGCCAATCTTTTATCAACCAGGTACCCAATTACTGCCGAATTACTGGTAGGAGAAAAGCACACAGAAACTGTATTGGAGGGGATCTAAACATTCCCTCTAATGCGTTATGCGTGGTTTCCTCCGAGGCTATGGGTCCCCCTTCTTCCAGCTAGAGGTGGTACTCCCTTCCCTATTAAAAAATTAAAAAAAAAAATATATATATATATATATATATATTATATATATATATATATATATATATATATATATATATATATATATATATATATATATATATATATATATATATATATATATATATGTATGTATCCAAGCAATACAAAGGCCCATTGACACGATTAATTATTTTTTTAACTAAATTATTCATTTTTTTCTGCACTTTGTTTTAGTTTCAAATTGTTGTAATACACGCTATGAATTCTGTAGGCATTCCTGACGTCGCTAGCCAGGTAATATACCACAAATATGGCCATATTATAACGCCGGCAACATCGCTCGCCGCACATATAAACACTAAACATATAGAAAGGTAAATATTATTCTTTAAGATCCTAGGAAGAATTTTGCATGGTGGCCCAAGAGTAAGAGATTTCTGAACTTACTCTATACCTAAGAGAAGAAAATTACATTATATAGCCTTTTATTTAGGGGAAATTATTATTCGAGTATGCAAAATATGCTGTATATTTATGTCTAAGACAAGACTATAGCAATTCTCGTGGTGAAGTGGTAACACACTCGCCTGGCGTTTCCGCGAGCGCTTTGGCCTGGGTTCGTGTCCTGGCCTGGGAGGATTTATTGCACGCCAATCCTTAACTGTAGCCTCTGTTCACCCAGCAGTGAATGGGTACCTGGTTGTTAAACGATTTGGCGGGTCGTATTCCAGGGATACGGATTAAATACTTGTCAGAAACGCTATGCATGCTCGTGGCTGTACAAGAATGTAAGAACTCTTGTGTATACAAATATTATATGTTAATATTATATAGGAGTACTGCTAGGAGGAAATCCTATATTTAAGAATCCACCAGCTTGCAGAGGTCCATCAAGAATACCTCGTGTGAGGTTGACACAAAATCACGCATTATCAGTCGACCGTCAAACATATCTTCGAGACTCCTCATTGCACACAGAAATCACAATAGCGTGATGTACCAAATGAGCAAATTCACAAGGGCCGTGACTAGGATTCGAAACTACGTCCGGGAGCATCCCAGACGCTTCCTTAATCGACTGAGCTACGACATGATCAAAAAGAGTTGAAACCAGAAGTGGTACCTAACTTGGATCCTGCAGCCTCTCCGAGACACAAACCAGGGTTTTACACAA
Organism: Procambarus clarkii; assembly: GCF_040958095.1. Classification (NCBI taxonomy): domain Eukaryota; kingdom Metazoa; phylum Arthropoda; class Malacostraca; order Decapoda; family Cambaridae; genus Procambarus; species Procambarus clarkii. The sequence continues at coordinate 9,170,372 of NC_091157.1, forward strand.
CTCCCCCATGCACTAGAGCCATGTCAATAGGCCAATTACACTGAGTGTAATTTTTAGCGAGTGAGACGATCTATAGTGTCAAAAGTGTGGACCATTTATCACGCATCAGACACTTACGTCGCCTGAAGGGACTCACCTTAACCGCGTCTTCCTTCGCCGCTCCTGCAGGCGGCGCGCCCAGGCTGTGATGTAGTGAATGGTGATTGACAGGTAAGATGACGGGCCGTTGTATCTCCGTATTTAATGGGCGATAAAGGGCGCTCGATCTAGACCGAATCTCTACACTTTGGCTGCAAGTTATCGTTCGCTTTCTCAGATTGTTTCGTAGGCAGCGTGTTAATAGCGTCGTGTGCCCAGTGTTCGTGAATGCGAAATGTTCGGTTATCGTTCGCCAAACCTCCAACTATTTCGTTCATTCGTTCCTTCGCGGTGGTACGTCCATGTAATGTTCGCTTTCTGCTTTCACGGTCGCGTTTCTCACCTTCGTCATCACTGTATTCTTCTGGTATAGGCATTAGTCTGGCCTCTTGGGCGAGTATTAACCCTCTCTCGTTTTCTCAAAGCAAGATGCAAATTAGTAAATGGATTAGCTTGTGGCATTTTATATTGAGACTGCATCGGAGGAGGAGATTCGCATTTGACTAAATTCTCCTGTTATCATTATATATATATATATATATATATATATATATATATATATATATATATATATATATATATATATATATATATATATATATATATATATATATATATATAATATAATTGTATTCCTTTTAGTCTCTTGATAATACAGATTAATGTTGCTGAAAAACATCACTTTCTCCTGAGAAAATTAGACGATCATCAACTCTTCAACTCTTGAGTGATGATTGGAATGATTGACAATGATTGGAAAATATCTTGGCAATCTTCCTAACCTTCATTTATACATCACCACTTTTCAAATCATATTTCTGCCCTCCTTCAACCACATTCATCTATTCAATAAATTTTGGGTATTTTATTTTGTAATTCACATTTAAAAAAAAATTCCCCTCTGGGACGCTAATTTTTTTTTTTTTTTTTTTTTTTTTTTTTTTTTTTTTTTTTTTTTTTTTTTTTTTTTTTTTTTTTTCTAGGGGTCAAGAGTCGGAACAATATCTGTATAGACAGTTCAGAAGGAATCAGAGGTGACTTTCCATTCACCTAGGCGGTATGGGTTTCGAACCCTGGACCCCATGAGTGTGGGACCGAAGCTCTATTCGACTGGGCTATGAGTTTTATCAGAGGTGACTGTATGGGGTTCCTCGCCCGACACAGCTCCCTGGAAATACGTAATCAACTCAACTTTTCAACAACTCGGCTTTCCCCCCCCCCCCCCCCATGTTCCTTTCTCACCCATATGGCGCTCACTTGGATCATATCACCACAGTTGTGTGATAATGTCCTCCGCTTCCCAGAACCGCGACCCATTGGCTGGCCTCCACAACCTCACCCCACCATACCTCAAGCTCTTGCCAAAGTCTCCCCCCCAGCACCCCCCCAGCCCCCCCCCCAGCACCCCCCCCCCAGCACCCCCCCCCCAGCACCCCCCCCCCCAGCACCCCCCCCCAGCACCCCCCCAGCACCCCCCCCCCCAGCACCCCCCCAGCACCCCCCCCAGCACCCCCCCCAGCACCCCCCCCAGCACCCCCCCCAGCACCCCCCCCCAGCACCCCCCCAGCACCCCCCACCCCAGCACCCCCCACCCCAGCACCCCCCACCCCAGCACCCCCCCCCCCAGCACCCCCCCCCAGCACCCCCCCAGCACCCCCCACCCCAGCACCCCCCACCCCAGCACCCCCCACCCCAGCACCCCCCACCCCAGCACCCCCCCCCCCAGCACCCCCCCCAGCACCCCCCCCCCAGCACCCCCCCCCCACACACACACCTTGACCCCACTAAACCATCCCCCCCCCACACACACACACACACACCTTGACCCCACTAAACCATCCCCCCCCACACACACACACACACACCTTGACCCCACTAAACCATCCCCCCCCCCCCCACCTTCCCACTGCCCTCATTTGGCCCTCACCTGCACACTTTGACCTTCAAACTCCTCCTCCTCACCCCATCTCTTCACCCCCTACCTCAACTCCCCTTTTCAAACTCCACTCCCACTACAGACAGAAGGCGAAGCTAGTGATAGACAGGCATAATGTGCGTGTCAAGGCTCCGTCTCGTACTTCCCTCTGGGACCCCCATAAGGAGTGCCTGTCTTAACCGTCAGTTTAAATTATTTTACATATAGGGAGAAGCCTACTTTATTATTCCCCTGGAGGCGAGACGATCAGAATGCTACAGCTTTTTTTTTCTGGCGCTCTGAAGCTTTCATTTCATCCCTTTAAGCTGGCGAAGAGTTAATGGTATGCGGTCTCCTTCTGCCTTAACATAATGGTGTATCATTAACGGCTATCCATTATATTCTCAATTGTTTCCTCCGGTCTCTAATTCCTTCAGTACGATCGTTACTTAACAACTGCCTCGCAGCTCTAGCGCTGAGAGTGACAGGTTCTTACGTCCATCTGCCACGTGATCAATCATCAGTGTTGTATTTTGAGGGCCATAGCAGCAGCAGCAGCAGCATCAGCATCATCATCATCATCAGCAGCAGCAGCAGCGGCAGCGGCAGCAGCAGCGGCAGCAGCAGCAGCGGCAGCAGCAGCAGCAGCAGCGGCAGAAGCAGCAGCAGCAGCAGCGGCAGCAGCAGCGGCAGCAGCAGCAGCAGCGGTAGCAGCAGCAGCGGCAGCAGCAGCGGCAGCAACAGCAGCAGAAGCAGCAGCAGCGGCAGCAGCAGCAGCAGAAGAAGCAGCGGCAGCAGCAGCACCACCACCAGCACCACCACCAGCAGCAGCAGCACCGCCACCAGCAGCAGCAGCCGTAGTAGCAGCGGCAGTAGCAGCAGCACCACCAGCACCACCACCACCACCACCACCACCAGCAGCACCACCACCAGCAGCAGCGGCAGTAGCAGCAGCAGCCGTAGTAGCAGCGGCAGTAGCAGCAGCAGCCGTAGTAGCAGCGGCAGCAGCAGCAGCACCACCACCAGCAGCAGCGGCAGTAGCAGCAGCAGCCGTAGTAGCAGCGGCAGTAGCAGCAGCAGCCGTAGTAGCAGCGGCAGCAGCGGCAGCAGCAGCAGCACCACCACCACCACCACCACCACCACCAGCACCACCAGCAGCAGCAACCGTAGTAGCAGCGGCAGTAGCAGCAGCAGCGGAAGCAGATTCACAGCCACGTTGAAGATGACACAGGAGCCGTGTCAGGTTAAGAAACATTGTTGTGAAAATAAATACATTTTACACCCTCCATCTTACGTATATTTACCAGATAACGTAAATATAAAAATGAAAAACATTGAATTATTGACAGTTTTTAGCAGCTGTCAAGAATGTTTAAAGATTTTGTGACGGAAAGAATGAGAAAATATATAATACCTTTTTGAAAAAGACATTATATGGTAATCCAAAGCTTGTTTTATGCCTCCCAACTTCGGCTACAGCTTTCTTCACGAGCTGATAGCCAATCGTAAATGTATTTGTAAAACGGATGTCAATAACCTAGATTACTAATGAAGATCATAAGTAATACGTATGATGGGGTGGAGTGTAATATATTAACCAATCCACACACTAGAAAATGAAGGGACAACGATGTATCGTTCCGTCCTGGACCATTCTCAAGTCGATTGGTCCAGGACGGACCGAAACGTCGTCGTCTCCTTCATTTTCTAGTGTGTGGTCTGGTCAACATACTTCAGCCACGTTATTGTGACGCATCGCCTGTAATATATTACTCAAATAGGCTAGTAACGTCATGTTAAGAAAAAGATGAAGTAAAGTATGAGGATTTAAGAGAGTATATTAATATTAGTGGTGGTGAAAATGATGTGTCGTATTTTACCAAAGACACAACGATTAAATTTAAACAAATTTAATTGGTATTTGTTAATTGATCCTAGCGTTAAACGAGACATATGATCCTAGTGTTAATATGATAGAATTGTTATTCGTGGTTTAGGATTCATAGTGGTCTAGAGAAAAGAGTTTTCTCCAGCTTATGTTAAGAAGAATCTGAATCTTCGAGGACTTTGTTTACTTTTAACGTTGAAGACGTTTAGCTGTTACGAGACAATGTAGGATCTCTCTCTCTCTCTCTCTCTCTCTCTCTCTCTCTCTCTCTCTCTCTCTCTCTCTTCTCTCTCTCTTTTCTCTCTTTTCTCTCTCTTCTCTCTCTTCTCTCTCTCTTTTCTCTCTCTCTCTCTCTCTCTCTCTCTTCTCTCTCTCTTTTCTCTCTTTTCTCTTCTCTCTCTCTTTTCTCTCTCTCTCTCTCTCTCTCTCTCTCTCTCTCTCTCTCTCTCTCTCTCTCTCTCTCTCTCTCTCTCTCTTCTCTCTCTTCTCTCTCTCTTTTTTCTCTCTTTTCTCTCTCTTCTCTCTCTTCTCTCTCTCTTTTCTCCTCTCTCTCTCTCTCTCTCTCTCTCTCTCTCTCTCTCTCTCTCTCTCTCTCTCTCTCTCTCTCTCTCTCGCTACAATTCAGCATCTCGCCTTAATTCATTCACACACACAGCATCCATCACATTTTTCTCTCCCGTCTGACACACTCACTGACAGCTACATCCTAATCTCTCTCACATTAGCATGATTATAAATCCCTATCATGTTCCCACAGTAGTCCCATGTTGCTTCCACCACCCTCCCACAGTCTCCCTTCACAGTGTTGATCCCACAGTTCCTGCTCCTATAGAACCTTGCACACTCCCATAGAACCTTGCACACTCCCTCACAACTTCTCGCTCCCACTCTCAAACCTCTCATTTTCCCACCCTCATTCCCTCCCACACCCTCGAACAATCTCCCACACTCCCACATAATTTGGTTCAACGAGGATAAAACCTGCGTAGAAACCCCTGATTTACCAACTCCTACTCTGCATGATGCAGGTGTAGGACTTGCAACTGGTCCCTGCAAGAGACCGTCGTTGACCTTGCATGATCCTAGCGTTAAACGAGACTTGCATGTGATCCTGTCGTTAAACGAGACCTGCATGTGATCCTGTCGTTAAACGAGACCTGCATGTGATCCTGTCGTTAAACGAGACCTGCATGTGATCCTGTCGTTAAACGAGACCTGCATGTGATCCTGTCGTTAAACGAGACCTGCATGTGATCCTGTCGTTAAACGAGACCTGCATGTGATCCTGTCGTTAAACGAGACCTGCATGTGATCCTGTCGTTAAACGAGACCTGCATGTGATCCTGTCGTTAAACGAGACCTGCATGTGATCCTGTCGTTAAACGAGACCTGCAAGAACCAAGAGATGCGAACCTCCCCTGCATGATGGTAAACCGGTTTGAACCGAGCCTCATATATTGCCTTGTCGTTTCTAATCGTCTTCTCAACCTGCTCTTAAGTCCCGCGGCATCCACTTCTGTACTCAGGTGTACTTAAGAGTTCCTTAGACCGTAGGTAAGGCTTCCTTAGACCGTAGGTAAGGCTTCCTTAGACCGTAGGTAAGGCTTCCTTAGACCGTAGGTAAGGCTTCCTTAGACCGTAGGTAAGGCTTCCTTAGACCGTAGGTAAGGCTTCCTTAGACCGTAGGTGAGGCTTCCTTAGACCGTAGGTGAGGCTTCCTTAGACCGTAGGTGAGGCTTCCTTAGACCGTAGGTGAGGCTTCCTTAGACCGTAGGTGAGGCTTCCTTAGACCGTAGGTGAGGCTTCCTTAGACCATTGAGGAGCGGCAGACATGGTACGAGGAGGACTGAGGCAGCGGCAGAAGCAGACATAGTATAACAAAAAGCATCAGAATTTACGCAGCAAGAACGGTCGAGGCCCAAAATATGTACAATAATCTTCAAGAAATCTACATTTGTTGGTGATCTACAACAAATCAGGGATAACTAAAGCATTAGAGCCAGCAGCGCCTCGCATAAAAGCAGCGAAGTCCACGAAAGGAGCAGCTGTTTTAGAAAAAAGAGGCGAAGCATTAGACTAAATTATTAATTAAAACGTAAGGCAGTTTACTATCAAAACAGAAGGGTCACAATCGACTTGAGAATGGTCCAGGACGGACCGAAACGTCGTCGTCCCTTCATTTTATAGTATGTGGATTGGTCAACAAAATAGAAGGATATAGTTACAAAGACAACCAATAGATAACCTTGATATCATTCCAACAGTATCTTCAACAACAGTAAGGCCCATAACGGCAACAGCCATTAAAACAGCGATGGTAACACCAGAAACATGAGCAGTGACAGGTGTTGGAACTAGGAGATGAGCGTGGCATATGTTGTCTTCCCCCCAGGGTTGGGGGGGGGCTGTCCATCACCGCCTCCCTCAGACTATTAGGCCACGACAGGTGGCCCATCTCAGCCCTGGGATACTTAGCTGAGATGGTGATGTTTTAGCTGAGATCACCCTCCTATACCTGGTCCGCCTCGGCACTCAGCTACGGTGCGGTTTACTGAAGGAACTAATTAGCTGTGACTAATTTTAAAGTAAATTTAACGATTAGCCCAGATGAATGTGAATAATTTTCGGTTGAAAACATTGAAAAGTCGAAAAAAGAATCATGAGCATCCTGGTTAGTAAGGCAAAATCCTGACTATTATCCACCGATGACGATTACTCAGCTGATTTGTAGCTTTATCCATGACTGACTCACGCTAATTCATCCATTTTGACTCACTCTTCCTCCTCTTCTTGACGCCATAACACACTTTCCTGCTCTCCACACTGTTTACATCTGGCTGAGGACTCTCTGCCACCATCAACTACTAACGTATCATCCACTTTATCCATCATATATCATGGCTAAAGCTGATCTTTATCCATCCTTTAAATTTGTGTATGGGCCGCCATCTGGTGGCCCATACGTTGTCCTGTATATCCAGGACGGTCCTGACGATATTAGCCATTAACCAACCATGCTTTAACTATCAATCCATTCACCTGGGCTGTTGGAGACTCGAACCGTTGATCCCCACCTGTGGGAAGCCGAAGTTTTATATCTCGGATCTCATGGACGAGTTCCAGCACACATGTCCTTATACAGCTGCCATGCCTGATGACGGCCTCTGACACGCTCGTGAGATACACTTGTCTTACTGTAAGTGTTTCATCATAAGGCTGCATTTTAAGAATGCGCAAATGCCTTGAAGAAAAAATACTGGTGATGCTTTTATGGTGGCAGAGTTCCTGAGACGCCTTTTTGTTTACCAGCTGAACGCCTTCAGTCATGCTTTAAATGTAAGGCGATTTAGTGGCTTGGAAAATAGAGTTTATACAGTTGTGACTGAGCTTGAAATATTAGGGAATAGATAAATTACTTCTCTATTGATCTTTCTCTTCCCGTCTGTCTCTCTTATCGTTGATCTTTCTCTTGTCGTTCTTCCGTCTTTCCCTCTCGCTATATGGCAATAGAATACTGAACAACAATTAGCTGTCTTTCAACTTTCTGGTAGGTCTCCTGCTTCCATTTAACTATTAATCGTCAAAGAGTGTGAAATGTATTGTGCTGTTGCTACTACTTTAATGGTGAGTATTGAGTCCAAAAAGCCTTGGTCGTATGTCGCCTAACAATATCACTGGTAATCTGGGGCCTCGTAGCCTGGTGGATAGCGCGCAGGACTCGTAATTCTGTGGCGCGGGTTCGATTCCCGCACGAGGCAGAAACAAATGGGCAAAGTTTCTTTCTCCCTGAATGCCCCTGTTACCTAGCAGTAAATAGGTACCTGGGTGTTAGTCAGCTGTCACGGGCTGCTTCCTGGGGGTGGAGGCCTGGTCGAGGACCGGGCCGCGGGGACACTAAAGCCCCGAAATCATCTCAAGATAACCAAGATAAGATCTCAAATTCCTCCAAAGCTGTTTGGTTTGTCGCCACCTCTTTCACCCCACACACTTCTCTTTGCTTAATTGTGAAGACCTCCTGGAATCTCTTATTGAGTTTTTTCACTCACCTTGTCATTCTCTGTGAGCCTTTCCTTTCCCTGTTGTTTTCAGTTTCATTACCTGTTCCTTACCTGTTGTAGTCCTGATGTCGATGTTGAGTCAGTTTAGTATGGGTCTTTGCTTTATTTTCTGTCATTTTCATACTGTCACTCCGCTTATCTTCTCACACTGTGGTGCTCATTTTTAGTCCTCTGGTATCTCCCACTACTCTCTGGTATGCGAATGAGCTAAAGGTTACCAAATAGAGTGATCCAGAGTATTTATCATTTATAATTATAATTCAGATGACTTGTATTACAGTTAAGAAAGACGGCGGTGTATAATTATATATATATATATATATATATATATATAATATATTATACACACACACACACACACAATGAAGTGTGTGAGCTAAATAAAGTATCATTGTTAGGAAGAAAACTCCGGGTGTCTGTTCTAGCAAAAAAATAAGACGCCTTAGCAAGAACTAGTCTGTAACAAAATAGTTCATATGAGTTTACATAGGGACTAGTTCCACCGGGCTTGAAGGCAAAACAAAATTGCCTTCTTTACATAAGAAAGTCATTAATATACATTATAAAAAGAAATGACTCGAGCATTGATCCCAGTGAGACTGCTTAATTAATGCCCTTTGATAATAGATAAGACATTGACATAGACAAATTGTCTAAGCTTACTTAGAAAGCTTGTTAACCAGTTTATAGCCTACATACATATACGGAAACCTACAAGTTTCTTCAGTAGCATGTTGTGGCTCATTGTATTTTTAAAACGCTTTAAACAATGATTATTAATTATAGAAAAAATTTATTTATGACTATGTCAAATTTACAAGTTGGATTCTATGATTGAGAGAGATGGTGAGGATGAGCATTTGCAACATTTGGATTCATTGATGGAAGGTGAAAGGAATGTTTAGTGGTTGTTATCTCTTGTAAAGTACATAATTCATTTCTCGTGTACATCTGATCAGTTAATGTATATTTAAATTGTTAAAACTTTTTATTCTTGTATCTGTATATACAAATCTCAATTAAAAAATATCACAGTTTAATATATTGCCAAAGTTACATACATTTTCGCATTTAATAAGCACCTCGGGTGAGGACTGATGGCACAGTGGACGTGGTAATCTGTAAAACACACACACACACACACACATATAAGGGGTCTGGTAGCTGAGTGTACAGCGCGCTGAACTCGTAATCCTGTGGCCCATGTTCGATTCTCGACGCCGGCAGAGACAAATGGGCAGACTTTCACCCTGATGCCCCCGTTACCTAGCAATAAATAGGTACCTGGGATTTAGACAGCTGTTACGGGCTGCTTCCTGAGTGTGTAGTTAGTAACAGTTGATTGACACTTGAGAGGCGGGCCGAAAGAGCAGATCTCAACCCCCGCAAGCACAACTTGGTGAATACACACAGACCACAGTGAATACCCCTTACCGGATCCAGCACCTGGCCTTAGGCCTAAATTCTAAATCAGAACTGAGTAAAGGGGAAAAAATGGAGTTGGGAATCACTTGCAGAGTCTTGAGTTGGAAATTGTTCTCCAGAACAGAGAATATTTAAGATATGTGTTTCTTCTCGAGTTCCTTCCCCAGTCATTCAACAAGTCGAGTCCACCCCAACAAACACATAATGTAACATCAGCGTAATTTTTCGACATTCAAACGTTTATACAGTTTTAATAATATAAAATAACTTAAATAACTCTTTGTATTTGATAGACAGCAGTGTTAAAATTATCCACTAAGTATTGGCTAGAACGATGTAACTAAAATTAAATGTTATGTAACTTGTGCCTAAATATACACGATATACTAATATATAATATTTATAATTTATATATGATATAATTACTATTTTAAATGAACAGCATGTTGAAATTTAATGCGATTTTGGGGACGGCCGCTGGATGGAACGAACTTAGCCTGAGAACGGGTTGAAATGCAGATCATGGCCAACTCAACTAAAACACCAAACTGAACTGAACCGAACCGAACTGAACCGAACCAACCCGTCCTCATAAACAAAGATCAAAGTTCATTCCATGCTCCCGCCAAACCCCCTATTTATGAATGAAAACGGTTTACACAGACTCACAACTGATGACATTCTAACACTTTTCGAACAAGGGGCCTCGCTGACGACTTTTGTTCGAACCACAACGCTGTAAATGCTTCACCCACGTTCTACAAAGGCAAATAATCGCCAACAGAACGTAAATACTTAGCCTAACAAATGTCTAAATATGCACGGTATGCTAATATATAACAATATTAATTTATATTTGATTACATTCCTATTTTGAAAGAACAACATGTTAAAATTGATGAATGTATCTTTTTTTGGGTCGACCGCTGGAAGGAATGGACGTGGTAGAGGACGGGTTGAGCCGAACCTAAACTAAACATGAACTAACTTTATAAACAAATATGAAACACGTTATATTATTTTATGATCAAGAAAGCATTGTTTTTGGTTACACAGAATGTAAAAAATTGAGGAATGCGACTAGGAGTCAACCTCAGTTTGGACGAGTATAACCATGAAGAATGGTCGAACATCTTTCATTTATGTGCAAATTACCATTTTCGAAAAGCTCCAGAAGCAGATAATTTGATTGAGACCTTAGTTGAATGGAAAAAGGCTTTTGTCCCTCTCGCACTTAGATTAAAAGTAAGATTAAACGTGTTTCCTGGTCTGCAATTTCGCCCACTCCTTAAAAATTGGTCGGATCGTCGGCCCCAAGATATAAAACTTGGAGGAAAAAAAACGAATCAGCAATCATGAATTGAACGTCTCGGCTTCACACGTCTCGGTAATTAGCGCCTGTTTGGTGTATATTATAGCTGGTTTGGAGTTTAATTGCACAGTTGCTCTTGTTTAAGACATTTGTAGTTTAGGATGTGATGATCCCCAGCCCTGTCATCACGAATCTGACACCCGATTAGTCCCCTGCGGGTGGAGGTGTTGGGGGAAGGGATACGAGCGTGTTGGGTATATATAACTCAAGCAGGTAGGTGCAGAATTAAGTCATGATTCCTGTGTGGTTTTGTGGTTGAGATGTGGAGGCATCTGCCGTCGTGAAGGGTTGCGTTAATTATTATAATTTGTTTTGTCGGTGGCAGTGTAGAGCGACGGTCTCGCTTCATGCAGGTCGGCGTTCAATCCCCGACCGTCCACAAGTGGTTGGACACCATTCCTTTCTCTCGTCCCATCCCAAATCCTTATCCTGATTCCTTCTAAGTGCTATATAGTCGTAATGGCTTGGCCCTCTCTCCTGATAGTTTCCTTCCCTTTGTCGGTGGCAGGAAGCCTGTGTATATGTATACTTTAGGTTTGTATCGAGGTTCCTCCAAGGTCTAACTACTGACCTTGCTGCTAGGTGAACAGCGGCATTAGGGGAAAGGAGTTGAGCCGAACCACTTCTGTTCCTCTCGTACTTGCCTAGATGTGACTCATATAATTCATTGTGTCTGGGGACAGGAAGCCAGAGTGTATTCAGACACGGCAGATTTATATCGAGGTCCCCCCCTTAAAGGCCAAGTATCTGACCCCGCCCAGGATGCAACCCCACAACAAGCTCACTAACTCCTGAGTACCTACTCACAGCTAGGTGAATAGAGGCATTAGGTGAAAGAAAGTTTACCCAACCATTTGGGTCTAAAATGTGTCTGTGTGGTATACAAGGTTCTGAGCGATTCCATCCTCGGGTCTATCAAGATATATGATGATATATGATGATATATGCTGGTTGCTGGATTCAGGAGACAGATTACTTGCAATGTTGATCCTCTGGCCGATGCTTGAAGGATTTCATCTTCTAATTGGTACCATGTGTCAGCCATCCTGTTCGCTATATTTAGTTTCATTACTTGGCATTTGATTGAGTTAAACTCTAGTAACCATTAGTTGGACCATTCCTTCCGTCTGTCCAGTTTCTTGCTATCATCATCAATCTTAATCTTCATCATTATTTTTTGCATAATTAGCAGAGAGAAAAATGCGTCTCTAATGAAATATAATTTACATGCAATAGAGACAAATTTATTCGAAGGTTTGACCAATGTGGGACTCCACTGGTAACATCTCGCCGCTCTGAAACCTCTCTCTTCCCTGTGATGCTCTATCTTTTGTCGCCTACCCTGGAAACACAAACCGAAACTGTCTCTATTTTCCGCTTGTTACAACTTGTAATAAAGTTGTTACATCTTGGCTTAGCGTGTTTATGACGTATTAGAACGTTGTTACAACTTGCTATATTGGTTATAAGTGGTTAGGAGGTGTTAAAACTTGTTCGAACGTTGTACCAACGTCGTAGTTTCGGTGTGTGTTTGGCGGGTAGACACTCCCTTATTCATTGGAGCACCTCTGTCGCTCCTGGCTATGTCTTCAACTTGTTCACTACTTTATCAAAGGCTTAATAATCCAAAACTTTCCTGCCTGACCACCGTTCTCAATATTCTCTAATTTCTGTCGCCCGGCTTATAATTATATGGCCAAGCGTTTTCTTACCCAAGTTGTGAGGTTGTCGCCTCCTATCGAATACAATTATTCGATAGGGGAAATACCTCTCAAAACCTTGAATTCCGTATATGCGGGCATATAGGTATCTCGCATATTTAAAAATTGGAGAACTATATTGCATATCCCTTAGGCAAATTGTGTCATCTGCTACTTTGGATCATTGTCAAGACATAGGGACCACCCTCTCACACCTATTTCACTGTTTTGACTTGAAATTCTCATCGACTAGAGGCCAACATCTTAGAATCTTCCTCAATTGTGAGAATTACTGCCAGACTTAATTAAACAATTTACAGTCTTCAACTTAATTGTTTATTCCATGATTTTTATATTTTCGATGCATGTTGTGAAGTGTTTATATATATATATATATATAATGTTTTTAAGAGATGTACAGATTTTCTCTTCTCAAATTTCAGTTAGTTTTTGCAATGAGAGAACGTGTGAAGGATTCGTAAACATCTGAGAAATATTTAGCTCTTCTGAAGGAACTGGAATATATATTCTACTCCTCCATTAACTATTATTTTAAAATGTAAAGTCACCAGCTTGCAGGTGAAAGATACCGAAGCAACATTTTATATATTTTAAGAACAGTATTTATATATGACAAATACTATTTTCCCATCTCAAACAATGGGGAGGTTATTATAAAACGAGTTATTATACGGATCCTAACTGTACTTCACTGGTTGCCTATTGACTGGACGGTAGAGCGACGGTCTCGCTTCATGCAGGTCAGCGTTCAATCCCCAACCGTCCAAGTGGTTGGGTGCCATTCTTTTCCACCCCGTCCAATCCCAAATCCTTATCCTAATCCTTTTTTCAAGTGTCATATAGCAGTAATGGCTTGGCGCTTTCCCCTTGTCAATTTCCTCTCATCTTTACCTATTTCTTCTTGGATATCTATAGCAATTTGCGGTGTTTCTTTGCGATCTTTCAGAGTGGAATTACTTCCTCCAACAATGGATTCTTCCAGATGCACTTGCCAGCTTCTACAGCTTTAGTATGAGGTCATGTAGGCCAGAGATGAACGCTTACTAACAATCAAAGAAGAAGTATTTTCCTTAATCCTGTCCTAAATGATTTCCTGCTGCTAAACTAATTAAATATTGTGAATAGGAACTTCCTATCGCCGAATGCAATTCACCTTGCTGGAGAACAAATTAAACTGTTCTAGGCGTTTTTGAAGCATGTTAATGATACTTCACTGTAGTATATATACTAAATATATGCATATATATAAATATATACTATATATAGGAAATACAATATGTGTATTTCCTTATGTCTTATATGTTGACAACAAATTAGAATTTTGTTCAGGGTTTTTAAGTCGCCCATTTTTTTAATAGAGTCGATTACTGTTCTAAGAATTCTTAACACCATGTTTCTGCTAATTCGTTTCGTTTTAGGGTTTCGTTTCCCCTTGTCAGGAAGGGAAACATTCGTTTCATCTAGTTCTTACTTTCGCTTCCTTTTGGTTTCTCTAATATTTCGGTGAATGTATCTTATGGGTGATGCTCGGGTCTGGTGCTGAGAGTAACTGAGAGGAATTCTGGCGTCTGATGCTGAGAGATCTTCACCACACACAAACACCACTCTCTACACACAAATATCCCTCACTACACACACAAATATCCCTCACTACACACACAAATATTCCTCACTACACACACAATCACTCCTCCAAACACACACATACAAGTCCTGCAGTCATACACAAACCATAGTCCCTACCAAAACAAAAAAATAACTCGCGTCTCCGCAAAGGCTTTACTACTACAAAGGCCACCGGCAGCCACGCCACGCCACACATCACAAACATCACAGTTGCGTGGATCAAAGCGCCGTGGGTCCATCACTTAGCCCTGTATGGGTATTATTAACCTGGAAAATCTGAAACTAAAACGCAAGCACGCGCGCACGCGCGCGCACACGCACACACGCACACGCGCGCGCACACACACACACACACACACACACACACACGCACACACACACACACACACACACGCACACACGCACACGCACACACACGCGCGCACACACACGCGCGCACACACACACACACACACACACACACACACACACACACACACACACACACACACACACACACACGCGGGCGCGCACACACACGCTCACACACACACACACAAACACACACACACACACACACACACACACACACACACACACACACACACACACACACACATACACACTACAGGGGCCGGTGGCTGAGCGGACAGCACGCTGGGCGCATGATCTTGTGATCCCGGGCTCGATTCCGGGCGCCAGCAAGAAACTATGGGCAGAGTTTCTTTCACCCTATGCCCCTGTTACCTAGCAGTAAATAGGTACCTAGAAGTAAGTCAGCTGGCACGGGCTGCTTCCTGGTGTGTGTGTGTGTGTGGTGTAGAGAGGAAAAAATAGTAGTAACAGTTGATTGACAGTTGAGAGGCGAGCCGAAAGAGCAGAACTCAACCCCCGCAAGCACAACTAGGTAAATACAACTAGGTGAGTACATACACCCTCACAAGCACGTCTTGGGTGCCGGACAGGTCACCTTACTTCCCCCATCTAACACAGGCACCAAGCAAGTCCGCCCTCACATAAACATCCCCACCCACTTCACGTTTTCTACACATAAATTTTCCGTTCATTCGAGACTTAATTTTCTCTTACAATGACATGTTTTGTATGTAAATTGTTCCCATATTTTATCCCCTCTTCTAGGGGGTGCTTGGCTGGCCTCGCTTATACTAGTGTTACTGTGATTGGTCGGGTGATTAAGGTAGAGGACTCTTGTAACCGCTTGCAACAACCCTCAGACATAAATCCTGAGTCTCCAGGATTGCAAAAATATTGCAGCTACACAGACCTGTTGCTGGCTACTCCTGCCCCTCAGGTGCCTTCCCGTTCCCAAAACTCTCTCACCATCACCTTTGGATTTTCCAAACATTTCAGCGATTACACGCGCTTCTCGCTGGGGTCAGTGTTTTGTCTCTATTTTTAACCTTTTGAACCTTTTTAAATATATATTTACGTATTCAGTTAGTAACATTTTGCTTATATAATGATGAGATATTTTTGCGTATGCCAGAGGGAGCTTTTATTGAATGTTGCTCTCATTTACATCAAAGAATGTTTATATCTTGCGTGTTGGATATGTAAATCGTTCCGTCCTGGCAATAGAGGTTTGTATCTTCCTACGTTAATCTGTCTTCCCCTCTCTTCTTATTCTCTTCTTGTCTTACTTATACTTTTAGTTTTCACCTTGCGAATTATGTTGCTATACTGTCGATATGTTTCCTTCATTATGGTGTTAGAAGCATTTCATAAGAAAATGCATAAATCTTCGGAATAATGCTAATAGGATTATTGGGTTATTATGTGTGAGCATTATGAATGAAGTTATGAGGTTATCCTTCAACGTCATTTTGCTCTTGTGTGCCCCTCACTTGGGTTATTTTGCTCTTGAGAGCCCTCATTTGAGTTAGCTTGCTCTTGTGGGCTCTCATTTGAGTTATCTTGCCCTTGTAAGCCCTTCACTTGGCTAAAGCTGTAGAGTTCATGGAACTGAAGTATGAAGGAGACGCAGAGTTTCTTGAACATTAAGAAGAACTTGAAAATAAAAACCTAATTTACATAGTCTAAAAACGTTCGGAGAGAGTATAGATGATAATAATATAGATAATAATAATAATAATAATAATTCCCACATAACTTTTCAATTAAAATGATCATATTGTGTCAGTGTACTGTAGGTTTCACTGCCAAGCAAAGTGGCAAGACACAAAATAATGAACAAGTACTTAAGAAAACTTTCTCCGAGGTCAAAGCTCTTTCTTCACTATGTAATAAATATTAAAAAAATTTTTTTATAAAAATATTACATAAACATAAGGCAATACCACATTGGCAAATTGCAGAGCAAGTAAAATCACATTACCATAAAAGTTTGTTACATTACTTTAAGAGGAAAAATATAAGACAATGCTCACAGGAAAAAGTTACCACTTTTCTACAAACGTGAACAATATTGAAGTAAAATGTTAATCTTTTTAGTATATTAATCACTTGTAACAATATTACAGAACTGCTGCCCGAGATGTTATGATTCTCTTACTCTTTTAACAACTTGAGAGAGAGAGATCCGATGCTTCAAGTTTCTGTGAGTAAAATATAGTGAGAACCCACACTTCAAAACAACATATTTACAATAATATACAGAAATATTGTTTAAGGCTTCAAGCAACATATGCAACAGAACAATGTATAGTCTTTTTGTTTCATCTTCATCAAATCTCATAAACACACAAATTAAAACATTAAAGATTTTTTAATTTTTGTACAGAACATTACAGGTCAAAACAATATCTAACTATTGTTACCTAAAGTGATAATGATATTGTGTAAACAACAAATTACGTACATAGATGATCAGGTCAACAGAAAACGAAATAATCAAACATATATAAAATGAGCTGTGACAAGAGAGGAAGGAGAAATAAATCGAAGAGAAGAATTATTTTTCGAAACATTGATTGAGGCGGCTTGTGGGAGGAGCGTGCAGATAAGCTGTAATATATGGGAGGGAGGGAATTATTAGGGGGAAAGCGCTAAGCCATTTCGACTATATAGCACTTGGAAGGGGTCAGGATAAGGATTTTGGGATGGGACGGGGGGGGGGGGAAAGGAATGGGGGGGCCCAACCACTTGGTCGATCGGGGATTGAACGCCGACCTGCATGAAGCGAGGTCATTTTGCGACTTTGAGATGGACTGGGTAGGCAGCAGGGCAGCTTATTTAATAAATGTTAATTGTGTAATATTTGCTGCTTGAATAATATTAAAATATTGAATATTATTGAAAATATTTAATTGGTGTCAAAATTGCTCTCTTTGCGACGGTTAATATGATTTATCTCTGCTGTCTCTCTCATTAGTTCATATACACTCTCGCTAAAAAAATCTCCCTGACCAGCACCTTCTGTCGATAGTACTCTCGCTATCTGACTCTCTCGCTCGCTTACATTCTCGCTGACACTCGCTTAAACATTCTCTCGTGTTATGTGTGTTGACAGTGTTTTCTCTAGCTTACTCTTGTTCACTCTGCTCCGCCTCCTCTCTCTCTCTCTCTCTCTCTCTCTCTCTCACTCTCACTCTCACTCTCACTCTCACTCTTCCTCTTCCATTCCCATTCCCCGCCCTTCCTCTCCCGTCCTCACCATGTGCAGATGTGTACTACACTGACTCTCATTTGTGTTAACATAATGAGACTCCATCTATTGTGTATTTACTATCTAGAGACCGTACTCAGATTATAATTATTACTATTAATATATCTCGTTTTAATTATAATATTGTAATTATATTATTATTCTGATATGCTTGTTCTGTATCGTTTGAATTCTACGATAACTCGAATTCTTTCGCCTGTACTTTATGTATTGATTACATGTTTACTGCAGGCATTAATTTTATCCGAATTCACTTAATTCCTCGTTAATCGCCTGTTAATAGCTTGTTAATCACCTATTAATCCTTAAGAATAATTTAGTTTCTTTAAGGATTTTTCACCTAAATCACCGATTAATATCGTAACCTGTTATTTTGAATGGGAATCGCTGATTTTGAGCCATTGATTCTAAGATTAACATTGTTTTCCTTCACGAAGAAAAGAAGTCAATGTTTTCCTAGAGTCTTGATGGTTCTGTTTAACATGACTGTGCAGTAGAGTTCATCCATCATTTAAAGCCTTCGTTAATTCCCTAAATTGTGAAGCTAACCATAGTCTCCTGACTTTATTCAGGAATTACGGTTTTTAAGTCTTTGAAACTGATAGTTAATCACCTTGTTGTTTGATGATTTTTTGATTATTCAATTATTAATCGAGAGGAATTGATCCATTTCTTCAACTTCGAGAGTTTTACGATAAGAAGATGATGAGTCACAATAATGCGACTGAAGGTATGATGACCAAACCACACACCGGATGATGAAGAGATGACGTTTTCGGTCCCGTATTGTACCATTATTAATTCATATGTGTTATAATGATCACACCCACGACCTGTTAATGGTCTAGGATGGACCGAAACGTCGTCGTCTCTTTATCATCTTCCGATATGTGGTTTGGTTCTTATATTTTACGATAATCCGCTTAATGACTCCAGGGATTAGCTTAAATTCCATATAATTAAGACTGCATAAACTCCGGTATTTTCACTCACCCTTTGTTATCCTTTGTTAAAATCTATTCGTCACGTTTTATTCACAGTAGGTTAATAACTTTCTCTTACCCTTGTCAACTGATAGTTAATGGTTCTTCCAGTGATGGTTAAAAGCTTTCTCTGTCAACATAAGATCAATAGTTCTTCTTGTCCCCCTGAAGGTTAATTTGCTCTCTCTTCGTCCACAATATATAAAGTTAATGTTTAGTTAATGGCATAACTTTTCATCTTCATGTTCTAGATAAATATAGTGACAATAGTGACTTTTGGTAACACTGAAGCTGAGGTTATGTTTTGAGCCTTGGTTAGTCTGTGAGGGGATGAATGAAGAGCTGGATGCGCATATGATTAGAAAGGCTTAATGTCAAGGGTTGAGGCGCGTTGTGGTAACACTGCCGGCTTCGACCTGGAGAGTTGTCCCAGCAAAAAGTTGCATTTTCTGCCTATTGTTGCGAATATATTATCCGTTATTGCAAAAAGAGAGAGAGAATAGTAAGAGGGAGCAAGAGATGAAATGAAAGAGTATTCAAACTAACCTCAAAGCTACTGGTATATTTGTTTCCTATGTACCCCTTTGCCTGAAAATAATTGGTAGTCTTCCAGCTCCTTCGGTGAAATAGGAACACATAGGTTAATGGAAATAACAAATGAGCAGAGCCCACGAAGCCAGCGATGCGCAACAGGCTTTAGGGGTGGTCTGTTAGGCTCTTATGAAAAATCCTGGGAAGAAAGCCTTCAAAATATATTAACTCTACAATATATCACATTAATAATCTTCTCGTGTTTGTGTGTGTGGGTGTGGGTGTGGGGGTTGGTGGGTGGGTGTGAGTGTGTGGGGGTGAGTGGGTGTGTGTGTGTGTTTGTTTTGACGAATGGGCCGCGATGGTATGTCAAGTACAAGTTATTTGCAAGCCGATCACATATATTTTGTTGCAATAATTAGTGGACCAGCTGACGTGGAGGTCACTGAAAGCCACGCCACTCAGAAAGTGGAAAACAGAAACAAAACAAAATCTGCCTTCGTGCATTCAGTGACTGGACAGCTCGTTCTCTTAACTCCGTAAATAATGCAGCTTTGTCAAACGTGTCAATCCATGCGACCTTTCTAGTTAATTGACGCCGTCAACAAAAGTCCCACTCAGGTCAGTGCCCCACTCAGGTCAGTGCCCCACTCAGGTCAGTGCCCCACTCAGGTCAGTGCCCCACTCAGGTCAGTGCCCCACTCAGCAAAGGGTCCCCCCACTCAATACTTAGTTCACGAGAAATCTAACCTTTCAAAATCCGTTCTCGGTAAACGTTAAAATATCAGTGCTTTCATTTTCTTTACAACTCCGCAATTTTGACGAATTGATTCAGTTAAAAACACAAGGTACTGAATTAATTGAGAGGACTGGTTCCTAGAAAAAAAACAGAACGACATAACAAAATAATAGTTGACAAATTTTTAATATCACATTAAAACATATTCATACCTAATGAAGAGACAGTTTATTACAATGAAGCAAGACAATAATACTCGAATATTTTTGTAATATATTGTAACAATATGATTGTCATGATTATACACTGACTAGTATTACTTATTGTATTTGTCAATTGTGTATTGTGTGGCTCAGATGAATTATGAGCTTGAATTATCACACTAGATTTTCTCTTGATCAGTCAACTCTTGCCAGGTCGGATCAGTTCATATATTGCTTCTTCATCTTGATCAGTCAACTCTTGCCAGGTCGGATCAGTTCATATATTGCTTCTTCAATCGATATTTTATTTAAATTTTGGTTAAAACGTAATTTCTTAGGTTAATTAGATTTAAGTTTTTTGCCTGTAATAAGAGAGCAGTTTTTGTGTGTCATGACTAATAAACATTATGGTGAAAATCATGTTTGTGAGTGTCCAGCCTGTGTTTGGGAGTGTCCAGCCTGTGTTTGGGAGTGTCCAGCCTGAGTTTGGGAGTGTCCAGCCTGTGTTTGGGAGTGTCCAGCCTGTGTTTGGGAGTGTCCAGCCTGTGTTTGGGAGTGTCCAGCCTGTGTTTGGGAGTGTCCAGCCTGTGTTTGGGAGTGTCCAGCCTGTGTTTGGGAGTGTCCAGCCTGTGTTTGGGAGTGTCCAGCCTGTGTTTGGGAGTGTCCAGCCTGTGTTTGGGAGTGTCCAGCCTGTGTTTGGGAGTGTCCAGCCTGTGTTTGGGAGTGTCCAGCCTGTGTTTGGGAGTGTCCAGCCTGTGTTTGGGAGTGTCCAGCTTGTGCGTGTGAGTCTCCAGCTTTTGTGAGAGGTCGAGAATCATGGGTTCCTGAGGCTTCACTGAAACCTAATCTGGGCTTCGTACTCTTCCCATGCACTCGGGCTTGTTGTCTAGGAATCCAACCTCTCAGTCCTCTCTGCAATTGCTCAGAGAAATGCAAGCATTCGAGAGGGATAGTGTGAGAGTTTGTTAATAGTCTTCCGTGTGTGTGTGTGTGTGTGTGTACGTGTGTGTGTGTGTATGTGCACGTGTGTGTGTGTGTGTGTGTGTGTGTGTGTGTGTGTGTGTGTGTGTGTGTGTGTGTGTGTGTGTGCACGTGTGTGTGCACGTGTGTGTGTGTGTGTGTGTGTGTGTGTGTGTGTGTGTATGTGCACGTGTGTGTGTGTGTGTGCGCGTGCGTGTGTGTGTGTGCGTGCGTGCGTGCGTGCGTGCACGTGTGTGTGGGCTACACTGGACATGGGCAGAGCCTTGTCCGTCCGGCCCAACACATTGATTATGACCTACGCAAAATATTGCTAATATGTTCATCTCTCCACGAGACTCTGCCGAGACCTGCCCTTCTTGAAACTATATAGTTCTAGTCCAGTCTCTCTCTCTAATTTTAGTATCCGTTATCATAATAGATAAACACCTTTTATCCCAATAGACAACCAAGTTCATTATAAATTGTTGTTAAAAGAAAAAACTTGATTCTCATGTTTTTTTTATTTTATTTTATTTCATTGTATTGCCTGCAGGAGTCTGTTTCATTATACTGCCTGCAGGAGTCTGTTTCATTGTATTGCCTGCAGGAGTCTGTTTCATTATATTGCCTGCAGGTGTCTGTTTCATTGTACTGCCTGCAGGAGTCTGTTTCATTATATTGCCTGCAGGAGTCTGTTTCATTGTACTGCCTGCTGGAGTCTGTTTCATTATACTGCCTGCAGGAGTCTGTTTACATTGTACTGCCTGCAGGAGTCTGTTTCATTATATTGCCTGCAGGAGTCTGTTTCATTGTACTGCTTGCTGGAGTCTGTTTCATTATACTGTCTGCAGGAGTCTGTTTCATTATACTGCCTGCAGGAGTCTGTTTCATTATACTGCCTGCAGGAGTCTTGACCAACGTCCCTGTTGTATTAAAAGAAATAACGTAACTCCGCCCTCAGCGAATGGTTCAACGCCCTAGGAATGCCCTCGTAAACTTTTGCGATTTCTTGTGCGCTAAGAAACATGTTTTCTATAAGATATTGCATTATATATATATCGTGTACTAAGAAATATGTTTGCAATAAGAATATCACCTACATACACACAGGTCCTGTCTCCTACAGCCGAGATTAGGTGGATTTCATCAATGGCATTTGCTGGATTTGCCATATCAGAAATTCGTGTAAGTGTTGTTACACGAATGGGGAGTGTAAAGTAATGGGGTGCTTGCCCAGGAGATGGGTATGCACCCTATACCTATCTATAGGGAAGCGGTGGAGAGGCCTACAGAGACACGTAATAGGTTAAGGGGAAACTGAACCCCACAGTTCATTTAGCCAAGTTTCATTTCGTTACCTTCATTCAGTTCGTTTAATTAGTTCATTTAGTTAGCTGCATTTAGCTAATCGTTTTGTGAAGCTAGATACGCAGTTTTCTTTTTTCTTTTGTATAAGTAGAAGTACATATGTCAATAGTCTTTCTATATCACAAGTGATTCATGAAGTGAATATAACAGTCTCTATACAGGCAGTTTACAGCTGCGGCGAGTCAGTCACACAGTTACTAATCTTGATCCATATCCACCCAACTGGGCGGCAGCTTTACAGTCATGTGCAGCCTGCACCTACAGTAAGCAAATTTTGGGTACTTGTCTCAGATTTCTGGTAGTACATCATTACATTACCTGCACGTCTTGAGCACCATTGTCAGTCTCAGACCACATGTCAGACCAGTTCTGGAGTATGCAGCCCCAAAGTGGAATTTATATCTCAAGACGAAGTTAGAGAGTCTTCACAGGTATGCCACCAGATTAATTCCATCAACGTGATGTGATCTACGAAGAAAGGGTTCAAGATTTAAACTTCGCTTCGCTGGAAGGCAGCAGAGCTGGTGAAGACATGATTATCACATACAAATTTTTTAATAACTGACAAGATAATGGACAATTTTACATGGATGACACTTTATAAAACTGGAGGCACTGGGTATGAGTAATTTGGAATTAGGATGACGGGGATATGGTCGAGATTAACAACATACGTTAGTTTAAACGTAGATATGACAGATAACAATTGTTGGTCTGTAGGCCTATCATCAGTGGGCCTAGAGATGAAAGGGCTTGGGCAAAGAGCCCGCGCTCGACCTTGGAAGCACACTTAAGTGAGCACACACAATTGAGAGCCGGGATCAAATAGCCAAAGCTAAACACCCGCAAGCACAATTGATGAGTTCAACTAGGTGAATACACCCATTGGATCACTCTAAATTATTCTGCGACACACTGGACTACACACCTGGACACACTGGCACGTACACCTGGCCACACTTGGACACATAATGCTGTAGTTGGACATTCTGGACACTCTAAGACACATTTGGCTTCATGTAGGCTCACACGACTACAACAGGACACATCAGACTATACCCAGATACACTTGCCCACTTCAGGACACACTTGAACACATGTGACCTCAGGCAAACGGCAACTGGAAACACTTGGCCACATTTGGCCTCAAGCAAACGGCAACTGGCCACACTTGGCCACATTTGGCCTCAGGCAAACGGCCACTGGCCACATTTGGGCCACGGAAGTAGACCTGGATACACCTGACTACGCTCAGATATTTGTATATCCTGTCGCGTACAGGAAGCGGTTAATGATGCGCTTGTCGATGTCACCATAGCCAAGGATTGACGTCAAATCCACGTGGTAATCCATCCATTTCCTGGTCATAACCAACGTGTTTCTATAGAACATCATCACAATCACCTGAATCTAAATACGTGGAAGCACATTTGATTGTAAATTCTACATAATCCCGCTGTACCTTTGAGGTTCAGGGTATTATAACAATTGTATACACTGGCTAGCCCTAAGGCACAGCCTCACCTGAGTACTCATGGGTAAGCCCAGTCACACTAGAACACACTTGATCACACTTCACATCATCAAAACACACTACACCTCACGTGAGGACTATAGGCTACACCTGGAACACACAAGGTTCCATCTGCACACACAAGATTCCATCTCAACACACTATCTTCTTCAGGCCTCACTAAACACACTAGGGCCCCACCTGAACACACTAGGGCCCCACCTGAACACACTGGGGCCCCACCAAACACACTGGGGACCCCCCCCCACCACCAAACACACTGGGGCCCCCCCACCAAACACACTGGGGCCCCCCCCACCAAACACACTGGGGGCCCCCACCAAACACACTGGGGGCCCCCACCAAACATACTGGGGGCCCCCACCAAACACACTGGGGGCCCCCACCAAACACACTGGGGACCCACCCCACCAAACACACTGGGGCCCCCCCACCAAACACACTGGGGGCCCCCACCAAACACACTAGGGCCCCACCAAACACACTGGGGCCCCACCAAACACACTGGGGCCTCACCAAACACACTAGGAGCCCCACCAAACACACTGGGGCCCCACCAAACACACTGGGGCCCCACCAAACACACTGGGGCTCCACCAAACACACTGGGGCCTCACCAAACACACTAGGAGCCCCACCAAACACACTGGGGCCCCACCAAACACACTGGGGCCCCACCAAACACACTAGGCCCCCCACCTGAACACACTAGGGCCCCACCAAACACACTGGGGCCCCCACCAAACACACTGGGGTCCCCACCAAACACACTGGGGCCCCCACCTGAACACCCTCGTCCCTCACCTGAACACCCTCGTCCCTCACCTGAACACCCTCGTCCCCCACCTGAACACCCTCGTCCCCCACCTGAACACCCTCGTCCCCCACCTGAACACCCTCGTCCCCCACCTGAACACGGATACATCAGAAAACACCTGGCAGCCAGCTGTGGCTACCGAGAAGTCAGTGGGATCGTTCAGGTCTGCTTCACACGTTCCTCTTCCTCTGGACACCAACGAACCCCGTTACTTGTCTGGGGTTTTGCGGTCATGTTTGCATTGGGTTTGATTTGTTCATTAGCCTCGTGTGGGCAAGCTGCAATTGCATTAATTTGAGTGACTTAAAACTCTGCCGGCTCATTGGTATTCTGTTGACGTCGCACTTACATTCAAAATTGTATCGACTCCTTGCTGGAACTCCTCTTGTTCTCCCTCTTGCTCTCTGGAATATTTTAGTTTCTAATATATTTTCTTAAAACACCCCCATACCCTAAGGGGCATTCTCCCTGAAGATTTTATTTTATATTACATTCTGTGTATGTGTGTGTACATGCATTTGATTCAGTATACTATATATCCAAGTATTAATATATATATATATATATATATATATATATATATATATATATATATATATATATATATATATATATATATATAAACAAAATAATAGGGGTGGTAGGAGAAGAAAGGATTTTAAAGTGTTTAGTGAGAATCCACAAGGTCCTCTCTGAATGCTCTTTATTTTCTTCTTCGAGGCTGTGGGTCCTTACAATTGCACCAGAGGTGGTACCCCTAATAATAATATATATATATATATATATATATATATATATATATATATATATATATATATATATATATATATATATATATATGCAATTGACGATCACAAAACACTGATCATTTTATGCGGAAAATCCACAGAGAAATATGAAATGAGGTGAACGTTTCGGCCCGCTAAAGCCTTTGTTAACACCAGACTGACTGAATCTGGTGTTGACAAAGAATCTGAGTCCATCGCAAGAATGGACTCAGAAGAATCTGAGTCAGTCTGGTGTTGACAAAGGCTTTAGCGGGCCGAAACGTTCACCTCATTTCATATTTCTGTGGATTTTCCGCATAAAATGATCAGTGTTTTGTGATCGTCAATTGCATATATATATATATATATATATATATATATATATATATATATATATATATATATATATATATATATATATATATATATATATATATATATATATTATTAGGGGTACCACCTCTGGTGCAATTGTAAGGACCCACAGCCTCGAAGAAGAAAATAAAGAGCATTCAGAGAGGACCTTGTGGATTCTCACTAAACACTTTAAAATCCTTTCTTCTCCTACCACCCCTATTATTTTGTTTATATATATATATATATATATATATATATATATATATATATATATATATATATATATATATATATATATATATATATATATATTATATCAAGAATCTTCCCTTGATATTAACAAGATGTCAACATGATTCAGAGGAACATCAGTTTGAGTTAACTCGTTGAAGAACACAACTGCAGGACCCAACGAGCACGTGGATATTTCTAATTACCAATTCACGCTTGATGCCGTCCGGAGAATATACGCTCGTCGAACTTGGAAAATCCCAGCCACTGGTCATGCTGGAGGCCCCAACCACTTGGGCTGGACGGTAGAGCGACGGTCTCACTTCATGCAGGTCGGCGTTCAATCCCCGACCGTTCAAGTGGTTGAGGCACCATTCCTTCCCGTGCATGACTGTGTTAGATGCTTTCTAACATTGTCATAAATCTCTCGCTCGAAGGTCAGGCATGAGTCTTCCCTCTCTGAACCTCTCTTTATGTTACAATACGTAAACATACATTTCTTTATGTATTTTTTCTATTTTGGTTACATAATACACACTCATTGTCACACAGCTTACGCTCTAGTTCCCTCTATAGCTCTAGGTCTTTGTTACTGGCTCCCCCTTGCATAGGTCTTGATTCTTTTCTATACATTCCGTTTCTCTTCAGAGCTTGTGATGGGCCACTTGTAGCCAGAGGGGTTGTGAGGGGGTTGTGATGGGCCACTTGTAGCCA
The DNA here is from genome assembly GCF_040958095.1 of Procambarus clarkii. Classification (NCBI taxonomy): domain Eukaryota; kingdom Metazoa; phylum Arthropoda; class Malacostraca; order Decapoda; family Cambaridae; genus Procambarus; species Procambarus clarkii. The sequence continues at coordinate 9,197,344 of NC_091157.1, forward strand.
GAGGGGTTGTGAGGGGGTTGTGATGGGCCACTTGTAGCCAGAGGGGTTGAGAGGGGGTTGTGATGGGCCACGTGTAGCCAAAGGGGTTAAGAGGTGGTTGAGATGGGCCCCATGTGGCCAGAGGGGCATTTCCTGTCCCAGGGGCAGGTGTGGCCTCTCCCGGATGTCAAGCACGTCTCGGGTGTCCTTAGAACGAGAGATTTTCATCTCGTGTATTTAAAGGTTGTATTAAATCTATCTTGTATGGAGCCCGACCCGCGAATTAAGGTGTTTGCCATGTGTTCCATTTGGTGTTTGTATTCCATCTTGGTGTTTGTCTACTCTGATGTTTGATTAAAGCTGATAATGAGATTGATGTTTATTCCTAAAACTGCTTAATATTGGACCTAAGAATAATGAAGAACGTGAACAGTTCGCTAAATATACATGTTTTGCTTACGAGGGAGAGTACTGTGACAACTTTAATTAGGCATTTCTGTGTTAATTTGCTCTTGGATTAGAAGTTAGATAAATTTACAAATTATTGGTTCAAGTTGCTCAATCCATTGTTAGGGAAATGTATAAATTGGAAATTGAAACTCGTCCTGCAAGCTCATGTAGATGAGCAAACACAACCACACACATCCGATTGGCGTGAAGTCACCAGTGGAGTCCCACAGGGCTCTGTACTCGGTCCTATCTTGTTTCTGATATATGTAAATGATCTCCCAGAGGGTATCGATTCATTTCTCTCAATGTTTGCGGACGATGCCAAAATTATGAGAAGGATTAAAACAGAAGAGGTTTGAGGCTTCAAGAAGACCTTGACAAGCTTAAGGAATGGTCGAACAAATGGTTGTTAGAGTTTAACCCAACCAAATGTAATGTAATGAAGATAGGTGTAGGGAGCAGGAGGCCAGATACAAGGTATCATCTGGGAGAGGAAATTCTTCAGGAGTCAGAGAAAGAAAAAGACTTGGGGGTTGATATCACGCCAGACCTGTCTTCTGCAGCACATATCATGAAAGTAACATCAGCGGCATATGCCAGGCTGGCCAACATACGAACGGCATTCAGAAACTTGTGTAAAGAATCATTCAGAACTTTGTATACCACATATGTCAGGCCAATCCTGGAGTATGCAGCCCCAGCATGGAGTCCATATCTAGTCAAGGATAAGACTAAACTGGAAAAGGTTCAAAGGTTTGCCACCAGACTAGTACCCGAGCTGAGAGGTATGAGCTACGAGGAGAGACTACGGGAATTAAACCTCACTTCGCTGGAAGACAGAAGAGTTAGGGGGGGACATGATCACCACATTCAAGATTCTGAAGGGAATTGATAGGGTAGATAAAGACAGTCTATTTAACACAAGGGGAACACGCACAAGGGGACACAGGTGGAAACTGAGTGCCCAAATGAGCCACAGAGATATTAGAAAGAACTTTTTTAGTGTCAGAGTGGTTGACAAAAGGAATGCATTAGGAAGTGATGTGGTGGAGGCTGACTCCATACACAGTTTCAAGTATAGATATGATAGAGCCCAATAGGCTCAGGAATCTGTACACATGTTGATTGACGGTTGAGAGGCGGGACTAAAGAGCCAGAGCTAAACCCCCGCAAACACAACTAGGTGAGTACACCTAGGTGAGTACACACACACACACACACACACACACACACACACACACACACACACACACACACACACACACTCTCGCCTAGTTGTACTCACCTAGTTGTGCTTGCGGGGGTTGAGCTCTGGCTCTTTGGTCCCGCCTCTCAACCGTCAATCAACAGGTATATTGATTTCCTGTGTGTGTGTGTACTCAACTAGGTGAGTACACACACACAGGAAATCAATATACCCATACACACATACACACACACACACACACACACACACACACACACACACACACACACACACACACACACACACATATATATTCACACAAATGTGTGAATGTGGCACATGGGTGACAAAGAGTGCTGGGAAGACGGGACACCACGAGCGTAGCTCTCATCCTGTAACTACACTTAGATAATTACACTTAGGTAATTACACACACACCAGCTATTTAGCATTCTATTTCAAAAGTTATATATGAATTAACTGCTGTTTGCAATAGTACAGATCTCAACTTTTCTTAAATTAGTGTCAAATTTGGTGAACACCTTCCATAGTTATTATGAATCTCGTCGTGGATATGTTTTCTTCCAGTGATAGTTTTATAAATATATTTTAGAATCATGTAATATGCCTGGAAATGAATTCATTTACCTGAATTTACCCGAGGGCCACTAACACTCTAGTGGCCTGGACGAGAACAGGAAGCCAGTTGCTTGTCAAAGGTCTCCCCCATTAATATACCTTGAAATTATGTACTATGCCTGGAAATAAATTAATATATCTTGGAATCATGTAATATGCCTTGGAATAAATTAATATATCTTGGAATCATCTAATATGCCCGAAAACTGAGTAATTAATCTAAAAACATGTAATTTTCTTGGAAATCACAAATTCTTCCCTTTATCCAACCTTAATACCCCAGAACAAGTGAATTTTAGAATTAAACATTGATTTAGATAACATTCAGGACCTTCGTTAGTCACGTAATCAGTAAGAAGCATGATTTTTGAGATCACGTAATGATTTGTGATGAGTTGAGGAGCTTAATTTGTAAGGAAGCTTTGTATGCTCGTCCTTTGGGCATTATGTATTGTGGTAGTGTGATGGGAGTTTGCAAATGCATAGGAAACACGTTCAAAACTACCTGGAGGTGTTTTTTCAGAGTGTGCAAGACGAACCGGCTTAGTGCTACTTGTTTTAGTCCTGAAAGACAAAGCGGGTTAGAAAACAGTTTAATAAAACTGTTTATTAATAAGAACTGATTAAACTGATTATTAAAAATTAAACTGATTTTTAATAAAATCTTGCAATCTGTGATGAATAGTACTTCGCATCCCTTACCTCTTAGTGTCTATGGGACATGCCCAGTCTACAAGTATGTTGCACCTGTTGTGTTATAATTTAACTATTGTGACGTACGAATTCTTTGTGGAATATGGCCTTAAGGTTGTGGATGGAGGTGGTTCCCACCACTTCTTCTTTCGGAGCATTCTTCTTCTTCTTCATTTCTCGTACAGGGTACGAGAATTTCTTCGACTCATTTGCATTTCCAGCTTCCACTTACGACCTCTTCTTCCATACTTCCTTTGAATTTAAAAGAGGCTGTCCTTGTCCATCTTGTTTACACCCTTCAGTACCTTGTATGTTTTGATCATATCTCCTCTTTTTTCTACTCTTCTTGAAGGATGTGACGTCTATACTTTCCTTAACCTATCGTCATAGCTTAGCCTTCTTAGCTCTAGCACTAATCTTGACAGTACGTTTATGGCTATTCTCCATAAAACAAAAAGTAGTTGGTGTTTAACGATTTTAAATAAATTTCCGTAATAATACTAAAAAAACAATTTAAGTGGATAATATATTATTTTATGCTATGGATGCCCTGGGTGTTATAGTGTTTCCTGAGTGTAAAACAAAAACAAAGCAACAAAAGCAAATTTTGTTTTTGTTCTGACCAAATAATTCCCCTTTTGTACATCTCTACAACCCATGCAGCCAGGCACTGATCTTGCACGTGTGTGCTTGTACAACAGTTGTGGGGGATACGCTCATTCTTGATGTGATTACACCCATTCTTGCACTACGGGCTCACCATAGCCCGTGCTACTTGGAACTTTATGTTCCAAGTAACGAATCTTTAACAACAACAACAACCCATTCGTGATGTGATCACACCCATTCTTAATGTTCACGCCCATTCTTGATGTGATCACGCCCATTCTTGATGTGATCACGCCCATTCTTGATGTCATTACGCCCATTTTTGATGTGATTACGCCCATTTTTTATGTGATTACGCCCATTTTTGATGTGATCACGCCCATTCTTGATGTGATCACACCCATTCTTGATGTGATCACGCCCATTCTTGATGTGATCACGCCCATTCTTGATGTGATCACGCCCATTCTTGATGTGATCACACCCATTCTTGATGTGATCACGCCCATTCTTGATGTGATCACGCCCATTCTTGATGTGATCACGCCCATTCTTGATGTGATCACGCCCATTCTTGATGTGATCACACCCATTCTTGATGTGATCACGCCCATTCTTGATGTGATCACGCCCATTCTTGATGTGATCACACCCATTCTTGATGTGATCACGCCCATTCTTGATGTGATCACGCCCATTCTTGATGTGATCACGCCCATTCTTGATGTGATTACGCCCATTTTTTATGTGATTACGCCCATTTTTGATGTGACCACGCCCATTCTTGATGTGATCACACCCATTCTTGATGTGATCACCCCCATTCTTGATGTGATCACCCCCATTCTTGATGTGATCAACCCCATTCTTGATGTGATCACGCCCATTCTTGATGTGATCACACCCATTCTTGATGTGATCACGCCCATTCTTGATGTGATCACGCCCATTCTTGATGTGATCACGCCCATTTTTGATGTGATCACGCCCATTCTTGATGTGATCACGCCCATTCTTGATGTGATCACGCCCATTCTTGACGTGATCACGCCCATTCTTGACGTGATCACGCCCATTCTTGATGTGATCACGCCCATTCTTGATGTGATCACGCCCATTCTTGATGTGATCACGCCCATTCTTGATGTGATCACGCCCATTCTTGATGTGATCACGCCCATTCTTGATGTGATCACGCCCATTCTTGATGTGATCACGCCCATTCTTGATGTGATCACACCCATTCTTGATGTGATCACACCCATTCTTGATGTGATCACGCCCATTCTTGATGTGATCACGCCCATTCTTGATGTGATTACGCCCATTTTTGATGTGATTACGCCCATTTTTGATGTGACCACGCCCATTCTTGATGTGATCACGCCCATTCTTGATGTGATCACACCCATTCTTGATGTGATCACCCCCATTCTTGATGTGATCACCCCCATTCTTGATGTGATCAACCCCATTCTTGATGTGATCAACCCCATTTTTGATGTGATCACGCCCATTCTTGATGTGATCACGCCCATTCTTGATGTGATCACGCCCATTCTTGATGTGATTACGCCCATTTTTGATGTGATTACGCCCATTTTTGATGTGATTACGCCCATTCTTGATGTGATCACGCCCATTCTTGATGTGATCACGCCCTAGCTGGCCTGATGTGCCATCCTATATTACCCATTGGTCAGGCCATCAACCGATGCGTATCGCTAGTTCGCCTATAATCACGACCAATTTATCTGTCCAAATCAGGCGATTTCCGTCTCGCCCGTCCACACTGTCACGGAGAGCCGGACTTGCCTCAACGATGGGGCATCAGAGGTCCGAGCCAGCGTATATTAGAGGTCCTAGCCAGCGTATATTAGAGGTCCGAGCCAGCGTATATTAGAGGTTCGAGCCAGCGTATATTAGAGGTCCGAGCCAGCGTATATTAGAGGTCCGAGCCAGCGTATATTAGAGGTCCGAGCCAGCGTATATTAGAGGTCCGAGCCAGCGTATATTAGAGGTCCGAGCCAGCGTATATTAGAGGTCCGAGCCAGCGTATATTAGAGGTCCGAGCCAGCGTATATTAGAGGTCCGAGCCAGCGTATATTAGAGGCCCGAGCCACCGTATATTATAGGTCCGAGCCAGCGTATATTATAGGTCCGAGCCAGCGTATATCAGAAGAAAATCAAGAGGGCATCACAGGTTTGCGTAGCATGGTATTAGCATGGTACCATGGTAGCATAGTATCAGGGGTCTGCGTAGCATGGTATTAGGGGGTCTGCGTAACATTGTATCAGGGGTCTGCGTAAGCGGGCTTTATAGGTCCGCGCAGGCGGACATCAGTGGTCTGCGCAGGCACGTGGTGGCCACCGATGACGACTGCATACAGAGCGCAGCAGCGGCGCGCATTTACCATGCGCGGCACGCATATGGCATGGGCGACGCGCGCCACTAAGCGCCTCTCTCGTTAACCTGACAGTGAACCAGACGCAGGTGGGGGCCATCGGGCGTGCAGGTGGGCACCCTACAGGCCGTACTCCATCCTGTACCCAATGCCACGCCTAACCAGGCAAGGGTGGGGGTATGTGGGTTAATGGGGGGGCGGAGGAAACGTGTGTTGCCCCATCAACATACTCGTCACCCTGCAATCTTTCCCACCTACTGCTCCTAGCTCCCATTTCCAGGACTTTCCTATTTAAGTATATACCCAAAGACCTTTGCCTTGTCTCTGTCTTCAACCCCAAAATCATCCTTGATCCGAAGAATTATTTACGTTTATCGTCTCAGGGGCGGCCCTCAGGGGGCCCTCAGTGGGTCTGTGGGACATGTTGGGCTCCATCATAGTCACCTGTGACGTCAGTGGGACCCACCTACCCCGTAACAAGTGCCGGAGTCCACCCATCTGTTCCTGTGACTGACAGCAACATATTGTATTGGTGCGCTGGTAAATGGACTCCAACATGCATTTAGAATATCATTGTCGAAAGCTTCTGACACAGCTGATTTCTGACGTCTGTTGGGCTATTGGTTTCTGACACCTTTAGAGTAGATGGTTTCTGATGTACGATACGTAGCTGGTTTCTTATGCCTATGAATAGCTTGTTTGTGACGCCTTTTCGAGCGGTTGGTTTCTGACACGTTTTAAACACCTGGTATCTGACGCTTGCAAATAGACTGATTTCACACGCCCTTTGCACACCTGGTTTTGGGTGTCTGTGGATCTCGTAGGTAGAAAGGAATTGAGGTTTTGATTACCCAGAGGAATGGAATATTAGAAATGTAAATGTTGTTGTTGTTTTAGATTTAGCTACTCAGAGCGAAGCGTCCCATGTAGCACGGGCTATGGTGAGCCCGAAAAAAATGTGAATATGTCTCCCCAGTTATATATATGCAGCCGGCAGTGACACACCCACCTGAGGCGCTTCTAAAAGGAAACTCGCTTAAGGGTTATTTAAAAAGTTAGTCAATATGTGCAACCTATGTCTAGTAAAAGTTGTTATTTCAAGAAAGTCCAGTTGAAATAAATTTCTTAATTCAATCTTATTCACGTCTCTACCCTGGAAACACAAACCGAAACTGTCTCTATTTTCCGCTTGTTACAACTTGTAATAAAGTTGTTACATCTTGGCTTAACGTGTTAATGACGTATTAGAACGTTGTTACAACTTGCTATATTGGTTGTTATAACTGGTTAGGTGGTGTTAAAACTTGTTCGAACGTTGTACCAACGTCGTAGTTTCGGTGTGTGTTTGGCGGGTATTCAGCTGCTGCTGCTACGAGACTTCTCATTATGAGCTCGTTATAGTATTCCCTGATCAACGTCAAAGTGATTCACAAATAATTATTTTCATTTAAATGCATATTCATCCCAAATTCAGCTCTTGTAAGTACTTTTCAATTGTTCTCGTTTTTTTTCATCTGGCATGATGTGTTTTATTCTAATTTATATTATCTTTATCTGAAAGTACTCGACTTCAAGTCTAAAGATCAGAGAGAGAAACAAAGAAACGGAGAGTGAGAGAGAGATAAATAGAGGGAGAGAGCAAGAGAAATTGAAACGCATAGCGGGAGAAATAGAAACAGAGAGAGAGAAACAGAAAGAGTGAAAGAGAGAGAAACAGAAAGAGTGAAAGAGAGAGAAACAGAAGGAGTGAAAGAGAGAGAAACAGAAGGAGTGAAAGAGAGAGAAACAGAAAGAGTGAAAGAGAGAGAAACAGAAAGAGTGAAAGAGAGAGAAACAGAAAGAGTGAAAGAGAGAGAAACAGAAGGAGTGAAAGAGAGAGAAACAGAAGGAGTGAAAGAGAGAGAAACAGAAAGAGTGAAAGAGAGAGAAACAGAAAGAGTGAAAGAGAGAGAAACAGAAGGAGTGAAAGAGAGAGAAACAGAAGGAGTGAAAGAGAGAGAAACAGAAAGAGTGAAAGAGAGAGAAACAGAAAGAGTGAAAGAGAGAGAAACAGAAGGAGTGAAAGAGAGAGAAACAGAAAGAGTGAAAGAGAGAGAAACAGAAAGAGTGAAAGAGAGAGAAACAGAAAGAGTGAAAGAGAGAGAAACAGAAAGAGTGAAAGAGAGAGAAACAGAAGGAGTGAAAGAGAGAGAAACAGAAGGAGTGAAAGAGAGAGAAACAGAAAGAGTGAAAGAGAGAGAAACAGAAAGAGTGAAAGAGAGAGAAACAGAAAGAGTGAAAGAGAGAGAAACAGAAAGAGTGAAAGAGAGAGAAACAGAAAGAGTGAAAGAGAGAGAAACAGAAAGAGTGAAAGAGAGAGAAACAGAAAGAGTGAAAGAGAGAGAAACAGAAAGAGTGAAAGAGAGAGAAACAGAAAGAGTGAAAGAGAGAGAAACAGAAAGAGTGAAAGAGAGAGAAACAGAAAGAGTGAAAGAGAGAGAAACAGAAAGAGTGAAAGGGAGAGAAACAGAAAGAGTGAAAGGGAGAGAAACAGAAAGAGTGAAAGGGAGAGAAACAGAAAGAGTGAAAGGGAGAGAAACAGAAAGAGTGAAAGAGAGAGAAACAGAAAGAGTGAGAGAGAGAGAAACAGAGAGAGTGAGAGAGAGAGAATTAAGGGAGGTGGTGGTGGTGAGACGAGCCAGAGATCCCCTACTGTTTGTGTTATGTCAGTGCCTGTGTCTCCACCCTCTTGCTGGCCTTCAACAGGATCTCCCGTTAACCAATCACTGCCCTGCAGGAACCTCTCAAACTACAACCTCAAATCACCATCTCCAACCACCACCTAGCGAAGAAGGCACACCGCTGGTCCTAAGATGCTTTTAACTGCAATAACTTGGTGTTGAATAAGCCACATGGGAGTAATATAAACAATCCAAGTCTATCGTCATGTCGCAGGATACAAAGAAATACCTGTTCTTAATGTGAAGGAATTCACGAATTTTTTAAACGAAAACACTTATTTTGTATGTTTAATTTTGTCAACCACCGGAATGTGTCATGTGTCATTTTCCTATTAAACCGAGTTTCATGACAAACGGGAACGCAATGACAGGGATTTAACCAAATAACATAACCAGATTACAGAAACTCCAAAATTTTACCATTTTTAACCAAGTATAAAACTGTGTTGGTAGGAATGAGTATACACAATGTACTCATTCTTACTTATTCAGTGTACTTTGTATACCGTAGTGTTTGTACACTCTTAAACACATTTACTCAGTCCAAATTCACCAGACTTGATTTTCAATCCCCTTTTCTGTCCTGCTAAATTATTGTCACTAAAGGAGTCCCGAAGCATAAGAGAGTGAACTGGAAAATTACCTGAACATGTTAAATAACCTAACACACCCACCTATCTGAAAGCCCAACGCAAGAATTTCACCAATGCACAGTGATTAGAGACGTCAAATTTTCACTGCCATTATGTTCACACGATAAAGCCTCCCCCCCCACCCACCCCCAAAAAAAGTCTTTTAACAGGATTCGAACGAAAGCTTTCTATCCTGCTGTTCACATCCTATCTCGGTCCGCTCCTGCTGTTTGGTTCCAGTGCTCAAGCATTTGTTTTGCATTTAATTGAAGAATTAAGACCGGAATTTCCTTAAGCCATTTCGTATTAAATAATTCCTCTTCAGAAGGATCGAAAGTACTTAAGAAAATTCCTGTCTTAATCCTTCCTTCCTGGTCCGACACTGTCACATTGTTCATCAAGTGTTAATTTCTTTGTGATTTACACACACACACACACACACACACACACACACACACACACACACACACACACACACACACACACATTGAGGCGGGACCAAAGAGCCAGAGCTCAACCCCCGCAAACACAACTAGGTGAGTACATTATATATATATAATATATATATATATATATATATATATATATATATATATATATATATATATATATATATATATATATATATATATATATATAATGTCGTACCTAGTAGCCAGAACGCACTTCTCTGCCTACTATGCAAGGCCCGATTTGCCTAATAAGCCAAGTTTTACTGAATTAATATATTTTCTCTATTTTTTTTCTTATGAAATGATAAAGCTGCCCATTTCATTATGTATGAGGTCAATTTTTTTTTATTGGAGTTAAAATTAACGTAGATATATGACCGAACCTAACCAACCCTACCTAACCTAACCTAACCTATCTTTATAGGTTAGGTTAGGTAGCAGAAAAAGTTAGGTTAGGTTAGGTTAGGTAGGTTAGTTTCAAGCATTACATGTTCAGTGAAAAGTTTCATTATTATATTCAAGTATTGTAAATTCTTTTTACATTCGCTTATTTTTACATATGCTCTTGGTGTTCGTCAAATGTTTAGATGTGTAATCCCTGTCACACATGGGACTCCTGGCGTATAGTCCAGGACACTGTATTGATGAATGTCTGTACATTATGTATAATCATTCCTGGACATGTATTTTTGTACACTATGTATTCTCATTCCTTTCAGCGGGACCTGATGATACATGACTCGTGTTATCATGCGTAGAGATTTCACTCTTTGTGTTTAATATAATAGTGTTACTCATCTGGTTTTTCCTGGAACACGAACCTCCAATCGATTTACAACCTAGGCTTCCAGATTATAGCAGGGTTAGTTTGAGTCGTACTGAATTGAGCCCAATCGTCACTTTCTGCCAAAGCCCGAGCACAGTTGAAGTCTCCTTGAACATTAACTTTTTAAATAAAACATGTACGTTTTTTACTTTTGACCGAGATTATATAGTTAATTTTTTTATATTTTGCATTTAGACAATTTTTTTCTAGTATCACGAGTTCATTGTTCATCTTTACCTTCATTTTTACTTTTTTAAGGTTTTATATATGTAAGTTGATACTGAAACGGCAACTAAATAATAAATGCGATATTCACTATCCACCAAATTTATATATTATTATATATATTTTTTAAATTCGCTTTCCACCCAGTAAGTCCATAGGTGACACAATCCCCAGACCACCCGGAGCCCCAGACTCGGGGGCCATAGCAGAAGGATGTTTTAGTGCGTTATACAGCAGTATACAGCGTTATACAGCAGTATACAGCGTTATACAGCAGTATACAGCGTTATACAGCAGTATACAGCGTTATACAGCAAGGTGGTACATTTGTGCCTGTCCTGTAATTTCCTTGCCATCAAACTGTGCCTCTTCTTGAGGCAACGAAAAGTCCGATCATGTGATATTCAATCTTGAATCATCAATCGTTTATCAATGCAGGAGCAGGTGGCGCTATTCATTGCATAATGACAAGTCGAAGTGACTACTTAAGACACGTATCTTGCCTCTCCTTTGTCAATCAGTTCATAGAGACCGTCGTATCACCAAACAACCCAATATACAGTTAGGAAAATCAAACAATGCCCTCCCAATGTCTTGACTTACCTCAATAGCTCGTGTGACATCAACGTGTTAATAATAGAAGCACTCGCCTCCTACAAAAGACAGCGCTGGTTATAATGAGGTATCACATTCACTCCAAAAAAAAATCTACCACTTGCGGGTTATTCATGCCCGTGCCTCCCTCTTGGGTGGCTTAATCTTCATCAATCAGTCAACTAATCATAATGAAATTTGTGTATGATGAGCTCCTGTGTCTGGTTAGTCTGTCGAGGACGCCACCAGCGACCTTACTTTGACTTGAAACTTGAAACATTGGCATATGGCTATTAGATGAAGCCTCTTTTTTACTTTTAGACAAGTACACAGCAAGTCAGTGGTAATAGAGAATGTATACTTTACTACATTATGCATAATTATACAAAAATACTTACAACAC
>NC_091157.1:9214156-9284156 GCF_040958095.1 Procambarus clarkii
CCCTTCGCCATTTAAACGTTCGTTCTCGATATTAACATTTTATCATCTTGTTGAAATCTTCGGGAGATTGTTACTGAGAGCGTATAATTGCAGAGTGAAATGGCCTATACTGAGAAGATTTATACTGACATACGGACGAGAGTGTTCTATTGTTAGGGAGTTCTCTCTCATCTTTATGGGAGAGAGATACATATTGCAATGTGCACTCGGTTCATATGTACTGAGCCACATATGGTCATGCAGTATGTAAATTTGGACCGGCGGTGAGTGCGACGTATGCATCTCCCGTGGACACTAACCAGTTGGGCAATCGCCTGAAAAGAAAAGGAACAGACCGAGACGAACTTGGAGACACAAACTGACAAATGACAAACAAAAATGATAGGCAAAGTCCAGCATACCCAGATTGCCAGGCAAAGTCCAGCATACCCAGATTGCCAGGCAAAGTCCAGCATACCCAGATTGCCAGACAAAGTCCAGCATACCCAGATTGCCAGACAAAGTCCAGCATACCCAGATTGCCAGACAAAGTCCAGCATACCCAGATTGCCAGACAAAGTCCAGCATACCCAGATTGCCAGACAAAGTCCAGCATACCCAGATTGCCAGACAAAGTCCAGCATACCCAGATTGCCAGACAAAGTCCAGCATACCCAGATTGCCAGACAAAGTCCAGCATACCCAGATTGCCAGACAAAGTCCAGCATACCCAGATTGCCAGACAAAGTCCAGCATACACAGATTGCCAGACAAAGTCCAGCATACACAGATTGTCCGACAAAGTCCAGCATACCCAGATTGCCAGACAAAGTTCAGCATACACAGATTGTCAGACAAAAGTCTCCCTGACAAAGCCAGACAAAACAAAACAAGGACTGATGTAATGTCCACAGAAATATATCCAAACTGAAATTTTGTTTACCATTCCCCAGCCTCTGTAAGCAAGATTAAAGTGTCTAGCTCAACGTAGGTTAAGGGAAGATGAGAAGATAAGAAGAGGAAGAAAAAGAGAGCTTGGAAGGGGTGAACAGAAGAGGTTGGGGGGAATGGAAAGGAATCAGGTGTTGCTTGAGGGAATCAGGGAGCCTCCTTGATGGAGCGACTTTACAATTAAGTTTATATATGCTATAAAACAAATGAGATATTGTGAGAGGACGCGGCCCGAGGCTGTGAGTCCATATTGAGCTGGAAGATGCTCCTGTCACCTCTCTCTCTCTTAAGAACGAGTTTTGGGGACGTGTTTGTCGTGTGTGTGTGTGTGTGTGTGTGTGTGTGTGTGTGTGTGTGTGTGTGTGTGTGTGTGTGTGTGTGTGTGTGTGTGTATGTGTGTGAGTATATGTGTGTGTGTGTGTGTATTCACCTAGTTGTGTTTGCGGGGGTTGAGCTTTGCTCTTTCGGCCCGCCTCTCAACTGTCAATCAACTGTTTACTAACTACTTCCCCCCCCCCACACACACACACGCACACACACCAGGAAGCAGCCCGTGACAGCTGACTGACTCCCAGGTACTTATTTACTGGTAGGTAACAGGGGCATTCAGGGGGAAAGAAACTTTGCCCATTTGTTTCCGCCTCGTGTGGGAATCGAACCCGCGCCACAGAATTACGAGTCCTGCGCGCTATCCACCAGGCTACGAGGCCCCCTAGGCCCTCAACCCGTTCTCGCAAATTTAATAAGTCAATATTGACTTATTAGTTGCGTGCATAGGTGACATACTAAACATAATAGTTTCCCTTGAAAAGCTTCATAGAAAACACCGACCTTACCTAACCCACTTAGTATGTTAAGATAAGCATCTTATTGCTTCGTAATTACAATTATTACCTAACCTATACATATAATAGGTTAAGTAACAATTGTAATTACGAAGCTATAAGATGCTTATTTTAACATACTAAGTAGGTTAGGTAAGGTCGGTGTTTTCTATGAAGCTTTTCAAGGGAAACTATTATGTTTAGTATGTCACCTATGCACGCAACTAATAAGTCAATATTGACTTATTAAATTTGCGAGAACGGGTTGCGGCCCTAGGGGGCCTGTGTGTGTGGGGAGGATGTAGCACACGTAGCCCTATGTGTGTGTGTGTGGGGGGGGGGGATGTTGAGGTGTGACATGTGGTAATTATTGTGTGGTTCTTACTGGGGGAATTTATGGCTGGTGTTGTACTTGCTGTGGTTGTGATGTTAATCTAGTTAAGTTGTTGTGATGATACGAACATACATGTTTCTGTATAAATGTCCTTGCATTTCTCTTGAGTTCTGTCACATCCACTTGGAGTCCATGTATGGTGTATACCTCCAGTATACCTTTTCTCGGATACACAACCACAACCTCGTCACTGTAGAAGCTCTACCTCACATCCAAACACCTCTCATGATACCTATTATATACCTATACCACAGGGTTTTTGCCCATCACCTTGTCAAACAGCCTTCTCTGTCTATTTTCTCGATTGATTCGAATATCTCGTACGTCGTTATCATGTCCTTCCTGATTAATTTCATCTCCAGTAACGTGAGGTTCACTTCCTTTAGTCCGGCCTTGTATGCCATGCTTCTCGTCCCTGGGACCAGTCACGTAGCATATCTTGGGATTTTCAGAACTTTTTTTTACGAGAGTTCATAGGTGTCTCAGGTTTATTGTTGTTTGTATATACAAATACTTTAACATTTTAGATGGAATAATGTGCCCGATGATTCCGCCAGCGTCAATTTTCCTTATCTTGCAATTGCTGGGATTGAATTCTAGTAGCCACTTGACTATTCAATTTGTGAGAATAGTGTGGGTGTTTAGTAGTACATTGTTTGTGGTGTGTTAAAATAATTCAGTTGTTGTGTATTATAAATAGTGTGTGTATTGTGTGAGTGCAGTGAAAGTGTAGTGAGTGAGAGAGAAGCAGCGGTACACCATCACTGCGTTTTACAAACCATTTCCTAAAAAGTTTACATATAACTGGTGAAGCCAAAACTGGGCATTTGGCGATGTAGTGTGCGAGATCATGCCCCTTTTACTGCTCAGGTGCACAAAGCTCGTCGTAGATAAGCCATACAGAGCTCTCGTTGTGAACGAGACTAATACCAATGCGCTAAAACAGAAGCGAATAAGAACCAGGAGAAAAGGAGGAAACGCCATGAAAAAAAAACTGACCCAAATATCACAGTAGCAAGGTTGTCGCGAATAACCGAACTCAATTACGGGATCACTGTAGCCCGTGCTACATGGACATTTCGTTCTGAGTAGCTAAATCTAAAATATCATCATCATCTCGTTGTGGTATAGGTGCATGCTTCAGGAGACCCAAGTTTTAGTCACTCAAGATTTTTTGACAACTGGTTGACATATTATATATTTTATGAATAAAAAGACTGCACATTTGCAATCGTAAAATTGAGTAATATGCAATTAGCATACATCCTCTAAGTCAGAGATATGTTATCGTATCTCGTTTTATTGGGTCCCTCTGAATTGAGAGATGCTTTACTGGTAAATAAATCAATCTAGCGTGATTGAAGGCAAGTGTGCAATATACGGGGAGCAAGGAGTGTGTCTTGGGAAGCCCTGGACGTTGACTCTGAGAGATATACCACGTTATTGGGATTTCATTGTCTATCAATCTTAAGTGTTTGTCACTTATGATGACTGATATTTTGTCTTGTGAGGGGGATGGGGGTTCTCGTTTTCTCCTTCAGTACTCCACTTCAAATTAGGAAAAATAGGGTTATCTTAAGGTTATCTTGAGATGATTTCGGGGCTTTAGTGTCCCCGCGGCCCGGTCCTCGACCAGGCCTCCACCCCCAGGAAGCAGCCCGTGACAGCTGACTAACACCCAGGTACCTATTTTACTGCTAGGTAACAGAGGCATAGGGTGAAAGAAACTCTGCCCATTGTTTCTCGCCGGCGCCCGGGATCGAACCCGGGACCACAGGATCACCAGTCCAGTGTGCTTTCTGCTCGGCCGACCAGCTCCATTGGAGTGTGGAGTGCGTGTGGAGTGCGTGTGGAGTGAATGGTCCAGGGTATTGTATACCTTGGACCATTTTGCGTTGGCGGAAGCTGCTCCGTTTTTCCATAAATAATTTTGGGATTATCATAGAAAAGAAAGTGTTATTCACTCCAAACTCCTTTTCCACTATCGCATGAAAAGCAAAATTTAACAAACATATTTTCATTATATATAAAATAGTCTGTACTTGGTGTTCGGGCGACGCAAAATGATACCGACAACACATTCATTGTTTAATATTTATGCTAACCTTAGACCTTTGCTACAGACACGAAGGCTGCCGCTAGGGGGTAATTGTACCCAATCAACCGCAGATAGCTATCCATCACAACTGGAATTAAGTTTTATAAACTCGATAGCGACCAGTAACGCAGGTCCGCATCGAAAGCTGTTCCGGGAGATGTTGATACAAGGAAGATTTATCGGTTGTAAATGTCGCAGAATGTGAATCACTAAACGAATCGCGAAGTGCTCGCTCCTCATACGTCTATTGAGACGAATTGTGTCTCCGGATACTTCACAGACGCTGGTTGATGGCATGGTGGAACTTAGCTAAACTCCCATCTTATTTGACTTTCTCTGTTGTGTTCAGGTTACTCACGTTTTTCCTTCCTCTCACGAAAACTTTATCGGGATCCAGTTTTCCTCTACACACAACCAGACCATCAACAGAGATACACACAAAGCTAAAATAGTAGAAAGTTACGCTGGCTGTGGCAGATTGGTCAATGGCGAGGCGCTGTACACGATCAGCCAACTATCAACAAGCAGCTGCCACCAAGTTACACTCCGCCATCTTTGCGAACACGACGAAGCATCCAACATACTTCCCCAGCCATCACCAGCACACTGACGTAGTTGTTGTTGTTGTTTTAGATTCAGTTACTATGAACAAAACGTTCCAAGTAGCACGGGCTATGGTGAGCCCGTTGTGGACATACCTGGCACAGGAGCGGGGTTGTAACTGGCCTGAAAGCTGTAGTGGTCCTACTGGCCCACAGTAAGTTGCTTCACCTCGCCTCTGGTTATATATTTAGATTGATCTAAAAAAAACATATTTTTACGTGCTATTCATGCCCGTGCCACCTCTTGGCACGGGCATGAGGGTATCTGTGACAGGCGGAAGCTCTTATCTCTCTCTCTCTCTCTCTCTCTCTCTCTCTCTCTCTCTCTCTCTCTCTCTCTCTCTCTCTCTCTCTCTCGTTTTTTCAGTAGCTAGAAATTCCATGCACCTGGGCTCTAAGAGACTCGAACCCTGGATCCAAAGCATGTGAGGCGGAAGTTCTATCAACCGAGATCTGAGTTCTATCAACTACCAGTAGGTAGGTAGTAGGAACTCAGTAGGTAGTTCAAGCAACTACCTACTGAGTATTCTTAATAAGGAAAGTTTCCAGAAGCAGCATCCTGCTGCCAAACTGGAATTTTCGACATTTTTTGACAGCTTGAAAAGTCTAATTACTCACCCCCTATCTAAAGTCCATCCCCAACAAAGTCCGAAGAGTTAGACATTGATATTCTCCGTTTACATATAAGACAAAATGCAAATTCGTTCGCGTGGCGTCGCTCCCGACTCGCCTGAAACATCTTATGCCTCTATAAGCCCCCGTGAGCGTCCGGAGAGAGCGTCCGTTAAGCCCCCAGACCTGGGCTTACCGGGCCTGGTTGAGCTCGGCCTGGCTTAGTCCCCTCGGTCAACCAGGAGGCGGGAACAGGCACGCGGTCGAATCTTGAAGTCGGACAAATTGTTGGAATTAACGGATGAGGTCGATACGGGACTCGGGATCAATAAATATCGCCAAAGCTGTGCAGCCTATTCATCTTCCGCCTACTTATTAACCCGAGAGCTGAATGTTGCATTAAGCTGTCATCGGCGCGGGATTTGGGAACCTTATGATCTTGCAGGTCAGCGAGAGAGAGAGAGGGCAAAACGAAATCGTTCTCGGGAGGATCATCTCTCTTTAATTTCCTATTCAGTTACACGGACTTTCACTCTGAATGCGAAGTGCAGCAAGTCTTGGTGTATTATTTAATAATACTCATTTTCCCCTCCTCTGCTGGGGCTAGATTCACGAAGAAGTTACGCAAACACTTACGAACCTTGTACATCTTTTCTCAATCTTTGGTAGCTTTGTTTACAGTTTTTAAACAGTTAATGGGCTCGGAAGTACCAAGAGGAGGCTGTTTATAACAATAACAACAGTTGATTGGCAAGTTTTCATGCCTGTAAACTGTATAATAAATGTAACCAAAGCCGCCAAAGATTGAGGAAAGATGTACACGTTCGTAAGTACTTGTGTAACTGCTTCGTGAATCTGGCCCCTGATTCTGGCCCCCGATTCTTGACAGCATTATTCCAAACACACTTAAGCGATCCTGAGTAAGGTGCGGCACGCCAGACAGTGAGTCAATAACGCAAACATTGATCGGAACAAGGCACTCCACACCAGCGGTAAACGACCACCAGCCTAATTGCTCATTTTCCTCGTGCATGGACAAGTGTCGTTGACCAACAACAGCCAAGTAGTGATTATAACAACAACAATAGACAAGTAGTTGAAACAAATACTTCGACGTGGTTCAGTTATAAATGTGATTACAAGTCTGGTCTATTCAGTTCCATCGCGCCTTTGATGGATTAATGTAGCAGGTTTAATAAATTAATTATTGACTTGGTCACATTGTATTTTGCGTTCACTAAATTATTCGATATTGGGTATGCTTTTTAATTCATTGTACGTGTACTATGAGTTCTCTATAATGTGGGTCATGAAGTAATATCATGAATTCTCTCTATTGTAAGTTTTATATAACGTCAATTTGTATATATATATTTGTTATTCTTTTGCAGGCGATGAGTCACAATAACGTGGCTGAAGTATGTTGACCAGACCACACACTAGAAATTGAAGGGACGACGACGTTTCGGTCCGTCCTGGACCATTCTCAAGTCGATTGATTCTTTGTTTGATTTGTTGATTTCGAAGAGGAGATTATGAGATTTTTTGCTCTGCACTGATGGTGCAGTGTTGGTACCGGTGCAGCTGTACCTCACCCTTGTAAACAATGAAATACAGATGAAAGCAAAACTACAATTATTGCATATAACAACATAAAACTATTTTGTTTACGCTGAGCGGTTTTTTTTTAAATAATAACGCGACAGTTTTCTGTGTCGGGTGTTATAAAATTATTGAGTACTGTGCGTGAACAGGGGTCCGGTCGACAGGGGTCCGGTCGACAGGGGTCCGGTCGACAGGGGGGTCCGGTCGACAGGGGGGTCCGGTCGACAAGGGGTCCGGTCGACAGGGGTCCGCTCGACAGGGGGGTCCGGTCGACAGGGGTCCGGTCGACAGGGGTCCGCTCGACAGGGGGGGTTCGGTCGACAGGAGTCCGGTCGACAGGGGTTCGGTCGACAGGGGTCCCGGTGGACAGGGGGACCGGTTGACAGGGGGACCGGTTGACAGTAATATGGTGTAACCTGTAACTAGTAATTCTTGCTCTATTACCTCTTGCCAAAGGTTGTTGTGGTCGGGTCAGAGGTCATCCCCTGGTCATTTCATGTCCGGGGTCAAATGCACCTCTTTGGTTCCCTTCAGGCGAGTGTGTAATTTTGACTCATTGCCAAGGAAAGGCATTGTTTACTTCCCCGCACGTAACCAGTCGTTTAGATTACCCATCACACTCGGTTCCTCAAACAAATGACTATCGAACATCGGTCTTGTTCGGACGCTAGTGCTTGGCCTTGGTCTCGTATTAGTTTGTTATTGCGGTCAGTGATTGTCTAAATGGGTAGCATTCGTTTTTATAATACATATTATTTTTGCTAGGTTCTTGTATGTTATTTTTCACGTCAATTTTACAATAATTTTATTAATGAAGGTATTGTATATGATGGAGAGGTTGGCCAATAAGGAATCGAATGCCACCTACGCATCGACGAACCAAAAAAGTGACGATCGAGCCATCAGGACAGACACGCGAAACTATTCATTTTACATTGTTTTATCAGATCTGTTGTCATTAAGATCATATTTCATTCATATTCCTTGCTTTTTCATCGAGCGCGGCCGTGATCACTTTCCCAAATCATTGCGTAGAATTGCCATATTGTAAAGCCTCCCGGAGCCCTTGACTGCCGCCAGAGAAAACTCGCACAATACTAAAGTCAAAAGGAGCTGCGAGACAGGGAACCAAGCCGTTTGGGCACCTCGTCGGCCGAGGCGGCTTAGGGTCTTTACGGCCGCTGAAGAGGGAATGAACAAGTACGTATTAGGTATAATTTGTTACGGGACTAATATGCAAGTTGCCACACTTGCTGCGAGGGGGCCAGGGAGGGGGCCACGAATGAAGCCATCATGGTCACCCATCCAGGAACTGTACCTACCCCGCCAGGCCCCGCTTGTTCCCTCGGAGGTGGAGGAGGAGTGTGGTAATTGTCTTGAGGATTAACTTATGCCTTCACGTCTCTCTCACATGAGCGTCAGTCCTCTTGATGCCTGTGGAAGTGATACACAGATTTCCACTCTGTAGTCGCTGCCATGAAGTTAGAGAGAGAGTGAGAAGAACAAAACGAGACTAAATCTTGAGAGAGATCTTAGGCAATTAATTGGGCTGGGCACCATTCCTCATCCGAATTAGATGTTGTCTCAGATTTTGCTGGCATCTGATTGGTCGAGTGGGAGAAAGATAATCGCCTGGTACGAGAAAGCCTCAGTAACCTCTCCCATCCAATTCATCAAGGACGCCAGAATTCCAGGATATTTATGATGTATTACTTTTACGTGATTAATTTCTACTTTTAGCCACTGGTGATGGATGTATGGGGTCGGGGAATGGGTAGGGGGGATGGGGAGAGATGGGGGCTGTTTTGCATTCACCGAGTGGGTAATTAACCTTCCCAATTGAGCAAGATTTTAACACTTACTTTCTTATCAACGCAATACAACAAAAAATACTAAACAGAAAACCTTAACGATAACTAATGCATAAATGGTATTAAAAATTGATGTAATGTTGATGTATTTTTGGGCATAATGCCAAATCTTGAAAAACATTTCAGGAAAAAAAGTAATTCAGTATTTATTTTTATGTAGTGTTCCAAATTTTGTTCCTTCATAACACACATGAATCTTGGGAGACGGGGAACTTGTCGACATTATTTAAATTCGACTTTAATTATAATTCTGTATGTGATGTAAATCAGAGTCTTCGTTTACATTTTTCGACGATGAATTTACAGATTAAACTCAGTACGAACATCAGGTATGTGATTACATGTAGTTACTCTGATGCAGTGGAGTGGCTCACTGGCTTAGGTGGGTGTCTGTGGGTTGGTGGCTGTGTTCTCTCTCTGTGCTCTCTCTCCCTCTCTGCGCTCTCTCTTCCTCTCTGCGCTGTCTCTCTTGCTCTATGCGCTCTCGCTCTATGCGCTCTCGCTCTATGCGCTCTCGCTCTATGCGCTCTCGCTCTATGCGCTCTCGCTCTATGCGCTCTCGCTCTTTGCGCTCTCGCTCTTTGCGCTCTCGCTCTTTGCGCGCTCGCTCTTTGCGCGCTCGCTCTTTGCGCGCTCGCTCTTTGCGCGCTCGCTCTTTGCGCGCTCGCTCTTTGCGCGCTCGCTCTTTGCGCGCTCGCTCTTTGCGCGCTCGCTCTTTGCGCGCTCGCTCTTTGCGCGCTCGCTCTTTGCGCGCTCGCTCTTTGCGCGCTCGCTCTTTGCGCTCTCTCTCTGCGCTCTCTCTCTCTCTCTCAGCAGCCCACATCATCTGGCACACCAGTTCTCTCTCATTTCAACCCGTCCTCAGATCAAGTCCATTCCATTCAGCGGTCGACCCCAAAGACGCATTTATCAATTTTAACATGTTGTTCATTCAAAAATTAAGAATTTTTAAAATTATAAATTAATTTTGTTATATATTAGCACACCCTGCATATTTGATTAGGTGTTTTGGTTCTGATGGCGATTATTTGTATTTCTAGTGAGTGAGTGAAGCATTTACTGCGTTGTGGTTCCAACAGAAGTCATCAAATATCAGTCGGTTGAAATATTGCAGGAACAACCGTGGACATCTTCAAGAGGAAACTAGATTGTTTCCTTCAAGGAGTGCCGGACCAACCGGGCTGTGGTGGGTATGTGGGCCTGCGGGCCGCTCCAAGCAACAGCCTGGTGGACCAAACTCTCATAAGTCAGGTCTGGCCTCGGGCCGGGCTTGGGGAGTAGAACAACTCCCAGAACCCCATCAACCAGGTATCATCAGTGCAGCACTTGTTCCAGAAGTGTTCGGACGTCAGCAGTTGTGAGTCGTGTGTAAACTGTTTTTCCATTCATAAACAGGGGGTTTGGCGGGTGCATGGAATGGACTCTGGCCTTTGTTAACGGGGTTGGGCTGCATATATACCCTTTAACTGGCCAATATCTCCAATTGACTGGCGTGTTAAACGGATGTGTTCATATAGTGGGCAGTCACGTGTTCTCTCGCTGATTGTAAAAGAACAGTTTTTTTTTCTTCTACCACAGACGTGGCCACACATTTACAATGCTAACCAGCATATATACATTTTCTTCTGTCCTCCATGGACAGGGTTAGAGATCTGTTAAACATATAGTTCAGGGGTTTATTGAACAATCAACCACAGAAGGGGATTCGGTGCTTTTAAAATGCTAAGCTAACCTTCATGCGTAAATACATAGATACACAGATTTACGTATGCCATACATAAAGTGTTCGATGTGTCTTTTACATAGTGTCATTAAGAACAGGTGTTCTACCAGCCGCTACTCTAGAATACTGGAAGTCATTTGAGTCCCTAAACCTCTTAAATTCAAGTGTTCCTATATGATAATCCGGTAATTTAATCATAGTGAACATATATTTATTTTTTTTTTACACTTATTAAACGAAACTCATTTCATCGTCATTACAAATTGTGAAAACCTCTCTGCAAACCGAGTTTTATAATATGGCACAGTAAACAAATCCACAAGGGCCGTGACGAGGATTCGAACCTACGTCCGAGAGCATCCCAGACGCTGTCATAATCGACTGAGCTACGACATGGTAATAAGAATTGCAACCAGAAAATGTCAGTTATTCAATTTTAATTCCAGAAAATGTTAGATTATTGTAAAGTAATTCTGTTTGCGCTCTTCCATTTCTCACATCGCAAAAGTAGTCAAGGTTTCAAACAGTCTTAATATAGCTCTCTAAGGACGTGACTACTCTATTATGTTCTCTATGTGTGGTGTTGGTGGAGGCTGGTCAAGGGAAGGGATGCTGTGTCGGGTAAAATAGCGGGGTCGTGCTATACTTTATAATGGTGTAGCCTAATCTGATTGTAACTCCAAATCGGGCTGTTTGCACGAGACTGATCGATTTATATGTTGTACCTGCCTGAATGTTGCCTGCAGACGTTGACGAAGTGTGTGTGTGTGTGTATATATATATATATATATATATATATATATATATATATATATATATATATATATATATATATATATATATATATATATAAACGACACACTTGCATTAACCACAAGTCATATGTAACCAAAGAACTGTTTGTCGTGAACAATTCGAACCTTAGACAGCCTGGTGCTCCAAACACAATAGCATATCCAGTACGGTAATCATTTGAACATGACAGACTGTACAAAAAATCGTTGGTAGCTGAGACTATTTCCCCAACGTCCCGACAGCACTCGCCATGGGAAGAGGCGAATGCCTCTTCTGCTTGGCATAATCTTTATTCTGCTAAGTAGCATGTAAAAACGATTGCTTACAAATCCTTCGTAAATAGGCGTATATTGGATCATGAGTGGTTTCAGACGACAGATCTGATGCCAGAGTGAACTTCAGATGTACTTTCCTCACTGAAAAGTCCAAGTGTATAAGGAGCCAGCAACAGATGCACTCGTCAGGGTCATAGGACGCATAATTTATTTCTCTAAATAGATAGATGAATGATAAATGATCCTGGCACTGATCCTTGAGGAGATCCGCTTGTTTGACCGTGTAAGTCCGACTTCTTGCTTCTCACTCTGACTCTCTGGCTCCCGACTGCTAGACACTCAGTCACCAATTCCAGTGTTCAGGTTTATCTTGCAATTCTTCTCAGTTTTGTGTAATAATCCCTCATGCGGAACTTATATTTTTGGAAGCTCAAAAATGTATTATCTACCCATCTTCGGTCCTATCTATAATTCATTAGTTTATCATAGATCCCATGAAGGCTTGTTAGACATGATTTCCCATCACATGAGTCGTGTTAATGCTGGTTTACATCTTAAATAATATCGTTCAAGATCACACAAGGCCACAGTGGACTGCTCAGTGCTGGGTACCAGCTTCTTAACTTCCATGATAGCATTAAGCTATCAATTTCATTCTTTATATACAAGTGTCTTGACCACCTAATATACTCGCTAATCACATTCAACACAGGGGAAATGCAACACCTAGCTACACCCAAGACCTTAGCAACACCTAAGATTCAGATTAAACCCGACGCACCCACTCGTCTCTTCTATACAAATTGTCCACTTCAGGGGTTATCATGCAACCTGCTCTCGTACAAGACAGCACATATATGACTTATTGCTTATAGTCACTATTTCGCTTATAAATAAGTATATGTGATATATTCCAAGCGATCATTTTTTTCAAGGCACTAACTTTTTCTTAGTTTTATTAAACAATAGAGATTTTACACAAAATTTCACAATATCCTGAGTTACTTTACAATTTATTTAAATATTTTAGTTTTGTTTTATTATTTTTATTAAACTGTAATATCAGTATAGGTTTAGGTTCAGTACTAATTGTAATATCTTAACATACTAAGAAGGTTAGGTTAGGTTATGGTTTTCTATTCAGCTTTTTAAGGTAAACTCAAATATTCACAATAAATTAGTATGTCACTTATGCACTTATTCATAAGCAAGATATTGACTACAAGCAAGTGTGAGAACGATTTGTATCATACCAGCCCGTCCTCCTAAGGTTTCGCAACGTCAAGAAAACAGTCAGTTTAAAGTGGTCTCTCCTAACCTACCAGAGGACCCAAAACAGAAAACGCGACAGTACGTCACTTTCGCCAGCCGCTTCCATTTTCTAGAACGACAATTTGTGGCCTTATGTAATGCATACGAGCGAAAAGCGACGTTCTCAGTAGGAGGACAGGTTGGGCAATCATAGAACGGACGGTCTCTAAATCTTTGAGACTCGTTTAGACGTTAGTTCTTCAAAATCACACTCAAACGACACCTAATATCACAATACAATTAGAATGTTATCTGTGGAAAATCCCAGAGCCACGTAGGATATCAGCTAACTGGTGGTCTGGTTGACCAGCTCATCAGACAGGACGTCTGGCCAGAGACCGGGCCGCCGGCATGTTGATCCCCGGAACCATCGCAAGGTCAGGTAGCATTCTTTAAGAATGTGTATGTACTTTTCTTAGGAACCATACATAACCCACTATAGTATTCTTGCTTTATTAACTCTATCCAAGTGTGTCTGCTGGAAATATACAGGTGAACCAACCAGGTGTCTGCTGGAGCAGCAACCAGGTGTCTGCTGGAGCAGCAACCAGGTGTCTGCTGGAGCAGCAACAAGGTGTCTGCTGGAGCAGCAACCAGGTGTCTGCTGGAGCAGCAACCAAATGTCTGCTGAAAAAAGTGTGTGTGTCTAGCAGGCACAACTTACTGCCACTTTGCCCTAATGTGTTTCAAGATTTACTGCATTGTTCCCAAGTCATATAAAAGTATGATTATATGATAATACATTGCCTGGCCCGACCGCTTTCGTTCCGTCTTAGGACGCTATAGTTGTCTCATTACTTCCTCTGTTGTGGCCTCAATATGTGCCAGTCTCCTATCTTGGGTTACCTCTGGGCTTGGGGGAGCCTGAGAGAGCCACGACAAACCTTTGGGTTCAAGGCTTTGTCGTGGAGCTATCGGGGGAAGCGTCAAGCCACGACGACTATATAACACCTTGAACGGGTCAGGATAAGGATTTGGGATGGGACGGGGGGAAAGGAATGGTGCCCAAACACTTGGATGGTCGGGAATTGAACGCCGACCTGCATGAAGCGAGACCGTCCCTCTACCGTCAAGCCCAAGTGGTTCGGAAGGGAAGGGAACTATCAGGGAGAAAGCACCAAGCCATTGCGACTATATAGCACTGGAAGAGGTCAGGATAAGGATTTGGGATGGAACGGGGGGAAAGGAACGGTGCCCAAACACTTGGATGGTCGGGAATTGAACGCCGACCTGCATGAAGCGAGACCGTCGCTCTACCGTCCAGCCCAAGTGGTTGGGGGCAGATACAGTTAAGTAAATTAATCATATAATAGAGAAAAACAGATTATACAGAGAGTTATCAATATTAAATAATGCTTTAAATCGAGAGGTCAGTTTGACAATAGATACGAATTTTATTATAATTTTCGTTAGCAGTAGTGAAACCTTGATTTTGGTTTGATAGTACTCAGCATTATTTTTCGTTAGCAGTAGTGAAACCTTGATTTTGGTTTGATAGTACTCAGCATTATTTTTCGTTAGCAGTAGTGAAACCTTGATTTTGGTTTGATAGTACTCAGCATTATTTTTCGTTAGCAGTAGTGAAACCTTGATTTTGGTTTGATAGTACTCAGCATTATTTTTCGTTAGCAGTAGTGAAACCTTGATTTTGGTTTGATAATACTCAGCATTATGCAGAACTGCAAAAAGGAGGAAGTCATTGGTCACCTCATGTTCGTCCTACTGATTGTCTGATCTGTTTATGTTGATATCTGTTGTGATGTGAAGGGCAAAATGCATGCTTTGTTTATGGGAATGAATGTAGCTTCATTGAGGCATAAATATAGAATTAGGAAAGCAGAGAATAGGAATTTAGTTATTTAATACCACTTCCTGGGTTACTTGCAGTACGTATACACAGTATGCAGTATGTATGCACAGTATGCAGCACGTATGCACAGTATGCAGTATGTATGCACAGTATGCAGCACGTATGCACAGTATGCAGTACGTATGCACAGTATGCAATATGTGTGCACAGTCACGCCGGTTTAATGCTTTCTTCTGGTAATCAACTTACCGCAGTTGTTCCTGATTTCTAGACTTTAATCTTTGGGTCAATATTTGCGTGTTTGTTTCTAAATATAATTATTATACCTGGTGTCGTGTATATGTAGCACGCTTGAATGTACTTAAAAGAGACATAGGAACGTCTTCATTATAAGAGAAAGTACCGTTGATATATGTTATCAAGGTCATATAACTGTTATATGGTGGCGGAGGAGGAACATTATCGTCACGTTACTTTTTATACATTGATTATTACTACATTCAGCCCAATAGGTTTGCTGCATCAATAGCGTTTATTAGGTCGCAAACCTACGAGACTTGCAATGGTCGTAAGTTCGAACCCATCTCACAGTCCGAGTGGATCTTACCATTGATATTATCAAGTTAAAGTAATTTCTATGTGTTTCTATTTTGTTTGCTATGTTACGGCTATGAAAGCTGCCTTAAAGAAAAATTTGTTGTGGCTCTTCAGTTTGATATTTAAAGTTATCTATGAAGAAGTTAAGCTGGAAAATCTATCTGACAATATGGAAAATCAAGCCCACATTTAAGGCTATATAGCAGTCGATAGTTGTCGCAATAGGAGCCACTACCCCTTGCCAAACATTTACAAATCCTATGTAAAAAGTTTTGTGGGACGGGCCGCAAGCTTCTGGCCTCGAACCTTGGACATACGCAGACTGTCTGATATACGAACGACGAGAGAGAAAGAGAGAGAGAGAGAGAGAGAGAGAGAGAGAGAGAGAGAGAGAGAGAGAGAGAGAGAGAGAGGCATTTCAAACAAAGCGAGATATGGGCAATGAGAGAGAAAGATAAACAGGCAGAGATAGATAGCGAGACAGACAGACATCGAAGACGGAGGCGACCTGGGCACCACCGGGGATTAATTATAAACTACATCTATAGTAGTTTATAAATCACAATTGTCATCTTTCAAGTCATTAGTGCCATCTCTTCGGAAGGTTTGTAAACAATTTTTACTGTAATAATCACTTTCTTAAGATTATTGATCGCTCTTTTTCTCTTATTGATCTCTTCTTAACGCTTATTGATCCCTTTCTGACGCTAATTGATCGCTTTCTGACGCTTATTGATATCTTTCTGACGCTAATTGATCGCTTTCTGACGCTTATTGATATCTTTCTGACGCTAATTGATCGCTTTCTGACGCTTATTGATATCTTTCTGACGCTAATTGATCGCTTTCTGACGCTTATTGATATCTTTCTGACGCTAATTGATCGCTTTCTGACGCTTATTGATATCTTTCTGACGCTAATTGATCGCTTTCTGACGCTTATTGATATCTTTCTGACGCTTATTGATATCTTTCTGACGCTAATTGATCGCTTTCTGACGCTTATTGATATCTTTCTAGCACATATTGATCGCTTTCTGGAGCTAGTTTATGATTGACACAATTACAGCTTAATATAACACAAATTGCTTAATATAACATGTTTCTTTTTCCTTGAATCGTTGTCGCATATTTTTACATTCGAGATCAACATTATACGTAAATTATTTATATAAACATCATGTTAAAAAAAATTGAACAATTCAATACTTTAATTTGATCTCGCTGACTTAGCTGGGGCTTGACAGCTGAGTGGACAGCGTTTCGGATTCGTAATCCTGAGATTCCGGGTTCGATTCCCGGTGGAGGCGGAAACAAATGTGCAGAGTTTCTTTCGCACTGTTCGCCTAGCAGTAAATAGGTACCTGGGAGTTAGACAGCTGCTACAGGCTGCTTCCTGGGGGGGGGGGGTAACAAAAAGGAGGTCTTGTCGAGGACCGAGCCGCGGGGACGCTAAGCCCCGAAATCATCTCAAGATAACATCTCAAGAAGTTATAACTCCGGAAAATGTATATCCTGAAAAAATAAAAGCAAATTTACATTTTATTAGCGTTGCAGATTATCTTAAAAACATGAATGATTATCTTATAAGCTATGTACATTATCTTTAAAGCATGACAGATTATCTTTAAAGCATGACAGATTATCTTATAAACTTTACTGATTATCTGTCAAACAGATAGGTCCTAGATCTGTTCAACCTCTGCCTGAGGCAACCTCTTGACCTATGAAAGGAGACCCAGCTGATATCTTGTTCTCTTTGATCATGTGACCCGCTAATGATGTTATCTCTGCTATCATGAGGGCCTTCGTAAGCGATCACTGCATGGGTCACTAGGCTTAGAATAATATTATCTTTATTGGTCTGCTGAGTCTGCAACTGATACTATTGCTAGGACGAATGTCTGGGATGATGAGGATGATGTTATTAAAGAGTTAATGAGCTCCGAAGCACCAGGAGGCTGTTTATAACAATAACAACAGTTGATTGGCAAGTTTTCAAGTTTGTAAATTGTTTAATAAATGTAACAAAAGCCGTCAAAGATTGAGGAAAGGTATACTCGTTCGTAAGTGCTTGCGTAACTGCTTCGTGAATCTGGCCCCTTGCGACTATACGTGACATGAGACCTCTGAAGGCTAATTAGAAGGTCGAAGGAGGTCGACAGGAGTGTCATCACTCTGGTGTCATCAGAGTGACGAGCAACGGAACTGTCACTTCTCGTTCCGACGGATGGGGGGTCACGTTAGGTGACACATCGACACCTCTCTGTTCTCAGAGCCTTTTTAATGCTCGCTAATGTGCTGTTGTAAATACGAGTCAGCAAGGAACCTTACTTCCTTTGTACCCACTTGAGTTAAATTGTTGATAAATCTCTCTTTAAAGAGATTAAGATCAATGACTGTCTCCATATAATTTATAATGTCTTCGAATTATTCACAATGTCTTCGGATCGTTGATGATGTCTTCTGATCGTTGATGATGTCTTCAGATCAAAGTTGATGTCTTCAGATAATTGATACAGTCTTCAGGTAACTGATAAAATCTTCACATCACTGATACTGTCTTCAGATCATTGACATTATCTTCAGATATCTGATAATATCTTCACATCCTTGACAATGTCCTGATATCATTGATCAATCTTCAAGCCATCAATGTTTTGATTCAGGGTCCAGAAATCATCCCCAAAAAATCGTGTCATCGCAAGAAAACAAAGAGTCAGGGGCGACTCTTACCACCCAGAAGGACCCCACTAAGGACCCGAGAGCAGATGCTCAGTGCTGTTGCAAGAGTATCATCATTCACAGTGAGGCAGGTGCAACACAGATCTTGCATAATGCATCGTGGACTTGATGATCGTCACCCTGGGCTGAAGATCACTTGGTTTGCAAAATGCTAAACTTTACTTTCCCATTTTAATTTTGTCATTCTTTGGTCATTGATCGGGTCATTTAAACCTTTAAAGTTCATAGTGAGATATATATATATATGTCGTACCTAGTAGCCAGAACGCACCTCTCAGCCTACTATGCAAGGCCCGATTTGCCTAATAAGCCAAGTTTTCCTGAATTAATATATTTTCTCGAATTTTTTTCTTATGAAATGATAAAGCTACCCATTTCATTATGCATGAGGTCAATTTTTTTTTATTGGAGTTAAAATTAACGTAGATATATGACCGAACCTAACCAACCCTACCTAACCTAACCTTACCTATCTTTATAGGTTAGGTTCGGTTAGGTAGCCAAAAAAGTTAAGTTAGGTTAGGTTAGGTAGGTTAGGTAGTTGAAAAAACATTAATTCATGAAAACTTGGCTTATTAGGCAAACCGGGCCTTGCATAGTAGGCTGAAAAGTGAGTTCTGGCTACTAGGTACGACATATATATATATATATATATATATATATATATATATATATATATATATATATATATATATATATATATATATATATATATAAAATATAATATAAAGTTTAACAATTTATGCAATGTACTATTTATGTATTTTATTTTCTGACATTCTTAGGTAAGTTTTCCGTTGCATTTGTCCCCTGTATATTCTCATTTTTAATTTATTCAACAATGGGAATATTAAAAGTTACTTGTAAATCAATTCTGAGCTTTTTCTTTTTACAGAATCTCGACTACAGCTGCGATATTGTCTTCGTATATCGCGATTACAGGGCATTATGTCATATATACGTGTGCTAAGAAAGATATCGCCTGTGCATCTCCCTCCGGTGTAAAATATTGCGAAATTAGATACGGGCTCGGTTATTCTTCTTAAGCAGGTTCTCCGCCGGCCCATGTTTACATTAGAAAACTAGCTCTGTCAACGTCAGAGACCTCCCCCCACCTTTCTGCTTGACACACACACACACACACACACACACACACACACACACACACACACACACACACACACACACACAACCACGCAGAGAAGCAGAAAGATGCAAAGGGAGATGGAGAGCTTAGAGACGGCAGGAACCGGTAGTTACATAAGGCCAGGAGTGAGTGGATGCACAAGGAGAAAGCTGGGTGCCATACATTCCCCTTGGGAGACGCCGTCACTGGCCTGGCTACAGTTATCCCATAATATAAGGCCTCTTCGGCGTAGGG
Organism: Procambarus clarkii; assembly: GCF_040958095.1. Classification (NCBI taxonomy): domain Eukaryota; kingdom Metazoa; phylum Arthropoda; class Malacostraca; order Decapoda; family Cambaridae; genus Procambarus; species Procambarus clarkii. The sequence continues at coordinate 9,233,730 of NC_091157.1, forward strand.
GTGGAGGTGGAAGAGGAGAAAGGCTCTCCATACGAGAGGAGAAACGAAAAGGTGGAGAAGGAAGAGGTGGTGTACAAGGAAAGAACGAGGAGGAAGCGAAGGAAGCGAATATATGACACCACCAAAGTAATTGTTGAGTAAAGGTGTTCGAGATCATATACCAAGGCAATATGAGCAAGATTATAGTTTAACAACCCGTTCTCGCACTTTCCCACAGTCAATATTGACTTATTAAATACGTGCATATGTGACATACTAAACATACTAGTTTACCTTGAAAAGCTTCATAGAAAACACCGACCTTACCTAACCTTCTTAGTATGTTAAGATAAGCATCTTATTGCTTCGTAATTACAATTATTACTTAACCTATACCTATAATAGGTTAAGTAATAATTGTAATTACGGGTTGAGTTTAAAAGTCTTTGACGAATTCAACACCAGTAAGTGAGTTGGTCCACCTGTGTGGGCCTTCTTGTACGGTCCTCACAATCTTCTCACCTCTTACCGGCCGGTTCCAGTCTTTAAAGACTCCATGTCAGTTATGAGCTGAGAAAAGAAGTTTGTGAAACTGTTATATAAATTGGTGTTCGAAATTCTTACTCTTCTAGGAGCTTTGATACTTTAGATACAATTAAAACTTGGATAAATAGAAAAAAATAAATCTTAAATAGAAGTGGACACAAGATCAAATGGCAGATCTTGTTTATTAACATTCGTTTATTATTTTTTAGAAAGTTAGTAATATATTAATAAACCAATATTAATTTGTTTATTAATTAATGTATAGGTTAATTTTTTTTTTGAGCCACATAGCAATCAATATTTAAAGCAACAGAAGATATCGAACTTCGTTTGTTATGACAAGGAACAATGATCAGCTCTCAGCCATAGAGAGTGATCAGCTCTCAGCCATAGAGAGTGATCAGCTCTCAGCCATAGAGAGCGATCAGCTCTCAGCCATAGAGAGATCAGCTCTCAGCCATAGAGAGTGATCAGCTCTCGGCCATAGAGAGTGATCAGCTCTCAGCCATAGAGAGTGATCAGCTCTCAGCCATAGAGAGTGATCAGCTCTCGGCCATAGAGAGCGATCAGCTCTCGGCCATAGAGAGCGATCAGCTCTCGGCCATAGAGAGTGATCAGCTCTCAGCCATAGAGAGTGATCAGCTCTCAGCCATAGAGAGTGATCCGCTCTCAGCCATAGAGAGTGATCAGCTCTCAGCCATAGAGAGCGATCAGCTCTCAGCCATAGAGAGTGATGAGCCATAGAGAGTGATGAGCTCTCGTCCATTGAGAGCTCTCAGCCATAGACTAGTTCACGAGTCTTTCAGGGCTGCGACTCACTTTGGGAGAAAATAGTGAAACCAACAGTGAACAACAGTGAACACAACAAGAAAACATAATGGATTGAAAGATAGGGAAGTCCTACCTGGAAAAACTTAATGATATTCAACTATGGAATGACTGAAATCAACAAGCAATGGAAGAGTGGTTGGACTGAATACTTTGACTCTCAGAGAGTATTTGATGCTGGCCCTTTCAACTGACCCCAAGTCCAAGTTAAAGTTTGCGATTGTACAAACTATTAAAGAAATAAATTGGATGGTAAATTGCTTAACAGGAAATAGACAAACAATATGAGGGACACAATTTGGAATGGGGAATGCCACTACTGGAGTACGAGAATAGGATGTAAGGACCAATTAGATAAATGTCATTGCTGATGAGCCAAACAAGTTTGCGTCACAGCTGCCTGATAACACAACATTGGAAGAGGATAATCCGGACGAACGTAAGTTGCAGGAGTCCTGTAAAAAGCTGGAGTAAGCTGCAGAAATTGTTAGACAAATCGTTGCTTGACTTCAACCCTGACAAGTGCAAAGTCACGAAGATCAAAATTGGAGAGAAAGCAGACCAGAAGAATAATACACAACAAAACTTTGGAACTACAGAGGTTCAGTGAGTGATCTGATAGCAAACAGCTCCAGTGTCATTTCGAACTGCCATCTGGAACATCGACAAGGGTTAGTATCAATATCAATCGTGATATTCAGTAAGGTCCCGACCCGTTCTTAACGACTAAGCATTATGTAACTCATTTTCAGCGTACGTACCTTTACCTGAATAAATATCTTACACCAAGGAAGCCAAACTTGTCAGTTTCTCCCTCGCAACAGTACTTAATGCCTAAATTTGTTAAGTAAACATTCGATGTTCAGTTAAATCTGGCAGAATTTAACAGCCAAGAGCAATGCTCTGATTGTCACCAAAAAGAAGTGACACTTGTTTACTTTAGATAAAAAAAAGGGGTCTTACTAGAAAAGTTTTTTGTGGACTAAATATCTCTCTTGTAGGAGCCAGCATAACTGTCACATAACTCTTTCTTTTATGTATAATAATCGCATATTTTACGTATATACTATTTATGTTTGATTGTATGCCATCGTAAATTTTCGCTCGTATAATCTTTGTGCTTTTGTGTGTGAGCTATGTATGTGTGCGTGTACAGTATATCACATAATATACTGTATATATGCGAAGTATCACAGCCATAAATATACAAAAGCATTATTATCTATCGAGAGAGATTTTAATATATTGATGTGGTACTTTTTGACATATGTTAGATATAATAATCAATAATAACACTAATATTTTTATTAATAATAATGATAAATACCAGCGACACTTTCAAAATTTATTTTATTTATATATTATGCAGCCTATAATCTAATGGGTGGAATTATTTTTATAATAATAATAAAAATAGAGTTTTAACAATATATGAAGAGAATACGAACACAATAACTCCGTCAATTAACACCTTTATTATTAGTGTTAGTAATATTACTGTGAAAGTACGGTATATGACAGACTGTATATGACATATTGACTGATGCAGATTGCATCAATGTATATTTCAGCCAACTCTTTGTCCTCCCCTAATACAGGGTCAACCCAGCTCTGGTGCCTGGGGTTAGTGGCCTGATTACTATGCCCCCTAGAGACCAATTTGCACTGGTCCACTGAACAAGCAGACGACGCACTAGGACGAATATTAACGAGTGAGGGAGGGACCTGAGAGGTGATTAGAGGGGGTTGTTATAATGTTTGGCAAGCATGATCGTTTTCCCCTTGTAGTTGTATATTTGATCCATACATGTCTTCCCTGGTGTGTGTGTGTGTGTGTGTGTGTGTGTGTGTGTGTGCGCGTGTGTGTGTGTACGTGATACACGTGTTCGTTTATATATATACTATATAAATGTGTGTGTCCCTGTTGTGTTATCCGAATACATAAGAGTCCATCCTTTGTCAACTTGAACATTACATACGTCTCTCCTGTGTGCACTCAATCCACACGCAATTTAAGTGGGGGAACCCAAATTGAACTAAGCGGACGAATGAGTATATCCAGACAGGAAATGGGGGAAGAGTTTAGCGAGCGAGTAAGCAAGAACTGGAGCTTAGCGAGTGAGTGAGAAGGGAGTAGGGTTCACTACGTTGTACCCAAATGGTTACCCATACGAAAGAACATTTTTACAAATACTTTGGATGACAAAGAAATAGTAGAGAGGGAAGAACATCGTGAAGAACAGTCGAAAAAGAAGCTTTTCCTTCAGAACATTGTGGGTAAAGACCAGTTCTCATTTGTTCTAGCTTGTGAATGATGGAAATATGAAGCTTAACAACCGCAACATGCAAAAAATATTGACCGCAATAGTCAGTTTGATAAACTTTTGTCACAGTGACCTCCATTTTCTCATTTTTCGAGTCCTAGAGCCATGAGCAGCTCAGTAGCGAAGAACACAGAGCAACCTGCACCAATTACCAGCACACACCAACAACCATCAACATCAACCAACCATCCACCAACTCACATACCAACCAACCACTAACTCTCACACGAATCAACCAGCAACACTCACCAACCAATCACCAACACACACCAACCAATCACTAGCACACAGCAACCAATCACTAGCACACAGCAACCAATCACTAGCACACAGCAACCAATCACTAGCACACAGCAACCAATCACTAGCACACAGCAACCAATCACTAGCACACAGCAACCAATCAGCAACACACACCAACCAATCACCAACACACACCAATTAATCACAAGCATACACCAACCAGTCACCAACACACACCAACCAATCACCAACACACACCAACCAATCACCAGCACACACCAACCAATCAGCAACACACACCAACCAATCACCAGCACACCAACCAATCACCAACACACACCAACCAATCACCAACACACACCAACCAATCACCAACACACACCAACCAATCACCAACACACACCAACCAATCACCAACACACACCAACCAATCACCAGCACACCAACCAATCACCAACACCAACCAATCACCAACACACACCAACCAATCACCAACACCAACCAATCACCAGCACACACCAACCAATCACCAGCACACCAACCAATCACCAACACACACCAACCAATCACCAACACACACACCAACCAAATTTCCATACCATTTATCTTGTCTCGTGTTCACAGTGCCTCAACTAGCTTGTAAATTAACTCAACGACGTTTCTTTGGCCACTAAACTCCTAGTTACACAAAAAACTAATAATTGAACAGAACAAATTATTGAGAAAGATAATGAGAAAACATCAGCTTGAGGATTCACCTCATTCGTTGTTGTTGTTTTAAGATTCGCTACTTGGAACAAAAAGTTCCAAGTAGCACGGGCTATGGTGAGCCCGTAGTGAACTTCACCTCATTCAAAACTAAGTTTTACGTTGTACGTCTTTATTTGAAGCTTTACATCTTAACCGCATAGCAAGTGGAATGAGCTGGAGAGGGAAGGTGGAAGAGGAGGCTGGCAAGGCTACTTCATCAGCGATATTCAGTGTAGTTGTGATAAGAAAAATCATTACACCGAACAAAAATTAAGAGGCGGGCCCAAGAGCTGATGATCGTATATCCACAAGCACAACTAGGCAAGTACACACACACACACACACACACACACACACACACACACACACACACACACACACACACACTGGATGGTTGGTGTTGGTTGTGTGTTAGGCGCTGTGGCTGAGTCGACAGCACGCTGGATACGTAGTTCTGTGATCCGGAGTTCGATTCCCGGCGCCGATTAGTTAGTAACAGTTAATTGTCAGTTGAGAGGCCGACCGAAAAAGCAGAGCTTAACCCCTGCAAGCAAAACTAGGTGAATACACACACCCACCCATGATGCAACCCATAACAGCTGTCTAAGGTACCTATTTCAAGGACCTTGAAATAGATCTAAGGTACCTATTTCAGCCTGTCCTCCTAAGGTTTCCCAACGTCAAGAAAACGGTCAGTTTAAAGTGGTCTCTCCTTATCTACCAGAGGACCTAAAACAGAAGACGGGACAATACATCACTTTTGCGATCCGCTTCCATTTTCAAGACCGAAACTTTTTGGCGTTATGTAACACATACGAACGAAATGCGACGTTCCTTGTAAAATGACAGGTTATTCTGCTAGGTAAACAGGGTGCATCAGGTGAAAAAAAAACTGTCTTTTTGTTTCTACCTCTGCCAGGAATTGAACCCGGGCCCTTAGGATTACGACCTCCGAGCGCTGTTCACTCAGCCGCGAGGCCCTGAATGTAGGTGAGAGAGAGACAGAAAAAGAGAGAGAGATAATAAAAGAAAAACGGAAGGGAGTCGGTTCATAAAACAACAGACAATTGGAAAGGCTGGGGTCCAAGAGCTCAATCCTACAGTCACAAATTATTAAAAACCATTTTGTAAATACACACATACATTAAAAAAAAAATATCGCTATGTCTGCGAACCTTTACCAATGTTTTCATTTCGGATGAAAACGAAGCCGGCAGCGAGTTCAAAGGAATCAGCAGAGTCGTTCAGATTTCACACCACTAATGAAGACAAGTTTACAAAATAACTTAAAAAAAATAAGACCATTCCATTTCACCTTTTCCCAAACGTTCGACCCCCAATTCTCTTCAGCGCCCAAGTTTAACAGCGTTGTTCAGACATTTTAAGTGACAAGACGGCCTGCGGTACAGACCCTTGTTCAGAACGCACTGGAGATATGATGTTTCTCTGTCGCTCCTGACCAAGGTATCACTGCGGTTAACTGCAGACACGATAGCCAAGATATCACTGCGGTTAACTCCAGACACGACAACCAAGATATCACTGCGGTTAACTGCACACCCGACAGCCAAGATATCACTGCGGTTAACTCCAGACACGACAACCAAGATATCACTGCGGTTAACTCCAGACCCGACAGCCAAGATATCACTGCGGTTAACTCCAGACACGACAACCATGGGCCAATTATGTTTGCAGGAGGTCGACTTGTGGCTTCCCTCAGTACCTGTGTCTGGTCAAGTTCTCCTTATCTCCGTCCGCGTCGTGATTTTCACCTTAGCCTCTCTCGACATTCTGGAGCTTGTGTCCGTTTTCCTTCATGTTGTGACGGCTCTTGAAGGTTCAGGGAGTTGTGTATTGCTGTTAGTGCCGTGAGCTTGCTCACATGTGGTTACATAAGTTGTAAATTGTTATCTCGTAGGACATATTAAGACAGTCCGCTGTAATACGTCTTTATAATTTGATTTGTTTTTCTTGTATTTTCAAAATATTTCATAATTTTCATAAGCTACAAAGCCGTTATGTGTTTTTGTTTTACGTCCAGTAAGCAAAATGAAGTTTTTTTTTTTATTAAATAATGTGAGAACATTTAGCCTCTTGGAGTGTGTGGGTGATTCTGTAATAATATAATATATTTAATTTAGTAACAAGCAGTTGAATTCCTCATTTAATTTTTAACTTCCTAGTAGACTCAAGTGTACTCGTCTTGCACAAATTAACTGTGTATATATATTACTAAGATAAAGATAACTGTGCCAGTTCTCTTTTATAATATAAAAATTTACGAAGTTTTCTTATCTATGCTTCAGACATTTCATCCTCCAACCCCAAGTTATTTTCTGACCTCTAATATTTAATATATATTGTATCTACTAGATATACCTATCTCTGAATCAACAATTTTGAAGGTATATAGTATTAGTATATATAAGGTATTAGAAGGTACATATATACTAAGCACTATATAATCTCTGAATTTACAAGTTTGTTTAGATCAGTTCACCTATTATGCACCTCCAAACTTATCCTGTGAGTGGTATAGTAGACAAAGTTATAAAGGGACATAATGGAATGGATTGAGCTAATCAGGTTACAGGCTTATGCAGCAAGAATTCAGATTTCAGAACCTTGTTAAGTATTCGATTCAAGTAGCTGACTTTTAGACTTTTATTTTTTTTTTAAATTTATCAAAGTTCATCTAATGCTTCTTTCCCGCTCTGCCATATCTCTCCCCTTTCACCCCTCTCCTTCTCTCTTCCCTATATCCTTCCTTTTTCCATTCTTGCCCCCCCCTCTCTCTCTCTCTCTCTCTCTCTCTCTCTCTCTCTCTCTCTCTCTCTCTCTCTCTCTCTCTCTCTCTCTCTCCTCTGTCAATAATTATCACCATTTGTAGTTATAGCTCATTCCCACAAATTCAATATAATTTTCCTAATCTTACCTCTTATTATTTTCTTATTTTAAACGTTGAAATTAACACGTCTTCAGGTTCGAACCTGTTGACGGCTACCCACTTCCACCTACTTTATTACTTTGACTCAGTAGATGTTGTCAAGCGGAGAAAGCTTTATTAGCAAAGCTTAAATAAAGTTGGACGTATTCACACACACACACACACACACACACACACACACACACACACACACACACACACACACACACACACACACAATACTGATCTTGCTGTTGTGTGTAGATACTTGGTTAGTGGTTTTATTATCTCGTATCTACCAGTACATGAAGTCATTGCTTATCTATTACTTAGTAAGGATAACCACATGTGACGTATAACCCAAATCACGTTGTATATACACCTGTTAATTATTTATTCTGATGCCACATATGTTGTCAGCAAACGTCTTTAAACGTTTCCCAGTGTAAATTCTGCTTTCTTTCAGGGAAAACGTATAGAAACTTTTATCGCTGCAGCCACTTCATCTGTAAATATAGTGTTAAATAAGTGTGTTTTGTAGTGTGCTCATTGTGGTGGTTGAAAGAGGTACTCGTTATATATAAAATAGTATCACACTGCTTTCTCAAGGACCCCCAAAAGAGCCTTTCATTATTCATTTTGGTGTGTAGATGTCTTCTTGACTGAGCAGTCCGTGTTTGCCATGAGGATGTGGGTCAGCTCTGTGAGGCCCATAGAAGGATCTGCAGTGAAGTCAGTTACAGATCCTAACAGACTCTTGAAGATCATGGTAGGATCTGTAGTGGAGGAGTCAACAGCAGGTCCTAGCAGATCCCTGATGCTGTAAACAGTAAACAGCTGCAGTAAACAGGTCAACCATGTTAAGTTAGGATTTCTCTCTACCATTCTCTTTGTCTCCTATTTTTCGTTCATTTAACTGTGTGTGTTTGTTTTACAAAACTGAAGATTACATTTAAGGTTCAGAGTTTCTGAATTTCCTTGAAATCCTTGGATTCCGACGGAAATTTGTTGAACTTATTATACTTGATATTTGTTAATGGCCTAATTCCCGGCCTAGAATGTAAGTTCTGCTTGAGGCTTTTAGAGGTAAAGCTGAGGAGTGAGGACCTATTTTCTCCGTGTACGAAACACGGGCTATGATCCCATGTGCTATGCCACGACCCATTTACCATGAAGACTAAGAGTGTAACTACGAGACCTACTTTGAAATATTTTAGTCCCCCATTATGAACTATGGGTTCAGATGAAAAATATATGTTGGTTAAAAAAAATGTTAATATAAACTGCAAATATATTGAGACTGTGTTCAGTATCTCACTATATGTAGTGCTACAAATCCCAAAATACTGCCATAAATGACAGAAGAAAATGTATATATTCTGGTTAGGAATGCAAATGGGAAACAGATATTGAGCATTAATGTATAGACACACACAACACAAAATGTGGCTCTCATCTCCCTGCCTGAAAAATGAGAGGATGAGACAGGACTTGAATTCCCCATTGCCCCATCAATGAATAAAATTACGTTCATCTCAATGTTCCTTGCAATTCGTGCATGGATTTTGGCCCGTCTTGCAACAGCAGGTTGGGGGGGGGGGCGGGGAGATATTTATCACATTAATAAGGCCTCCCTGACCGCCGACCGCCGTGGCCACGCCCACCTCCGTGGCCATGCCCACCTCCGTGGCCATGCCCACCTCCGTGGCCATGCCCACCGCCTCACGCCCACAATCTCACGCCCGTGACCTCGTGATTGTTTCTCCACAACGGGACTCGTGGAGGCTTCCTGCTGCTCCACTCACGACACCAACTCACCGTCCATATCCTGGAAAAAAACCTCCAAGATCTTTTGTAAAACCGCTATTCATTTAAGGCTTCTTTTGTAGTATCTTTGTCGTATATAGCTAATCTAATAAATTTAAAGTTTGTGTCAAGATTATATCAGTTTCTTTGAGTATTTGTATCTCTCGTCTACATAGTTTGAATGATATACTCTAATGCTCTTAATGTATTTAATTCTTTCTTTTGAGTATGTGTATCTCTCGTTTGAATGATATGTTTAATGCTCTGTTCTTCCTCGATTTCTAGGTAAGGGTAATAACAAGAGATAGCACTAAGCCAGTATTAAAATGTAGCTCTTGCAAGGGATTTAGGACTTAGGAGCTGCGTATAGGAAGAAGGGAAGTAATAAATGTTTGGTTTTAGTGGTTCTCTTATTATCATCAGTTTCAGATTTTCCTTCATTACTTCAACTGAGCGGCGTCTTATAGTTGGTTTCCTCAGAGTCCTTCTAGGGCCTACAACCCTAGAAAAATCTAAGTTTTTCTATGTCAAATAGAAAAAGATTTGCTATGGCCTTCAGCCCTAGAAATGGTAATTTTTTTTCTAGAGCTTCCTTTACCTTGAGACAACCTCAAAGGCATTCATATTTCCTCCAATTTATCCCCTCCATTACTCACCTGCGCTCTCTCTCGCGCTCTCTCTCTCTCTCTTTCTCCCCCCCTCTCCATCCTGCTCTTTTCCTTTCACCGCAGTTATCTTCAATTTCTTCCGTACATTACTATCCCGTCTCAAATATTCTTCCCTGTACCTACTTTCAACCCACGAGACCTCCACATGTCATCCACTTGTGGAAGCTCACCAGTGGAGTCATACCACAGTATTGAGTACTGGAGCATCTCTCCGAATCATATCAACGAGTGATAACTCGGCCAATATGAACCACAAGTCATTTAAACCCTCAATAAACCTCTCATTACGTCTTCACAAGAACTCCTGATTACGGAATTAGTATGATATCTCTTTTTTGCTTCATATTCATCGTCACTTGACTTTGGTTCTTGAGCACAAGGGTGTCAAGTACTCAGATCTCGAGTGACCTGCATGTGCACTCGAAAGACCTGGTGGAGACTTGGGGAAAAACAAAGATTCTATTGCGGTAAATGCTGTAATAATTGGTTATTAGCATTGACAAGCCCCCAAGTTGGGAGTTCTGGCTAGATCAGCAACACTGACCCCCAACTTATAACGTTTGAGTAGAGGAAGATGAAGAGAATCGGCTGCTTCAGCAAGGTGTCAGCCCACTCAGACCATCAGACCGAACCTATTGGCTACTAAACCAAACCATCTGACCTTCAACCATACCCTCTGGTCATCAACCGAGCCACCTGGCTATGCAACTACACAACGTGGCCATCAGATAAAACCACATAGTCATCAGGCAGAATCACATGGCCATCAGGCTGAACCGTGGCCATCAGGCTGAACCGTGGCCATCAGGCTGAACCGTGGCCATCAGGCTGAACCGTGGCCATCAGGCTGAACCGTGGCCATCAGGCTGAACCGTGGCCATCAGGCTGAACCGTGGCCATCAGGCTGAACCGTGGCCATCAGGCTGAACCGTGGCCATCAGGCTGAACCGTGGCCATTTGGGGAGCCGGTCGGCCGAGCGGACAGCACGCTGGACTTGTGATCCTGTGGTCCTGGGTTCGATCCCAGGCGCCGGCGAGAAACAATGGGCAGAGTTTCTTTCACCCTATGCCCCTGTTACCTAGCAGTAAAATAGGTACCTGGGTGTTAGTCAGCTGTCACGGGCTGCTTCCTGGGGGTGGAGGCCTGGTCGAGGACCGGGCCGCGGGGACACTAAAAAAGCCCCGAAATCATCTCAAGATAACCTCAAGATAGATCAGGCAGAACCACGTGGCCAATCAGGCAGAACCACTCGGCCATCAAAGACAGAACCACACGGCCATCAGAGACAGAACCACACGGCCATCAGAGACAGAACCAAACGGCCATCAGAGACAGAACCACACGGCCATCAGAGACAGAACCACTTGAACGGGCCAGCTGTCAATAGCCAGGGTACGCGGGTCCTGCATGACCCTGAGATCTACTTGTATTAGCTACAGACGCCTCTGACTCCATTATCATGTGACACGCAGACGCGCGCCAGAATGACAATGGGTCCCTTACAGGGCATGTGGAGGAGGTTCGAGCCCTGGCTGCTCGAGATCTGTAGAGGGTAGTACCACTCAACCTGCAGTATGTGTACTGTCCTCATGTTAAATATTAATACCACGCTGTTGACGCTTTTATAAAGAGTTTAGATCTTATAAAAAACGTCTCGGCTGTGTCTAAACAGGCAGAAGATACATATGTATACTATGTATTATGCTGTACACTGTGAATTCAAGAATATGGGGGTACCAAAGGGCACAGTAAATCAAAGCAGAACAGAGCATGAAACAGACATCATATTGAATTCTGAATAATTCATGTAAGTGCATATATATATATATATATATATATATATATATATATATATATATATATATATATATATATATATATATATATATATATATATATAGAAAGAGATTCAGGGTTATATCAGAGTTGGAATAACATCAAAGAAACAGGTGATTCAGAGAGGGGGACTTGCACAATTAGTGACAGAGGGACGGGTGTTTATCACGGTGTTGTGGTGGTGTGGAGGGGGACACCCAGGTCCCCTGTCGGACCCCTGTCGGTCCCTGTCGGTTCCGGTCGACACCTGTAGTGCTGGCATGATCTACGGTCACCCGACCCCTCGCCTGTCGTACTTCTTCACCGTCGTCCTTCACTAACACAGCCGTTGTTCTTCACTATCATAGCCGTTGTTCTTCACTATCACAGCCGTTGTTCTTTATTATAGCTGCCGTTCCTTACAGTCCTATAAGGAACTGTAAGGAACGGCAGCTATGCTACTGTTCATTAGGAAAACTGTTGTTATTGGTGATCATATCTGCTGCTCTTCACTACGACAGCTGGCATGTATTTATTTCCCTCTCGCCCCAAAAAAAGTGACTTTTGGAAATGTGCTAGTTCGTATGACACGTTCTTCCGTCATCAGAACGTTTACTGTCCAAAATATGGATGATCTGTACCACATCGGAACGCTAAATTGGTAATACATTATTTACCAATTTTAGTGTTTCTTCAGGAAATATGAATCATATCCACAAACAACGCTTTCAGATACAGAACTTTCATTGCTCTCTGTGCATTCAGAATTTTCCTGTGCGTTGGGAGTCATGTAAAATAAGTGAATTATATTAAATTGTCTTAACACGGTATTTGTTTTCAATCGATAGGACATGCTCTTCCTTCAATTAATTGAGGCAAAATTGTCCTGTGGGGAAAATCCTACATAGAACCCACATAGTGTGAACCATGTGGGTTCACACTAATTGTGGCCACATGAGTATGTTTTGTCCAATGTGATCAGCAGCACTATTAACACCCAATGTAAAACCCCTCTATTTCCACATGCCCACAGCACCCAGTGTGATCACCACCACATGCTCCGGAGCTCCCAGTGTAACCCCTCCCCCCCCCCCCTATGCCCAGAGCACCCAGTCTAACCCCTCCCTCATGCCCAGAGTACCCAGTCTAACCCCTCCCTCATGCCCAGAGCACCCAGTGTAACCCCTCCCCCATGCCCAGAGCACCCTCCGTAACCCCTTCCCCCCCCCCCCCACCTGCAGTACTTGTGCCCAAGGTCACCATTGGTAATACTTGTTTGCATATCAGATGAACTATTATTGCTTCCTTTCTCTACATAGGTCTCGCCCTTGTCTCTTACTATCTGAGTAATTCACGTGTGTATGCTAGCTTGCTGTGTAGTGTAACCCGAGTGCTTGATTGCTTATCATTGTGTGTTGGTGTTGCATGCGTCTGTGTACTCGCCTAGTTGTACTCACCTAGTTGTGCTTGCGGGGGTTGAGCTCTGGCTCTTTGGTCCCGCCTCTCAACCGTCAGTCAACTGGTGTACAGATTCCTGAGCCTACTGGGCTCTATCATATCTACACTTGAAACTGTGTATGGAGTCAGCCTCCACCACATTGCTTCCTAATGCATTCCATTTGTCAACCACTCTGACACTAAAAAAGTTCTTTCTAATATTTCAGTGGCTCATTTGGGCACTCAGTTTCCACCTGTGTCCCCTAGTGCGTGTGCCCCTTGTGTTAAATAGCCTGTCTTTATCAACCCTGTCGATTCCCTTGAGAATCTTGAATGTGGTGATCATGTCCCCCATAACTCTTCTGTCTTCCAACGAAGTGAGGTTCAGTTCCCGTAGTCTCTCCTCGTAGCTCATACCTCTCAGCTCGGGTACTAGTCTGGTGGCAAACCTTTGAACCTTTTCCAGTATAGTCTTATGCTTGACTAGATATGGACTCCATGCTGGAGCCGCATACTCCAGGATTGGTCTGACATATGTGGTATATAATGTTCTGAAAGATTCCTTACACAAGTTTCTAAAGGCCGTTCTTATGTTAGCCAACCTGGCAAATGCTGCTGCTGTTATCCTCTTGATATGAGCTTCAGGGAACAGGTCTGGCGTGCTATCAACCCCCAGGTCTTTCTCTCTCTCTGACTCTTGAAGTATTTCATCTCCCAAGTGATACCTTGTATCTGGTCTCCTGCTTAATACCCCTATCTTCATTACATTACATTTGCTTGGGTTAAACTCTAAAATCCATTTGTTCGACCATTCCTGCAGCTTGTCCAGGTCTTCTTGAAGCCTCAAGCTGTCCTCCTCTCTTAATCCTTCTCATAATTTTGGCATCGTCAGCAAACATTGAGAGGAATGAGTCTATACCCTCTGGGAGATCATTTACGTATATCAGACACATTTACGTGTGTGTGTGTGTGTGTGTGTGTGTGTGTGTGTGTGTGTGTGTGTGTGTGTGTGTGTGTGTGTGTGGACTCGCCTATTTGTACTCGCCCAATAGTGTACTATTGAGTACTATTGAGTACTTGAGTACTATTGAGTATTGAGTATCGCCTAGTTGTGCTTGCGGGGGTTGAGTTCTGGCTCTTTGGTCCCGCCTCTCAACTGTCAGTCAACTGGTGTACAGATTCCTGAGCCTACTGGGCTCTATCATATCTACATTTGAAACTGTGTATGGAGTCAGCCTCCACCACATCACTGCCTAATGCATTCCATCTCTTAACTACTGTGATACTGAAAAAGTTCTTTCTAACGTCTCTGTGGCTCATTTGGCTACTCAGTTTCCATCTGTGTCCCCTTTTCGCCTACCACCATTGTTGAATAGTTTATCCTTGTCTACCCTATCAATTCCCCTGAGGATTTTGTAGGTAGTGATAATGTCTCCCCTTACTCCTTTGTCTTCCAGTGTCGTAAGGTGCATTTCCCGCAGCCTTTCCTCGTAACTCATGCCTCTTAGTTCTGGGACAAGTCTAGTGGCATACCTCTGAACTTTTTCCAGCTTCGTCTTGTGCTTGACAAGGTACGGGCTCCATGCTGGGGCCACATACTCCAGGATTGGTCCTACATATGTGTGGTATATAAGATTCTAAATTATTCCTTACGCAGGTTCCTGAAGGCTGTTCTGATGTTAGCCAGCCTCGCATATGCCACAGACGTAATTCTTTTTATGTGGGCTTCAGGAGACAGGTTTGGTGTGATATCAACTCCTAGATTTTTCTCTCTGTCCGTTTCATTCAGTACTTCATCTCCTATTCTGTATTCTGTGTCTGGCCTCCTGTTTCCACCGCCTAGTTTCATTACTTTGCATTTACTCGGGTTGAACTTTAGCAACCATTTGTTGGACCATTCATTCAGTCTGTCTAGGTCATCTTGTAGCCTCCTACTATCATCCTCTGTTTCAATCCTCCTCATAATTTTTGCATCATCAGCAAACATTGAGAGAAACAAGTCTATACCTTCTAGGAGATCATTTACATGTGTCAGAAACAGTACAGGTCCATGGACTGACCCCTGCGGGACTCCACTTGTGATGTCTCGCCCATCTGAGACCTCACCCCTCACACTGACTCGTTGTCATCTGTTGCTTAGGTCCAATGGAGTACCTTCCCTTTCACTCCAGCCTGCATCTCCAGCTTTTTCACTAGCCTCTTGTGTGGTACTGTATCAGAGGCTTTCTGGCAATCCAAAAATATGCAGTCTGCCCACCCTTCTCTTGCCTGATTTTTGTTGCCTGTTCGTATAATTAAATTAACCCTATGAGGGTTAATTTAACTCCCTGAACCCATGTTGATAATTTGTTACAAAGTTCTTTCGCTCCAGATGTTCCACTAGCTTTCTTGGCACAATCTTCTCCATCAGCTTGCATGGTATGCAGGTTATTGATACTGACTTGTAGTTCAGTGCCTCCTGTCTATTCTCTTGTATATCGGAACTACATTAGCTGTTTTCCAAATTTCTGGCAGTTCCCCTGTTGCCAGTGATTTGTTATACACTATGGAGTATGGAGAGTGGCTGGCACAGTGCTTCTGCTCCTTCCTTTAGTATCCAAGGGGAGATTCCATTTGGGCCTATAGCCTTTGTCACATCCAACGCTGGTAAAACCTTCCTTACTTCCCCACTGGTAATCACAAACTCTTTTAGTGGTTTCTTGTTAACTATTCCCTTTCTTATCTCTGGAATTTCTCCTTGCTCTAAGGTGAAGACCTCCTGGAATTTCTTATTCAGTTCCTCTCACACTTCCTTGTCGTTTGTAGTGAATTCATCTGCCCCTATCCTTAATTTCTTTACCTGTTCCTTTACTGTTGTTTTTCTCCTCCCACACGCAGGTACTCCCAGGTACCTGAGAGAGAGAGAGAGTGAGAGTGAGAGTGTGTGTGTGTGTGTGTGTGTGTGTGTGTGTGTGTGTGTGTGTGTGTGTGTGTGTGTGTGTAGACTTCGACCCTCACTCCACACCCCGCCATAAAATAATTACAAATTAGAACGTGATAAACATAAGAATATTAGAAGAGCATATAATCTCAGTGAACTGTCGACCTTACGAGAGATTTTTACGAAGGAAAGTAAACCACGAGAGGTTTAAGGTATCCTCTCGGGGATTGTGAACCTCTACACTCTCCTCTACATGTCCCCTCTACACGCAGCTTCAGGTACTCCACTTAAGCTTACTCTATGAGCACACTACACCTCATCCCTCCATTCCACTTCCCTTGTCGCCTTCCTCATCTTTCTCCCTCCCTCTCCCTCGTCTCTCCTCTCTCTCTCTCTCTCTCTCTCTCTCTCTCTCCCTCTCTCCCTCGTCTCTCTCTCTCTCTCCCTCGTCTCTCCTCTCTCTCTCTCTCTCTCTCTCTCTCTCTCTCTCTCTCTCTCTCTCTCTCTCTCTCTCTCTCTCTGTCTCCTGGTCCACCTGGGGCCGTGGTGGGGCCGACGGGTTCCCCCAGAGTATGCTAGTCACTGGTCCCCATAAACCATCAGGTCCTCCACTGTGTGCTAATTGACTTCTTGTGAGTGTGTGTGTTTGGGATGCAGAGCAGGAGACACCGCCAGCAACGAGAAACAGACCTTGTAATGGACTTGAGAAGTAGTGTACAGGGGTTTGTGTGTGTGTGTCTGGTGGTGGTGGTGTCTGTTTACTGTCTGCTGTTCTCTCTCTCTCTCTCTATCTCTATCTCTATATCTCTCTCTCTCTATCTCTATCTCTCGATCTCTCTCTCTCTCTCTCTATCTCTATCTCTCTCTCTCTCTCTCTCTCTCTCTCTCTCTCTCTCTCTCTCTGTCTCTGTCTTAGGTGAGTGACCAGAGTGTCATCAAACTCTCACTGAATTTACGAGAGTGACTTCGATGCTTTTAATTCAACACCTCCAAGCATCAGCCCCGTTCGTGAACCTGTACGTGTACTACTGACGGATTTACTTATATAATTAACTCCTGACGGTGACCGATGTCTTGTGTGACGGTAATATTTTATATTCAACAGCTCTTGGTGTTGTCCACGTGATATTGGTGTAGTGGAAGCTCACTATTTGCCCATCAGTCGATGAGTGAAGGTAAGCTCCCGTCACGGCTGCTCTGTAACTGAATGGGTGACCGCGGGATTCATCAAGCAGTTACGTGACCATTTATACGAGATTTGTCTCCCGAATTACGGTCATGGTGTCTTCGTTGGACCATCGTAAGACCTCTCGCAACAACACAACCCGTATTTAATTAATTATTCGCTATGTAACCCGTTGTTCCCAAATCTTTTTGCTGGGTCAGTGGAGCTGAATATAAGTGTTGCGTATATCTGTAGTAGCAGGCATCCATCAGTCTCGGGAGACTATGGAGTTGCGTTCTGGTTGTCGGTCTGGAGTGGCCTCTCCAGGGCGCAAAGCCACGGTAGGTTAATATTGAGAAGAAGCTGTTAACCATGCAGCAGGTCCCCTCCCCCTCCTGTATGTCTGAAACTTATAAATGTATTTCCTTTGAAAATAAACATTATCTTTTGCAAGATATTAGTCGAAAAAAAGTTAAATATAAACTGCTAAACGTTTTAAACAAGAAGGCAATGAGTACTTGATGGAAGCCGCTGGCTTCCATAACGTAACTCTGATTAATAAATGCAGTTCATCCACAAAGATGCAGTGGTCTCGGTCAATTTACAAGTTATTGACCAACAGGTTAAACGAATCGATTTGAAATCACATGAGGAAATTTAAGCCTGTAACGCTTAACTAGGACGAAAAACTGACCTAGGGTCATGCACTCTAATGGGAGGGCCTGACAGCTGAGTGAACAGTGCTCGGGATTCGTAGTCTTAATGTTCCAGGTTAGATCCCCGGAGGAGGCGGAAACAAATAGGCAGAGTTTCTTTTACCCTGATGTACCTGTTCACCTAGCAGTATATAGGTACCCGGGAGTTAGACAGCTGCTACGGGTTGCTTCCTGAGGATGTTTAACAAAAAAGGAGGCCTGGTCAAGGACCGGGCCGCGGGGACAGTAAGCCCCGAAATCATCTCAAGATAACCTCAAGATAACCTTAAGATAGGGCCAACTTACCCTAACTTAGGCAGTGACCACATGTCACAGAAAGGGGATATTTGCGGCATATCTACAACACATTCTCAGCATATCTGCAGCATATCTACAACATATCTGCAAACAAAATGAGAGAATGAAGCACTAAAATCTAATAAACAATTTTATCACTACGATAACATCGGTTTATAAACACACAGAGAACTCACATTATCGTAATTTATCGATCCGTGATATGTGAATACCCAGCCCATAGGTTCGAATCCCCATCACAGATCCTGTATATAACACCCTGTGTACCACCCATGAGTGGTCAATGCTACAGCACACTGAACCTGAAAGGAATCCCCAAACCCCTTAAGAAACACACATCTGTAGACTTCAGAAAGTGCAGAGGTGTGTAGTAAGATGACTGTATTTCTTAAGTGTGTGTATACACAGTGTATATACATAGGAGAGGGTATATACACTTCTTCCCGCCAAGCACATGACGAAAATACGACGTTACTACAACGTTTGAACTAGTTTTAACACCTAACAAGTTGTAACAACCAATATAGCGAGGAACGACGTTCTAATACGTCATTAAAAAACGTTATAATAAGGATGTAACAACTTTATTCCAAGTTGTAACAAGCGGAATCATTATAAGGACCGTTACGTTATACCTTTGCAGGGAAATTTGCAACGAACACTTATTTTTTCCTGTGATAACCATTCCATCACAGTCTAAGTTGTCCACGATTGATGCAGGTTCACAGGAACTAATTACCTTCGTGGGGTTAACTATATATACTATCGCTACTACTTCAGACTATTACTCTTCATAGAAAATATATCGCCTGTCTGTTCTTGATGTCTTTTCTAAATCAACTAACCACTATCCACGGATGGGTATCCCTCTCCCTATCCCCCTCCCCCCCTCCCCAGAGTCCTTATCGTCGACAATCTCTGATTTTTTTTTCCCCATCAGAATGGACAAGTTATCGTCAGAAATAGTGGAGTGTTTGTGTTATCATAGTGATTGTGAGTTGTAACCATTAGCAGCTATGTTATTAGCGATAGGGTTAAACACAGCTTCACGTTACTGTGTGGGTTAGCTATCGTTACTATCGTTTGGGCTCAGCTATCGTAACTACGATAGCTGAGCCTCCACGGTTCGTTTGCAGGAAGTCGTGTTCCAAATTAATCAGTAATTAATTGCTGGCTACGGAGAACAAATTTTTGTGCTACAAAGTGCAACAAAACTAACTTTTTTTTTTTAGTACTTGTCAAACAGGCTGAGTGATTTTTCGTTATTTTAAAATATTGATTTCCAAATCGGTTTTTTCCAATTAACTTTATTTGATAGTAGGTAACCGACTTATGTAGGCTAGATTAGGTTTGATAAAATTTCTATGCTAGTTTTAACTCATATTTTAAAAAATTGTATATATTGTTTATTGTAATGGAAAGCTTTATCATTTCAAAACAGTATAATATTTCAGGAAAATTGGGCTTATTAGGCAACATCGTCCATTAGTTACATTATATTTAGTATTTGTGTGTGTGTGTGTGTGTGTGTGTGTGTGTGTGTGTGTGTGTGTGTGTGGTGTGTGTGTGTGTGTATGTGTGTGTGTGTGTGTGTGTGTGTGTGTGTGTACTCGCCTAGTTGTGCATGCAGGGGTTGAGCTTTGGTTCTTTGATCCCGCCTCATCTGTCAATCAACTGGTAGGTTGTGTCTGTAAGATGAACTGGTTGAGTGGTCTTGAATTCTCATTATAACTTAGTTTTATAATTCCTGTTTAAGTGATCACTTGTTTAGTAACATCTTGAACTGTTGAATTGATTGAAAATACAGCATTGTCAGACTACATTGGTTTTCTCCAGACCTGGAATGTGATGTTTCATTTTTTTTAATTGTGTTCAGGTTTGATCATTATCATCAAGATATTATCAGCATCAACGCAGGTGTGTCGTAATCTTATAAGTGGAGCGTATTTGTAATTATTGCAACAGGTGTAAAAAAAAAATTGGAAATGAATGATGGCAAAGATAATAGTGGCCTTATTACAGAGCTGTAATTTCGTCCTGTGCAAAGAATACAGAGTATACATCACATCCTGATGTGGTCTCCGACGGTGCTCCTGGGAACATGGGCCCAGGCTGGGGCCCTGGGAACGTGGGCCCAGGCTGGGGTCCTGGGAACGTGGGCCCAGGCTGGGGTCCTGGGAACGTGGGCCCAGGCTGGGGCCCCTGGGAACGTGGGCCCAGGCTGGGGCCCTGGGAACGTGGGCCCAGGCTGGGGCCCTGGGAACGTGGGCCCAGGCTGGGGCCCTGGGAACGTGGGCCCAGGCTGGGGCCCTGGGAACGTGGGCCCAGGCTGGGGTCCTGGGAACGTGGGCCCAGGCTGGGGTCCTGGGAACGTGGGCCCAGGCTGGGGCCCTGGGAACGTGGGCCCAGGCTGGGGCCCTGGGAACGTGGGTCCAGGCTGGGGCCCCTGGGAACGTGGGCCCAGGCTGGGGCCCTGGGAACGTGGGCCCAGGCTGGGGCCCTGGGAACGTGGGCCCAGGCTGGGGCCCTGGGAACGAAGACCACAGCTGAAAACTTACCTGGAACACTGGGGGTCACCTCATGCCCAAGAACATACTTTAAATGCTCACAAATCTAGTACCCCCTAACACAAGGGATGTATACCCCGAAGGTATACTCCGAAGGTATACCCCCACTTTTTGGTGTACTTCCCCACAGAGATTTTACCTTTTTGTTTATTGAGTTATATATTACGCCTTAGCGAGTGTGTACTTGCTAGTTGATCAATATAGCTGTTGTGCTAATCTTAATGTCCTTCGCCAATAGGGTTCACCTGAAGCCAAGAACTTAAACTACGCCTCTCAACCTTATTTGGGAATGCAAAACCCTTTACACACTACTAACAACCAATTTCCTTCTTTATTCCCAGGATTTCTTCAATGACCATGTTGGTAGCTTGCCCTCACTAGACTCACTAAAACTTTAGTTACAAATAATCCTCAACTCAACCCAAAACAAGAAAAGACTTATCCTAGCCAAGTCCTAATTGTATCTGCTGTTATATTGTATAATTAATAATTGATTTAGTTTTGAGAATTTTTTTTATAAATGTTGCTCACGGTGGATAAATTTAAAGCTGGGGGCCATTGGGGAGGATCTGAGCTTGGACGAGCACAGCTTGAGGGGGAGGTTACCTACTTTGTGTCTACTTTGTGTTAGTTCCGTGGATCAGTGACCTCCTGGACGGTTGTCTGGTCAACCTGGCTGTTAGGTACAGCTGCTTCGGAATAGGAATTCCCTCTAATATAAATTGACCATATTATATATATATATAATATATATATATATATATATATATATATATATATATATATATATATATATATATATATATATATATATATAAAGAAAACAAGTTAAGAGTTACTTCACTGAACTATTGACTGACAACAGCCGGTCGACGGCCAAGAGCTTTTCAAGAGCTCAAGACGATTAAGAGCTTGATCCAGCCAGCAAGCACAACTAGGTGAGTACAAACACACACACACACTTGACTGAGCAATCCACCTCTTTATAATTTTCTGCCCAAAGAAACATTAATTGATTAGAATCTCTCCTTAACAATCCCTTATCACACAGAAAAAGCACGACCTTGAACACCTACAACACCTGCGAGAAATAATTCAGTGTTTCTTCATGTTGACTAAAGTGGCGAGGCGCGTCGCTCGCCCTCCTAATAAGTCCCGCGCTGATTTATGGACTTAAAACCTCCTACTGAACCAAGAAGCTTAAGTTGTTGGGTTAAATGCTTTCCGAGTTATTATAAGGATGATTGAGATTCCATGGAGCCAGCGGATTGCATCACAGGAAGCAGCTGTCTGTTACGATGTTATCTCCTGCGATGCGTCTCTTGCGTCAGTGTTGACGCAAGAGACGCATCGCCTTGCGTCAACACTGCATCAACATCGCATCTCCCTTCCTTTCCTCCGTATTCTACGCTTAATTGTTTAATTTAGTTTTCATCTAATTTCCATTTTATATATTTTGTTTCTCTCTGTGTTATGGTTCTCTGCCGACCTCCATTTGACATTACATTGAGTCATTTTTAGGAAATGATTGTTGATATGTTGCTTCTTCATCTCGGGCCGGGTATATCTGTTCATACATTCCAATGTCTGCCATCCCATCATTCTCTCCCTCCCATCAGGACGGAAGAGAGAGAGAGAGAGAGAGAGAGAGAGAGAGAGAGAGAGAGAGAGAGAGAGAGAGAGAGAGAGAGAGAGAGAGTGAGAGTTAGACAAATATTCAAACATATTATGTATATCCAAAGACACACAAAAGCAGATACAGGAGAAATACACATAAAAACAGAGAGACTGACAGTATACATTTAAACATTGAGAGCGAGAGAGAGATGGAGAGAGCTGACGATGACACTAGCAAGAGATATGCTGATGCTTAATCACTATATCGGACTACCGACCGTCAAAGTGGTTGGGCACCATTCCTTTCCCCCCGTCCCATACCAAATCCTCATCCTGACCCCTTCTCAGTGCTATAAAGTCGTAAATGGCTTGGCGCTTTCCCCCTGATAGTTAAAAAAAAGTTATATTGGACTACTGACGAATGACGTCACATTTATCTTACGATTAACATAATTACGTTACTTGTTTAACAAAGTACTGTAGACAGATATGACAAGACTTTATATTAATAGCCATCTTACTGAACCTAAATATTAAATAATTCAGATGCGTATTGAGGACTGATTTAAGTTTCGAAAGTTCCTATTTTCTACTATAAGTAAAATATTACCCATCAGTCTTCTAGCGGTACCCTAACTAGCTTAGTGTTATTTAGTGCATAAAATATATTCTCTGACACGTAAGCTAATTACGGGCTATTCATGCCTGTGCCACCTTTTGGGTGGCTTAATCTTCATCAATCACATAAGATAAAGTCTGTAGGCAGCTAGCCTTCACCAACAGTTGAATTGTCCATAAGCATCCCCGCAACCTTCCAGGAGTGCTTAACACAGGTATTATTCCACAATCCACCAAGAAATTAATTATTTACCAAACAGTGATCACTGAGGAACAAGTAAAGTGAATAGGTCCCTATAATTCTTTGTCTTGTAACCTTTAGGTTTTTCTTATATAATTTTATTGACGTTAAAGTTCGCTGTCGAATTCGAGACTGAAGTTGTGGTTGATAAAGTTGTTGACCTCTCGTGTAGGGTATGAGTATTTACTCATAGTAGCTTTCCAGCTTTCACTCACGTACTCGTATCTTGTTTTATCTCTCGCTCTGAAAATGCTGTCATTACCGATCTTTACTATTTCCCTCGGTATCTCGCATGTAGTGATCATGTTCTCTTCCTTGTATATTTTTTATAATGCCTGGATGAAAGAACACCGGGTTCTTGGTTATGAAACTCTGGGGCAGCAGACTCCAGCAGGCGCCTGGTGAGTGTACAGAAGGGCAGCAGACCCCAGCAGGCTCCTGGTGAGTGTACAGAAGGGCAGCAGACCCCAGCAGGCTCCTGGTGAGTGTACAGAAGGGCAGCAGACCCCAGCAGGCTCCTGGTGAGTGTACAGAAGGGCAGTAGACCCCAGCAGGCTCCTGGTGAGTGTACAGAAGGGCAGCAGACCCCAGCAGGCTCCTGGTGAGTGTACAGAAGGGCAGCAGACCCCAGCGGGCTCCTGGTGAATGTACAGAAGGGCAGCAGACCCCAGCGGGCTCCTGATGAATGTACAGAAGGGCAGCAGACCCCAGCAGGCTTCTGGTGAATGTACAGAAGGGCAGCAGACCCCAGCAGACTGAAGGCGTGGCTCATCGCGGCCAAGTAACGGAGGCCTGACGTGGGCGCTGCCAATATATACTCAAGATTAATGTCACATTCATAATAGTCCATTACGTCATGCAGACCTTCCCCCAGCACCCCTTACTCTCCGTCCCGATGGTCGACACGCTGATGGATACCTTCCATCTCTTTACAAATATCTGTATCGCCGCTCAAGGATTCTTACACGGAAGATCAGGCAGATATACGGAATTAAACGGATTCCAGCATCGTTTTGAGGATATTTGGTTTCGTGGCTTCGTCAATGAGGTTACAGCCGGAGAAATGGGAGTGTGTTGGGGAGATGGGTGGAGTCAGTAGTCTTGCAGGGTTGCCGAGTGGAAATTTCACATGTAACTGCATCTCTCTGGCCTTTGCTCTATTCCTCTACAGTAAACACTGCCTCAGCGCCTCTTACTCGGGGTAAACTTTGACAGAAGCTGTGGAAATGTAAGCGATTTACCTGCGTTTAGAGGACGACTTATACGTTGTGTAGGGCTTTGGGGGGTATAGACTCTCCGGGAACCGTGATTGATGGACCAGTGAGATTTAACAAATCGTCAATCATGTTAGTTTTAAACGAATTACAGACGCAGCAAATCAACAAACTTCTTGGCTGTTAGTGTCGAGAGTATACACAGTTATCTATCAACAGTACAACCTGTAAAGAAACTTTTCTTTCCGCCTTCTTTTAATGATCGTTTCGCCCTCTAGCATTACTCTCAATTAGCGGGTTCAGTTAGAAAATGCAAAACTGCGAATGTCAAAAATCACTTAGAAGATAATGGATTTAAAACTGTCATTGTAGCAAAACAATGACGAACCAGGTTATCAGCGACGGAGGAATGTGGCCGCCCTGGTGAGAACTCTTACTGGACATTGCAATCATAACAAAATGCCTCAGACAACGAAGTTAATGAATACTTTCACATGATCCCAAATCTGTTCTTGATTTTCACCATTATCAGAATCTTTTATGAGGCCAGCAGGAGGCAGGTAAACGATTCGAGTGATTTCATCAGTGCCATAAACCGGGGCCAGAGCGCCATGACAGACAGCCTCTGGAGCATGACCAGGTGATCATGGCCCCGGTAATGGTCTCCCTCCTCAGGAGAGAGACATTCATCTACGACCCGCCGAGCGCTCTCGTGTATCCAGTTCTCATTTCTAGCCGAGTGGCAGAGCGGCTCATACGCGACATACCCGGCATCGCATCCCGGACAACACGAGTGGTGAGCTATGCGGCTCATCTCTCGAGAATTCGCTGGATCGAATCGTCGCGCCGAGAACGGTGTTGTTGGGGACATTAGCGAGCGCTTGGTGTCTTGGGCGGCTTCAGCCGGCCTTGGGTACATCAGATACCGATACTGATTAAATGGATTTGCTTCCTTGTCTGGAATAAAATGAACAGGAATACTGTTTGTCAGTCAAGGAGGCTAGGATGACGTATTACCGATTATTGATGGTTCATTAGGCCAGTTATCTAGCAACAAGGATTTCAATTTTGACACGATAGAGAATTCAACATTCCGCCCTCATGACACTGCTATTGCAATTGCAAATTAGGTAATTAATGTCGTTAGGCCTTAATAAAACTGTAAAATTAACATTGGAGAGTTAATTTTTTAACTTCTCAAGTGAAGATCAACATAAATATAGAGAAGACTTGTTCTGGAATAATTGATTCCACCCTTTGTCATATTGCAATCTATATCTACAAGAAAGATTGTCCGTTGGTTTATTTGTCTATCTGTCCAATGTTGGAGGCCAGACGATTAGGGCTAACCTCGCTCAACGTTGTAGGGGGACTCGTCTGGGGTATGGGCAGGTCGAAGTCGCCATAATTCAATAAGGAACAGTATGCCAGGGGTCTCATTCTGACTCTACGGCGATTTTTCACCCTGCTTGCCGGCTACCCATAGATAAATATTTTGAAACTGAAAAGTTATAATATTATGTAATCATTACATTATTCACATATATACATTTATTATTACATACATTATTCACTGATCTCGGAAAATATACTAAAAATTTTCGCTATTTATATTTTCGCCGTAGTAGTATAAAACGGATACTCCTCCCCATACTTGTGATATCTGAGAGAGAGAGAGAGAGAGAGAGCGGGGGAAAGGAGGGGCGAGAAGTGGGAGAGGCTGGGAGTGGAAAGGAGATGAGAAGTTAAGTTGAATATGGGAGAGACCCGGGCATAGCCGGGTACCCCAACCCCTTTGTATCATATACGCTAGAAAGAGTGCTGCTCATTCTTGATTTGGTACCTAGTAAGGCCAGGCTTTTTCTACCCCCCCCCCCCTCCCCCCACACCCACTCTTCTCAGCCGTCTCTCCTCTCTCAGCACTCTTCCTCTATCCTCTCCCCTCCCTCCTCCTCTCTCTCTCTCACCTCTCACCTCTCACCATATACCCCTTTCCTCACCACCAACTTGTCTACCAGATGTATGTAGACATAGACGCTGTTCTATCCTATATCTTACACCACTTAAACCTCTAACAATTCACAGTGAAAATAACTACTTTTACCTTGGAATAATGTGTTTTCACTGCTCCAACTACTCTATACACAACCAACACCACCACCAACCACACACACACACACACACACACACACACACACACACACACACACACACACACACACACACACACACACACGGGAGACATCTCCCGACACGTAGGGTGCAGTCGCACCTCCAAAGATCTCAGTATCGTCTATTGATACTGGTAATGGCTCAAAAGGGCCTCCACTTACGGGCTATTCATGCCCGTACCACCTTTTGGGTGGCTTAATCTTCATCAATTAATCACCAACCACACCATTAAACCCACAACCAACTCCAAGCCAGCAGCCACTACCACCACCATTTTCCCATTTTCCCGAGCACAATTTCCTCTCAATAAGTGAGCGGCCGCTGCTGCTGCTGCTGCTGCTCCTAATCGCATACAAACACACATCGCAGTGCTATTTACTTTTACGTTGGTGTGAGTTCCTCGAGCGAGCATCAGTCAGTATCAGATGGTGGAGGTAAATACTCCAACCTCTCACGCTGGCGAGGGTTGGATCCGCTGAGTCAAAGGTTCGTGTTATAAGACTCAACAGCTTCTGGAATTTATAGTTTTTTGTTGTGTTTTGTCCGTAACTGATCCAATGCAGCGTTGATTAATTTCCTTGTCTGCTTAGGGAAATGCAACTAAGTTTTAGAAGCAAGATTAGTTAGAAATAATCTGTTCTTCATGCTATCGTGGCAGATATCAAGCTGACAAGATATTGGTCGAAACTGAAGCTTGGGTTTAAAGGCGCACTCAGACCTGTTCATGATCTGCTTGATGGAGGATTAGATTCTGACGTTCATCATTGATTTGTAAATGATCTTGTAGGAGGAAATATTGAGGCGTTTTGGTTGACTAGGACGAGGAACGAGACGTCTGTCTTCTTGTTACTGACCTTCGGAGAAGTGGCTTGGGAGGGCTATGGTGAGATTAACTAATATATTTTATGCGCGTGCATTGTGTTTCCTATGTAAACAG
Source organism: Procambarus clarkii (assembly GCF_040958095.1). Classification (NCBI taxonomy): domain Eukaryota; kingdom Metazoa; phylum Arthropoda; class Malacostraca; order Decapoda; family Cambaridae; genus Procambarus; species Procambarus clarkii. Next base: position 9,261,520 of record NC_091157.1, read on the forward strand.
TGTGTGTGTGTGTGTGTGTGTGTGTGTGTGTGTGTGTGTGTGTGTGTGTGTGTGTGTGCGCGCGCGCGCGCGTTCGTCTAGTTGCGCTAGTGAGGGATGAGCTTTGGTTCTTTGTGTGTGTTTACTCACCCTGTGTGTGTGTGTATTCATCTAGTTGTATTCACAAAGTTGTGGTTGCGGGGGTTGAACCCTGCTCTTTCGGCCCGCTTCTCAACTGTCAATCAACTGTTACCAACTAATAACTATTTTTTCTTTCTATTTTTTTTCTCTCACACACACACACACACACACACACACACACACACACACACACACATTCAAGATTCTCAAGGGAATCGACAGGGTTGATAAAGACAGGCTATTTAACACAAGGGGCACACGCACTAGGGGACACAGGTGGAAACTGAGTGCCCAAATGAGCCACAGAGATATTAGAAAGAACTTTTTTAGTGTCAGAGTGGTTGACAAATGGAATGCATTAGGAAGCAATGTAGTGGAGGCTGACTCCATACACAGTTTCAAGTGTAGATATGATAGAGCCCAATAGGCTCAGGAACCTGTACACCTGTTGATTGACGGTTGAGAGGCGGGACCAAAGAGCCAGAGCTCAACCCCCGCAAGCACAACTAGGTAAGTACAACTAGGTGAGTACACACACACACACACACACACACACACACACACACACACACACAGGAAGCAGCCCGTAACAGCTCTCTAACTCCCAGTTACCTATTTATTGCTAGGTAACAGGCGCATCAAGGTGAAAGAAACTCGGCCCATTTATCTCTACCTAGTCCGGGAATCGAACCCGGGCCACAGGATTACGAGCCCCGCGCGCTGACAGTACAACCAGAGCAAGCGGGAAAATGGGTAATTACATTCCCAATCCTAACCAGGGTAGAGATTGGCTACATCACTATGTTAAGGCAATAAGTAATTAACAAAAATAGTACACCAAGCCTGGTGGCCTATTTAGCACAGTCTGTCACAGAACATTAGTAAAAAAGTTCCACGATATCATTCAGGAATTTAAACAAAAAAGATTTCCAATTCATAAGGAGTTACTACAGTAAGAAGAACATGTGGTATCAACCAGGTATCAACCAGGTATCAACCAGGTATCAACCAGGTATGTGGCTTGGTTTGTTTTTATTTGTATTAACAGGCTTATATATTCACAGCAGTGTGCTGCTATATTTTTATATATAAGGGACTACAGAGTGAAAGTTAAGATCTAACTAAAAGATCTAGCATTCTAGCTGATCATCTATCATGGTGATTAGTAATACATGGAGTCTGGGGAAGAAAAAAACAATGGGATAGTCTAGTCTATTAACCTACGCTAACTTTTTGTAGAGTATGAGAATAGCTTCAAAGTCTTCATGAAAGAATTAATAGTGTCCTGTGTGGTTTTTTTTTTTTTTTAGAACTGTGTTTTCGTTTTTCATTTTTTCTGATGGAAGTGTCCGTCGTTTGTATTACAGGGTACATATTTAGTGGCATATGCATTGTTGGTACATAGCAAACAATAGGTATATTCAATGAGGTTGACAAAATTTCTAATCGACCAGCGCACCAGGTTTCTAATCGATCATACTATGGGTTTTAATCAACCATACACGTTGCCTAATGGTACGTTGGCAGCAAACTATTGCCTACATACCATACCCCATAGTTTGTCTAAATTGTACTGGTGATACCAGGTTACCGGCAAGAATATTTTTAGAGGGCTTAGTCTACCTTTGAACATAGGGTTTGTAAATCAATTAAGCTCCTAATACCCTCACTAAGGTATTTGTAATATCTGCAGTTTTCGCTGTGTTCATTATAGACTTTACAAACGGGGAAGTTGCAAGGTTTCTTACTCATAAGGTCTTAATTTTTTGTTGAGTGGAAACCATAAGCCCACATGCAGTACTTAATAGTTGCAAGAGTCTTAAGGAGATCTTATAACGACACAGAAGTCATCAGCATAGCAAATGACAGGGCTTCTCATCAGCTTGTGAAGTTAAGTCAGTAATAAACATGCTGGAAAGCGCATGACTGATCTCTCTCCTCTCTAAGGTGTGCTCAAGTCAAAAGGAAGCATTCGAACGCATTTTAAGTCCCTTTTAGATAACCAACGCAATTCTGTTAGATAAATAAGCCCCCTTTATCCATGTCAATATCTCACCTCTGACTCCAAAAAGGTCTTTTGTTCTCACTATTCGATGTGTTAAAAGGAGCTTGGAGATAAGGAAATGCATCACGAGTCCTTTATTCCTACCTGATGAAGCGCTCAGCATAAGTTAGTATACTTCTACCAGGGAGGAAGCTGTTTAAGTTAGGAGCATATATAATAATAATAATAGTAATTTTTATTTAGGTAAAGGTACATACATAAAGAGATTTTGCAAAGTTTGTTGGCTTTATAGATAGAGCTAGTACATACAATGCCTAAAGCCACTATTACGCAAAGCGTTTCGGGCAGTATATATATATACTTATATAGTATATATATATTGCCTGTGTTTTGCGTCATTAACTCGGCTGAGATCCAGTGAAGAAGTTGACCTAAATTTGTAAATTTGGGTTATGAATAGCGATCTGGTAAAACATTTTCCCCATAGACTGTATATTTGAAGCAGGGGGAAAGCTAGGTATGTTGGAAAGAGGCCTCAGACGCTCAGAGTACCATTTCTGGAGACGTAACTCTGCCCTGTTAGAGCACAGTTTAGAGTTCCACCGAAGAGAGCGATTAAATTTATCATCCTAACCCATTTCATTGCACGTAATTTCAGTATTGAAATTTCGATTGATGGTTAGTACTAGGATGATTATGACGATGAATAGTGTGTGGCTGGTTCGACATGACAGCAAATCTTGCATACTGTTCTAAATGCATATCAGTTCAAGCCGAGAGGTGACCAAGTTGAAGAACATTACGTTTCGAAATATTCGTAACTTTGGACCACATTTTAGCTGTAGATGTTACCTGTACCTGATTTTCATTTAGTGACATCTAGTCCTTATTTAGTGAAGGTCATGCTGGTAAGTAACGATTCATTTGTGTGACCAGAGAACGGCGTTACGCAGATCTGCTTTTAATGTTCTCAGTGACTGAGGAATAAATCGTATTGAAAACACTTTGGGTATTAAAGCCTGCCATCGTAAAAGTAAGTTTTCTTCAAAAAGTGCCGGACCAACCGGGCTGTGTTGGATATGTAGGCCTGCGGGCCGCTCCAAGCAACAGCCTGTTGGACCAAGCTCTCACAAGTCAAGCCTGGCCCGAGGCCAGGCTTCGGAAGTAAAACTACTCCCAGAACCCCATCAAGCAAGTATCATCCTGACAGACTTAAATCTGAAAATATTGTATTTTTCTGTTTCTCGAGGTGTATAAATTTATGAGATACGTAGGATGAGAAAAGAATATTAACAGTTTATTAAATATATCTTGGCACTGCTTTAAATTGTAGTAATATTGTCAAGAGCCGTAGACAGCCTGACGTTAATAGTGTTTTTATAGTGCATCTCTGTGGTTAATTTCGCCTGTGATATTAATATATTTTAAGCTAAGACAGTACAGCAGGAAAATTCTAACGTTAACACCTGATCAACATTACAAGCTACGATACATTGCATCGTGTGTTTATCCATGTGCATTCTGCTCTCCATAAGGGAATGAATTTCTATACTTAATGCTATTTTCTGTTCAAAAACATTACAATTACATTCGTATACCTATGGCAGTATCATACAGCTATTGTCCACTACGGGCTCACCATAGCCCGTGCTACTTGGAACTTTTTGTTCCAGGTAGCGAATCTTGAACAACAAATAACATACAACTATACTGTTTTGTACTTGTTAACAGCCTTGCCCCTTAAATGTGATGACCAATTATAAGAACATCAGCAAACTCCCCCCCCCCCCCAATTTACTATTGTTTAGTGTATATAACAGTTATGGATCAAGCGAGCTGTTGTTGGTGATATTTCGTGACGACAGGTAAAGTTCGTCGAGCGCTTCTCACCAACAACATTACGGAGAATAAAGCCAAGGTATTGAAGTACTGGTTCAGGGGGGAGAGGACGTTAAGAATCACGAGATGTCGGTTGATATAGAGTCCTGGAGTAAAATGATGTCCGGTAAATATATCCCTTACATCATTCTAGATTGATCACTCTGAATTGATCATTCTGAATTGATCATTCTAGGTTGATTACTGTGAATTGATCACTTTTAACTTGCAGTGTTTCTGATCTTAATTCACAGCCTCCTCACCGGAGTCTAATGACCATTAAAAAGTTGAGGAGGCTTTCCTCACATAAAAACCTCTCCACTCATCCTCAAATGACCTCACCCTAATTTCTGAGGTGCACCAGCACAAGATGGTTCACTAACTAGTGAATTATCTCTCTGTCTCTCTGTCTCTCTGTCTCTCTCTGTCTCTCTGTCTCTCTGTCTCTCTCTGTCTCTCTGTCTCTCTGTCTCTCTGTCTCTCTCTCTCTCTCTCTCTCTCTCTCTCTCTCTCTCTCTCTCTCTCTCTCTCTCTCTCTCTCTCTCTCTCTCTCTCTCTCTCTCCCTGATTTCACCAGTCGCGAGATCTCAAGATTCGTCTGTTTTCCCTTCACAAGTCAGACAGACGTTGAAGAGCTTTACATAATATTATCGACCGTCCTCAAGGTGCTGGCGGAGGCCCCAGTAGACATGACGCTCGTTACCGCGAGCCAGAAAAGAAACTTCATCTCCATTGGCTAAATCGCCCGATCTTCTTTGAATAATTCAGTTCCTCTTATTTACACCGACTAGTTTGGACTACCACTGTTAGCACGCTAGCCAGCTCGATATCCACCCAACTGGCTAGCAAGTAGGCTCGATATCCAGCCAGCTGGCTAGCAAGCAGGCTCGATATCCAGCATGCTGGCTAGCAAGCAGGCTCGATATCCAGCATGCTGGCTGGTAAGCCAGCTAGCTGGATATCCAGCCAGCTGGCTAGCAAGCAGGCTCGATATCCAGCCAGCTGGCTAGCAAGCAGGCTCGATATCCAGCCAGCTGGCTAGCAAGCAGGCTCGATATCCAGCCAGCTGGCTAGCAAGCAGGCTCGATATCCAGCCAGCTGGCTAGCAAGCAGGCTCGTTATCCAGCCAGCTGGCTAGCAAGCAGGCTCGATATCCAGCCAGCTGGCTAGCAAGCAGGCTCGATATCCAGCCAGCTGGCTAGCAAGCAGGCTCGTTATCCAGCCAGCTGGCTAGCAAGCAGGTTCGATATTCAGCCAGCTGGCTAGCAAGCAGGCTCGATATCCAGCCAGCTGGCTAGGAAGCAGGCTCGATATCCAGCCAGCTGGCTAGCAAGCAGGCTCGATATCCAGCTAGCTGGCTGGTAAGCCAGCAGGCTCGATATCCAGCCAGCTGGCTAGCAAGCAGGCTTGATATCCAGCCAGCTGGATAGCCAGCAGGCTCGATATCCAGCCAGCTGGATAGCAAGCAGGCTCGATATCCAGCCAGCTGGCTAGCAAGCAGGCTCGATATCCAGCCAGTTGGCTAGCAAGCAGGCTCGATATCTAGCCAGCTGGCTGGTAAGCCAGCAGGCTCGATATCCAGCCAGCTGGCTAGCAAGCAGGCTCGATATCCAGCCAGCTGGCTAGCAAGCAGGCTCGATATCCAGCCAGCTGGCTAGCAAGCAGGCTCGATATCCAGCCAGCTGGCTAGCAAGCAGGCTCGATATCAAGCCAGCTGGCTAGCAAGCAGGTTCGATATCCACCCAGTTGGTAAGCCAGCAGGCTCGATATCCAGCCAGCTGGCTAGCAAGCAGGCTCGATATCCATCCAGCTGGCAAGCAAGCAGGCTCGATATCCAGCCAACTGGCTAGCAAGCAGGCTCGATATCCACCCAAATGGCTAGCTAACATCATTGGTAGCCAGTCAGTCAGCCAGCCACCTAACATCCTCGATAGCCAGCTAGCTCACATCTGTGGGCTGGCTACCGATGTTGACAAACTCGCCATCTATGGCTATCAATCAAGCTCAACAGCCAGCCATACTGCTGTCAATGCTCGACAGCAAGTTTGCAAGCTCGCAAGATAAACAGCGAGAAGTCCTTCCACTCCTATTTACATTGGCATGAGACGAAGGGAAGTGTTTGGGCTCATTCGTATATCTTAAAGCGGGGGAAAGAGGACACACATTTATAATCCTTCACGGTCTGGAATAACAAACACTTATCTTGACGTATCTATCGTAAAGTTTATTTTTGTTCACTTGTACGTAAATAAGTCGACTTGGAAAGAGAGCGAGAGAGAGAGAGAGAGAGGGAGGGAGGGAGAGAGACGAGCTCTCAGGTTGTTGATTGGTAGGTAATATTGGCACTGTAATTTGTCATGGTATAAATAATATATGGTAAGTATGCTTCGTAATTTGGTGAGGGTGTTAGTATGGAGCGGTGCTGGGACTTTGATCCATCTGACGAGGGAGGCGGCATCCTGATCTGTAAACAGTTAATTTGGGGTTTGCTCTCTCTCTCTCTCTCTCTCTCTCTCTCTCTCTCTCTCTCTCTCTCTCTCTCTCTCTCTCTCTCTCTCTCTCTCTCTCTCTTTTTTTTACGCTAGAGATCATCCTAGATAGGTCAAACATTCAAAGATTTTACCATATATTCTGTAAGTGAGGCCAAATATATAATGCTCTATTCATTCGTCAGACAATTGTCACCAAATAGATTTGGTGAGGTCTTTTTCAATGACAAATTGTAAAAAAAAAAAAATGTTAAATGGAAACATAATTGACCCTGCTTTATTGCAAATTTGCAAAGGCATACAGCATAAATATTAGCAATGGTGTTACATTATCGACACCATCGTCGGAGTGTGGAGTGGCAATTCCAAAGCCATCTACGAGTCTGCACCCCGAGAAACAATGGACAGAGTTTCTTTCACCCTGAGGCTCCTGTTACCTAGCAGTAAATAGGTACCTGGGAGTTAGTCAGCTGTCACGGGCTGCTTCCTGGGGTGTGTGTGGTGTGGGGGGGGGGGGGGAAGTAGTTAGTAACAGTTGATTGACAGTTGAGAGGCGGGCCGAAAGAGCAGAGCTCAACCCCCGCAAACACAACTAGGTGAATACACACACACACACACACACACACACACACACACACACACACACACACACACACACACACAAAATACCGTTTGCAATATATGCGAACTTTGTAAATATTAGGATATCCTTCAGCGACCTAGACAGAGAGGCCTTCAAAACACTACAATCTACATAAAACCATGAAGCACCGACATGAAATGCTTGTACGTAGGGGTATAAATGAACCCGGGAAGATATGACAAAAATGCTGCATACGGTAACTGAAAATAATGGATAAAGATGCAGTGTTTAGAATGAGAAATGGGAGGATGAGATGACGCAGGTGAAAGCTGCGTGTCCAAATGAACCGGAGAGAGACGTCAAGAAAATCCTATCCAGGATAAGAGTAAAGGAACCAGAAAGGCAACTTCCATGAGCAAATTACAAAAGCAAGTTCGACGGAAACATGAGAAATGGCATATAATGTTAAAAGACCAGGAGAGGGAAAGACTATGGTCGCCGCGTTGGAGTTGCGTAGTTCAGGATTAGTCTGACATGTCATAATGGTCTAATAAGGTTCTGAGATTAACGAAAAGATTCAGGAGAGGAGACATGGGGAATGTGGGCTGTGAGACCCTGCCAAGGGCGTCTCGACACACTTCAATTGAAGTCTGAAAAAAATGGCAGCAAGATTTGAATCGAAAAAAATGGCAAAATTACACAAGATTGGGAAAGAAGTAAGACGTTCTATATAGCAAGGAGAAGAGGCAGTCTTTTCCATCAGAAAATTAGAAAAATCTCGTTACAACCTCATATCTAATGCCAGAAGCGAGCGCGCATTCACACATTATCAGAATAGCGTCTGCCTTAAGTATCAAACTGTCCACCAGATGGTAGGCTTCAGAAAGTATCCAAACGCGTGAAATGGAAGAACCGGAATTATTACTTTAAACTAAGAATGTTCGAAGAGCCGGGATAAGACCTGTTGCATGGTCCTACAGGCACGAGACAAGCTAACTACTCAACAGACCACCAGCCGACCGAATCATCAGACACGGGAAATTAGGTCTTCGTTGCATCAGATCACCAGACAGTCGGGTCTCAGACCACCACGAGGGGTAAGATATAGTGTCCTTTCCTCGACAAGGCTCTTACAGTGAGTGGTGTGGGTGAAGAGCTAAGAGAGCACTGGGGGAGTTGCCCAATCAGTTTTACCAGCCTCCTCCTCTTTCCAGGTGACTGTGTATCGAACGTACCCATACCGGTTTCCCTTTGGTAGCCAGTAATCATTGTACCATTCCCCGAGTACCTACGTACCGTTGCCTCCAGGTACCTGTTGTTCCATCCCTCAAGGTACCAAGGTACTCATTGTACTCCCTTCAGGGCCCCAGGTACACAATGTAATATCCCCCAGGTACCAAGGAGCCCGCAGGTACCAAGGAACAAATTGTATCATCCGCCAGGTCCCAATTAAGGTACTCATTGTACGAACCTCCAGGTACCTGGATTGTACCTGGATGGGGTTCTGGGAATTCTGCTACCCCTACAGTCTGGCCCTAGGCCAGGCTTGACTTGCTAGAGAATCAGGTTGTTGCTTCCAGCGGCCCGCAGACCCTCATATCCACTTCAGCCCGGTTGGTCCGGCTTTGCTTACAGAAAACTCCAATTTTTCTTAAAGACTTTCACCTTCGTTCCCGGAAATATTTCTTATACTTTTGAGGATATTGAAAAACCGTGAGCCTCTGATGTTCATGCATTGTCCGCTGATTGCACATAGGTACCTATTATACCATCCCCCCCTCCAAGTACCAGTTGTACCATCCTCAGGTACCTTTGTACCACAGCCACCGACATACCCCTCACCACTGGAAGTTGAGTCTCAGCGAATGTTTTGATTTACGCAGACCGACAAATTTGCATTTAATTTCCATAGGAAGGCAGAGAGGCTGGTCCCGTCCGGCTCTGTGGCGGCTACAAGCTGGATAAAGGATGAACGTATTCATTTAATCTCCTTTATTGTTGAGATTACGGCGGGGTTATTTATGGGGATGGTTGTGGGTGGTGGTTGCGAGGAGGGGGGGGGGGGTAGTTGTTAGGAATGGCTGTTGGAGGTATGGGTGGTTGTAAGGGTGTATTTTGGTTGGGGAGAATTTGTTACAGGTCGTGGTTGTAATAGAAGGTGTAGTGGACGGTGGTGCGGGATGCATGGTGGTGGTTGTGGTTGGGTGGTGGTTGTGGTTGAGCGGGTACCTATTAGTGCTTACCTACGAGTGACTACGGGTGAAGAGAGAGAGAAAGAGATCTGGCTCCTTACATCCCGCCTCCTAACCGTTTATACTTCAACTAGTTACCCCTCTCAACATTACCGTTTTCCTCATACATCTATATAAACTGCTGGAAGCAATTTGGCTTCAACAACCTCTTCTTCCAATGCATTCCACTAGCCTTCACCCGCGCAGGAAACGATCAAGAACTTCCTTACAAATCTTCGACTCAGTTACATGTCTAGCCTTCACCAATGTCCCACTAGCAAACCCCAAAGCAAACCAACATGTTGGTCAGACTATTTGGTTACACCAAATAGTCCAAATGTACCTCGCTGTTAGAGCTGTCATTAGTTTGTCATATTGACCTGAAAGTATTCAACAAAAACTCGGTTGTTCAACGTCCTACCAGCGAGCATCAGAAATATTGCCTGAACAACCGTGGACATCTTCAAGAGAAAACTAGATTGTTTTCTTCAAGGAGTGCCGGACCAACCGGGGTTGTGGTGGGTATGTGGGCTTGCGGGCCGCTCCAAGCACAACCCGTTCTCGCAAATTTAATAAGTCAATATTGACTTATTAAATATGTGCATAGGTGACATACTTAACATAATAGTTTCCCTTGAAAAGCTTCATAGAAAACACCGACCTTACCTAACCTACTTAGTATGTTAAGATAAGCATCTTATTGCTTCGTAATTACAATTATTACCTAACCTATACCTATAATAGGTTAAGTAACAATTGTATTCAGTATTTTCAAGGTCAGTATTTTCTATGAAGCTTTTCAAAGGAAACTATTATGTTAAGTATGTCACCTATGCACGCAACTAATAACTCAATATTGACTTATTAAATTTGCGAGAACGGGTTGCCAAGCAACAGCCTGGTGGACCAAACTCTCACAAGTCAAGCCTGGCCTCGGGCCGGGCTTGGGGAGTAGAACAACTCCCAGAACCCCATCAAGCAGGTATCAAGGTATCATTAAATATTACCTACCATCATTACAGAAACGCACTAGTTAAATCAACGACAATAAATATGGAATAATTATTAATGTTTTAAATTAGACATTTGATAAGAAATTTCCGACTCAATCTTTGTAAGTATGAAACGAAAATGTGAAGCCCTAAAAAATATATTGTTCACTGAACATTTACTAATAAACATTATACTACTGAATATATATATATATATATATATATATATATATATATATATATATATATATATATATATATATATATATATATATATATATATATATATATACCCCTAAATAGTGACCACAAATGTTGATAAACATTTAAAAGTAATTGTTGTTAAAACAATCAGCGGGCTAACTTACCTCTAGTTATATTACGAAGCAGAAAAATGAAGTAAAAGTTAAAATAAAAAAGCTGTTTGGTCCTTATTTGGACCAGCGGGGCCATACGCGGACACAACAATAGTGATGAATGACAGCGTAAATGTGGGAGGCTGGACCGAAGTGGTGTATTACCTGATGCTCTGTCTCTCTCTGTGAGACAGGTAGGACTGTGATGTAGCGAAGAGCAGAGAACGTTACTTGCAATTAGTACACGAGATTGGTGGATGCTCGCGGTGTGTGGCGGTGGTGGCTTGGCTACTGGTGGTGTGGTGGTGGTGGCTTGGCTTCTGGTTGTGTGGTGGTGGTGGCTTGGCTTCTGGTTGTGTGGTGGTGGTGGCTTGGCTTCTGGTTGTGTGGTGGTGGTGGCTTTACTTTGGTGGTGGTGGCTTGGGTTGTGGTGGCGTAGTGGTGGTGGCTTGGCTACTGGTGGTGTGGTGGTGGTGGCTTGGCTTCTGGTTGTGTGGTGGTGGTGGCTTGGCTTTGGTGGTGGTGGCTTGGGTTGTGGTGGCGTGGTGGTGGTGGCTTGGCTTCTTGTGGTGTGATGGTGGTGGTGGTTTGGGTTCTGGTGATGTGGTGGTGGTGGCTTGGCTCCAGGTGTTGAAATCTAAAGTGTGGAGACGGCGGCCTGGTTTCTGATGGTGTGCGATTATACCCTGAACCTTGAAGCTGTTTAGTGGTGGCTTAGATCACTGTTATGTAGGAGCTCAGGCTTCACATTGCGAAGATTACCTCTCAGGTCAACGAGACTAAAGACCAGAAACGTTCACATGACCAACGACACGCTTTTACAAGGCGCTTCTCCGCGCTTCTCACAAACTTTACACGTAAACGATATTTTCTCCACTCGATTCGTTTCTTCAATCCTTGCCAATATTCTCACAAGTACATGCACTCTCTGGGGGTCAACGGATTAGCGTGGTAGATTAATCGCTCATCCGTCATAATGCCAGGAGATCAACCGGCCGTAGAGCCTCCGAGGGAAGGTCAGGCCAACACTATTCAAATCAAGCACAGGTTCACTCCAACCAATGAATATTAATGTCTTCTTCAGCATTCAAGCTGAATCGAGAGGCAATTTTTGTTTGGGGGAGACAGGGCTTCGACGAGGAAATATAGACTCAGTGCAGCTTGCTCAGCGGTTACTCAGTAGAGTATCTGGAATAGAATGAAAAATAATAATAAAACTTGGAAAAACTCCATTAGAAAAGAGAAACAGTGTCAGTGGACTCTGATCGATCCTCGATCCTGTGCGGATATGATCGAACCTCATCCCCCCCACCCCTCCTCCATTTCGTTGTTGTGGTTTAAGATTCAGCTACTGGGAACAAAAAGTTCAAAGTAGCACGGGCTATGGTGAGCCCGTAGTGGACTTACTTGGCACAGGAGCGGGGCTGTGACCTAACGGGGCTCCTCCTCGGTCACTACTTCACTATATACACCTCCCACCCCTGACTCACCTACCTGGTGACCCAGCAAGGCTCGCAGTCTCAATTATCATATTCCTGCAAGATGAATTTGTTGCAGCTTCGGTAGATGTTGTCCCTGCTGTTGCCGCTGCTGTTGCTGCTGCTGTTGCCACTGCTGTTGTTGCCACTGTTGTTGCCACTGCTGTTGTTGCCGCTGCTGTTGTTGCCGCTGTTGTTGCCACTGTTGTTGTTGCCACTGCAGTTGTTGCCACTGTTGTTGCCGCTGTTGTTGCCGCTGCTGTTGTCGCTGCTGTTGCTGCCGCTGCTGTTACCCCTGCTGTTGCCGCTGCTGTTGCCACTGCTGTTGCCGCTGCTGTTGCCACTGCTGTTGTTGCCACTGCTGTTGTTGCCGCTGTTGTTGCCACTGCTGTTGTTGCCGCTGCTGTTGCCACTGCTGTTGTTGCCGCTGTTGTTGCCACTGCTGTTGTTGCCACTGCTGTTGTTGCCGCTGTTGTTGCCACTGCTGTTGTTGCCGCTGTTGTTGCCACTGCTGTTGTTGCCGCTGCTGTTGCCACTGCTGTTGTTGCCGCTGCTGTTGCCGCTGTTGTTGCCACTGCTGTTGTTGCCGTTGCTGTTGCCGCTGTTGTTGCCGTTGCTGTTGCCGCTGTTGTTGCCACTGCTGTTGTTGCCGCTGTTGTTGCCACTGCTGTTGTTGCCACTGCTGTTGTTGCCGCTGCTGTTGCCACTGCTGTTGTTGCCGCTGCTGTTGCCGCTGTTGTTGCCACTGCTGTTGTTGCCGCTGTTGTTGCCACTGCTGTTGTTGCCGCTGTTGTTGCCACTGCTGTTGTTGCCGCTGCTGTTGCCGCTGTTGTTGCCACTGCTGTTGTTGCCGCTGCTGTTGCCACTGCTGTTGTTGCCACTGTTGTTGCCGCTGCTGTTGTTGCCGCTGTTGTTGCCACTGCTGTTGTTGCCGCTGCTGTTGCCACTGCTGTTGTTGCCACTGTTGTTGCCGCTGTTGTTGCCGCTGCTGTTGCCACTGCTGTTGCCGCTGCTGTTGCCGCTGTTGTTGCCACTGCTGTTGTTGCCGCTGTTGTTGCCGCTGCTGTTGCCGCTGCTGTTGCCACTGCTGTTGCCACTGCTGTTGCTGCCGCTGCTGTTGTTGCCGCTGCTGTTGCCACTGCTGTTGTTGCCGCTGCTGTTGCCACTGCTGTTGCCACTGCTGTTGCTGCCGCTGCTGTTGTTGCCGCTGCTGTTGTTGCCGCTGCTGTTGCCACTGCTGTTGTTGCCGCTGCTGTTGCCACTGCTGTTGTTGCCGCTGCTGTTGCCACTGCTGTTGTTGCCGCTGCTATTGCCACTGCTGTTGTTGCCGCTGCTGTTGCCACTGCTGTTGTTGCCGCTGCTGTTGCCACTGCTGTTGTTGCCGCTGCTGTTGCCACTGCTGTTGTTGCCGCTGCTGTTGCCGCTGATGTTGCCGCTGCTGTTGCCGCTGCTGTTGCCGCTGCTTGTATCTCTCTCCCTCCTTTACTCTATTTTCTACACTTCACCTAATCATATATCAGGATACATTTTCGTGTCTATCGTTATACGGGATATTCGCGTTCCTGCGCATCGGCATGACAGCCGAGTAGACAGTGCTCGGGATTCGTAGTACTAAGGTTCCGGGTTCAATCCCAGATGGAGGTGGAAACAAATGGGCAGAGTTTCTTTCACCCTAATGTCCCCTGTTCACCTAGCAGTAAATAGGTACCTGGGAGTTAGACAGCTGCTACTGGCTGTTTCCTGGGTGTGTGTAACTAAAAGGAGGCCTGGTCGAGGACCGGGCCGCGGGGATGCTTAGCCCCGAATTCATCCCAAGAAAACCTGCTCCTGCTCATTAGCAAGTGTTCTCCGGTCATTAGCAAGTGTTCTCCGCTCATTAGCAACTGTTCTCCGGTCGTTAGCAAGTGTTCTCCGGTCGTTAGCAAGTGTTCTCCCGTCGTTAGCAAGTGTTCTCCCGTCGTTAGCAAGTGTTCTCCGGTCATTAGCAAGTGTTCTCCGGTCATTAGCAAGTGTTCTCCGGTCATTAGCAAGTGTTCTCCGGTCGTTAGCAAGTGTTCTCCGGTCGTTAGCAAGTGTTCTCCGGTCATTAGCAAGTGTTCTCCGGTCATTAGCAAGTGTTCTCCGGTCATTAGCAAGTGTTCTCCGGTCATTAGCAAGTGTTCTCCGGTCATTAGCAAGTGTTCTCCGGTCATTAGCAAGTGTTCTCCGGTCATTAGCAAGTGTTCTCCGGTCATTAGCAACTGTTCTCCCGTCATTAGCAACTGTTCTCCCGTCATTAGCAACTGTTCTCCCGTCATTAGCAACTGTTCTCCCGTCATTAGCAACTGTTCTCCCGTCATTAGCAACTGTTCTCCTGCCATTAGCAACTGTTCTCCAGTCATTAGCAACTGTTCTCCGGTCATTAACAACTGTTCTCCGCTCATTAGCAACTGTTCTCCGCTCATTAGCAACTGTTCTCCGGTCATTAGCAACTGTTTTCCCGTCATTAGCAACTGTTCTCCCGTCAATACCAACTCTGCGGCGAGCCAGGCAACTGAGCCTCACCTGACAACCACAACGAGTCTACCTTTAGCTAAGAGGAGCCCCGGGGGCAGCCGGGTAACACCCCCCCCCCCCCCTTCACTCCTGACAGGCGGACCACACGATCACCTGATAGCAGTTAAACATGTACAACCTTTACGCTGGGTGCATTTCCTTTGCGGGAGATAATTGTGTTATTTTAATGATGCCAGGCTTCTTAGTTTAGTTTGTTTCTGGATGTCTTGACGGAGTGGGGACGAAGGGTAGTTAGTGCTGATGAGGCAGTGGTTTGGGATACACGAATAGTTTTAAGTGATTGAATTGGAAGCAAACACGGTGATTAATTCCGCAGATTCAGAAACACGCTTGTTACCGATGGTTCTTTATTAGGACGTTTGTTGTTCTGTGTTCTGGACCCGTTTTGGGGCTTTGCTCGTCCAAACTCCGTCCAAGCGGTCGTCCAAATCCTGGTTATACTCTCGTCCAAATCCTGGTTAAGCGCTCGTCCTAATCCTGGTTAAGCGCTCGTCCAACCCCCCCTGGTTAAGCGCTCGTCCAACCCCCCTGGTTAAGCGCTCGTCCAACCCCCCTGGTTAAGCGCTCGTCCAACCCCCCCCCCTGGTTAAGCGCTCGTCCAACCCCCCTGGTTAAGCGCTCGTCCAACCCCCCTGGTTAAGCGCTCGTCCAACCCCCCTGGTTAAGCGCTCGTCCAACCCCCCTGGTTAAGCGCTCGTCCAACCCCCTGGTTAAGCGCTCGTCCAACCCTTGGCCAAGCGCTCGTCCAACCCCCCTGGCCAAGCGCTTGGCCAGGGGTTGGACTTGGAATAAGATGCATTGCTCAACCTAACCCTTCTGTGTACAAATTCGGTGTTTTCTCAGGTATTAAATACCTTTAATATGCACTTAAAATTTTTCGTCTAATTCGTCCTAGGTTATGCTAGGTAATTATTACAAGAAGGTTAGGTGTTGGGGTTCTATTGACAGTTATTCAACCCTTCCTCAGGCTGGGTTCATTCCTTCCAGAGGCAGACCCAAAGGACACATTAATCATCTATAATATACTCTTAATTCAAAAAGTTAATTTTCTCAAATATAAATTAATATTATGAACTAGAATATTGTGTATTTTTGAGGCGTAGGTTAGGATAGGTGTTTAGGTTCTGTTGGCGATTATTTGTATATGTAGTGTGTATGTGAAGCATTTATAGAGTTATGATTCGAACAGAGGTCGCATTGCTCGTTAATCCAGCCGCCAAACTCCCTGTTTACTAATGGAAAATGGTTTCCGCATGACTCACAACTGATGTCGCAACCCGTCCTCGACTCAAGTCCATTATATCCAGCGGCCGACCCCACAGGCGCATTCATAAATTTTTACATGCTGTTCATTCAAAACAGGAATTTCCTCAAATATAAATTAATATTATATCACAATAAAGCAAAAAAAAAGGCACAATAAAGCAAGAAAAAAAAAGGGAAGGGGGTGGTAGGAGAAAAGCACACAGAAACTGTATTCGAGGGGACCTACATTCCCTCCAATGCGTTGTGTGTGGTTTTCACCGAGGCTATGGGTCCCCCTCCTTCCAGCCAGAGGTGGTACTCCCTTCCCTATTTAAATTAATATTATAATATATTAGCATATTGTGCATATATAGGCATAGGTTAGGTTAGGTGTTTAGGTTCTGTTGGCGATTATTTGTATTTGTAGTACGTGGGAGAAGCATTTACAACGTTGTGGTTCGAACAAAATTCGTCAGTGAAGCACTTGTTCCGGAAGTGTTTGAACGTCATCAGTTGTAAGTCGTGTGTAAACCGTTTTTTATTCATAAACAGGGGGTTTGGCGAGTGCATGGAATAACTTTTGGGTCTTTGTTTGAATGACGGGCTAGATGACGTTCGAACCTTTCTCGAACAGTGCTTCACTGACGACATCTGTTTGAATCACAACTCAGTAAATGCATGTACACTACAATTACAAATAATTAACAACGAACCTAAACACCTAACCTACGCCTAACTATACATATAACGTTAATACACAATAATATTAGTTTATATACAAGAACAAACTTATTTTTAATACATAATATGTCAAAATTTATGACTGCGTCTTGGCCGCCGCTTTAACGAACTTGGCCTAAGGATAGGTTGAGTCGTGTGTAATGGGTTTCTCATTCGTAAATAGAGGGTTCTGCACCTGTATTAAAGAGCATTCAACCACTGCTTTAGAGAACGGGTTAAATCATTTGTATATGCAGAACGTGGCGTGAAACCCTTAAATATATGTGATTAAATTACGAAGTTATCAATACCCTTTTCGAGAAGTTGTCATAACTTCTAACATTGAATGTCAGAAGTTATGGGACGTGTCTTAACTACATAAAAATATAGCAATAGTCTGCATAAACATGTAACCATATTTTCCTACAATCACACAATTAGTTAATTTCCAGCTATCCTGGAACAGTCAACAGAGCGTATTAATACCTAAGGAAACCTTGGGCTAACTATAAACGAAATTACAATATATAAAATAATCCTTTACATTAGAAAAAAGTACATGTGTATATACACGTTAAAAATCAATTAATGTGTTTCTGGGGTCGTCTGGTGCTTAAACGACCATAGTCTAAGGACGATCATAGACAGAGGACGACCATAGTCTAAGGACGATCATAGACTGAGGAAGACCATAGCTTGAGGACCGGTTAGAGTCGTGTGTCAATTTTTGGGTCATTCATTAGAGAAGATTTGGCGGCTTGATTAACGAACATTTGCCCTGTGTGTATGAGGACGTACTGATTATCAATATGTGTTGGCTTCATTACCAATAATGAATGTGGATTCCTAAGTCTGTATGGTGTTGCGGTTTAGTAAGAAAAGATTTTATTTATAAGTAGACTACAGCTTGAGTTTTGCTTAGGTCATAAGTCTCTCTTTCTTGATGCAATGTAGTTCACCATCACATCGTAGGATTAAATTAAGTATTCTCTCGATAAAGAAAACATTAAGATTATTTAAGGAGAAATGTTGACCAGATCACACACTAGAAATTGAAGAGACGACGACGTTTCAGTCCGTCCTGGACCATTATCAAGTCGATTATGTTGTGATGAAAAAGGCAAGGGTAATAAATGGACAATTTTGGGCAATGGGTCAAAGACTGCTGGACTGTCTCCTAGACTCTGTCTTGGGCTCTTGCTTAGGCTCTCTCCTGGACTTTCTCCTAGGACGTCCTCTTGGACTTCATTTCGTACTCTGCTAGCACTCCTTGTTTTTTTTTCTCCTAGGACACTCTCCTAGGGCTGACTACTGGACTCACTCCAGTACTCCTGGACTGGTTATAATCAGGCAAGAAGTGAAGTCAATCATTTTGCGTTAAAACTCGTGCAAAAATAAAAAAATTAGATTTTTGTGGTAGGCTTCCGCTACAGTAATACAGCTATTAAAAACAAAAAACTTTATATATATATATATATATATATATATATATATATATATATATATATATATATATATATATATATATATATATATATATATATATATAATAGTGTGTGTGTGTGTGTGTAGTAATAAAATATAGTTAACACGCAAGGAAAAGCAACTTATTAGTGGGCTTAAACATGAGGAAAAAAAAGATCCTAAACTGACAAGTCACCGCTTTGCATAAATTATGTCAGCCTTGTCTCTGCAACAAGACGGTGGTGCACTAAATTACCCAAGACTTCGGGAAAGCAAGGCGATAAAAATTATTACTACAAGGGCACAGCTCCTATTATCTCTTAGTTAAATGTCCTCTCCCAGAATGTGGGGAAGCTGAGGAACGCCTGTAATATAAGCCCCCACTACCGACTAAGGCTGACCACCGTCAATGCGTTCAGCGCCGCCGGTAACATTTGGGCTTCTTCAAGACACAATTTTCCCCATCACTTCGTCGCCAAGGAGATTTCGGGGGAAAAAGTCACATGTGAGCTTCAAATGTGTAGTCATTACCTGTGGGGTGGACGGCCGGCTGATTGGTGTGTTGACTATCTGGTCTAGCAGAATGGAGCTCTGTACATTGGCCTGGGCTGTGAGGAATACGTTTGTTTACTGAGTATTTTGAGACTATTCTTCCATCATTTTTCAGTGTGGTTGCTCAGAATACAAAAACACTTTACCATACAGGTTGTGGAAGTTTTGTGTTTCAAATACGGGACTTGAAATTCACAATGTTCCTCAGTTGAGATCAATTGATCTTTCGGAAAATAAGGAGTAATATGTTCTCATTTTTATGGCCAAAGATTTACCTATAGACGGGATACATTAGTTTTTTGTATTAAAAGTAAAATAAAATTTGGATTTCAAATTATATATATATATATATATATATATATATATATATATATATATATATATATATATATATATATATATATATATATATATAATATTATTCGACAGTCTGCTACGAGAGAAGAAATACGGAAAATTCCTTACTTTCGTATTAATCAATACATCTTCAATAGGATGGCTATTAATTGTTGAAATCATTCCAACTCTATCAAAGGCAGAGTTAGAATGATAGCAAATTTATGAAGATTAAGCCACGTAAGAGAGCGCACGGGCATGAATAGCCCGTAAGATTACAAATTGACTTGCCGCATGATAAGTACTCCAGGGTGAGGTGAATGGGAGGTGGTGATTCACTGTATCTTGTCACTCATCTGTCTGCATGATGTCTGTTGAAGTATGTTGTGTCGTGTTCTGCAAGTTGGCAGAGTGTAATTTGGTACTAGTTGGTTATTGTTGCTTTGGATTGCATTATGCATAATACCTCACCGATGTTCGGTCGTCTGTTGTTGCTGTGTCTATCGATACAGATAAAGATCTGTCGCTGACAGATCAGGCAGGGCTAAAACCTGACTATTTTGATAAATTACACAGAGAACTAACACGGAAACGGCTGAAGGCTCCGTTAGCTAGAGGCAACAGAGACAGTTACTCCTAACAGGAGAAACAGAATGTGATGAGGAGATGAGAGCAGCCCGCAACGCCGGCCAGAAGGCTCTGGTATACCCGGCCAGATATGTTCATAATAATTAACCTCCGTAACTTTGATGGGCGCCACCAGGAGCCTAGAGTTACCCCGTACTGTAGCTGGCAAGGACGCCACCAGGAGCCTCGGGTGTAGCCGAGATGGATGCCACCAGGAGCCTAGAGGTACCCCCGTACTGTAGCTGGCAAGGACGCCACCAGGAGCCTAGAGGTACCCCGTACTGTAGCTGGCAAGAACGCCACCAGGAGCCTAGAGGTACCCCCGTACTGTAGCTGGCAAGGACGCCACCAGGAGCCTAGAGGTACCCCCGTACTGTAGCTGGCAAGGACGCCACCAGGAGCCTAGAGGTACCCCCGTACTGTAGCTGGCAAGGACGCCACCAGGAGCCTAGAGGTACCCCCGTACTGTAGCTGGCAAGGACGCCACCAGGAGCCTAGAGGTACCCCGTACTGTAGCTGGCAAGGACGCCACCAGGAGCCTAGAGGTACCCCCGTACTGTAGCTGGCAAGGACGCCACCAGGAGCCTAGATGTACCCCCGTACTGTAGCTGGCAAGGACGCCACCAGGAGCCTAGAGGTACCCCCGTACTGTAGCTGGCAAGGACGCCACCAGGAGCCTAGAGGTACCCCGTACTGTAGCTGGCAAGGACGCCACCAGGAGCCTAGAGGTACCCCCGTACTGTAGCTGGCAAGGACGCCACCAGGAGCCTAGAGGTACCCCCGTACTGTAGCTGGCAAGGACGCCACCAGGAGCCTAGAGGTACCCCCGTACTGTAGCTGGCAAGGACGCCACCAGGAGCCTAGAGGTACCCCGTACTGTAGCTGGCAAGGACGCCACCAGGAGCCTAGAGGTACCCCCGTACTGTAGCTGGCAAGGACGCCACCAGGAGCCTAGAGGTACCCCCGTACTGTAGCTGGCAAGGACGCCACCAGGAGCCTAGAGGTACCCCCGTACTGTAGCTGGCAAGGACGCCACCAGGAGCCTAGAGGTACCCCCGTACTGTAGCTGGCAAGGACGCCACCAGGAGCCTAGAGGTACCCCGTACTGTAGCTGGCAAGGACGCCACCAGGAGCCTAGAGGTACCCCCGTACTGTAGCTGGCAAGGACGCCACCAGGAGCCTAGAGGTACCCCCGTACTGTAGCTGGCAAGGACGCCACCAGGAGCCTAGAGGTACCCCCGTACTGTAGCTGGCAAGGACGCCACCAGGAGCCTAGAGGTACCCCCGTACTGTAGCTGGCAAGGACGCCACCAGGACCCTAAGGGACGCGCCGAAAAGGCTAGGGATAGTTACCATCAGGAACATTAAGTGGACTCATCAGGCATTTACATGTCCATTATCGAGACCTATATATCTTGTCTCGATCATGGCAGCTTAATCTGTATTTATTCAACAGTTGATGAGCTTCGAGACGCCGAGAGATCGTTCACATCCCAAAGTTTATTATGGGTATGGACAGCTTCGTAGCTCTTCGGAGCTCATAACCTGTTATATAATTGCAAACAAAGCCGCCATGATCGAAGCAAAGATGTACTGGCTTCGTAAGTGGACACTTAGGTGCTTGATGAATCATAACTCTAGCCATAATCAAGCAAAATAATGATTTGACAGCTAAAACAATTGAACCTTACATCTTGGTCACCAATTACATCACTTATTATATATTTGACAATTAACTCTCAAGATTACATTCAGCTCAGAGCAGTAAGTAATTCTCAACCGCACAATTATTCCAGACATTATATTCGTGATCATTAGAACTCACAGCAACTTCCACCAAACGTAATTTATGAAATGAGAAAGATATATATAAGTATAGTGACATTTCAATTGGAAATCGTGGCAAATCAACAGGAATCCGTGACGAATCAACAGGAATCTCTGACGGATCAACAGGAATCCGTGACGGATCAACAGGAATCCGTGACGAATCAACAGGAATCCGTGACGAATCAACAGGAATCCGTGTCAAACCAACAGAAATCCGTAGCAAATCAACAGGAATCCGTAGCAAAACAACAGAAATCGGTAGCAAATCAACAGAAATCCGTCTCAAATCAACAGAAATCGGTAGCAAATCAACCGAAATCAGTGTCAAATCAACAGGAATCCGTGACGAATCAACAGGATTTAATAAAAATCAACAGGAATCAGTGACAAATTAACAGGATTCCATGAAAATTAACAGGTATTCGTGGCAAATGAACAGAAATCCGTAACAAATCCGGAGGAACCCATAGAAAATCAACAGGAATCCGTGACGAATCAACAGGAATCCGTGACGAATCAACAGGAATCCGTGACGAATCAACAGGAATCCGTGACGAATCAACAGAAATCCGTGACGAATCAACAGGAATCCGTGACGAATCAACAGGAATCCGTGACGAATCAACAGGAATCCGTGACGAATCAACAGGAATCCGTGACGAATCAACAGGAATCCGTGACGAATCAACAGGAATCCAAAATAGTCAGTAAGGAAGTTCCTCCACCAAGAGACACCAAATGCAGCGCTGGCCTCGACGGATTCTTCTGTTGTTGTTTTAGATTTAGCTACTCAGAACGAATTGTCCATGTAGCACGGGCTATGGCGAGCCCGTAATTGAGTTCCGTTATTCGCGATAACCTTGTTACTCTGATATTTGGGTCAAAGTATTAAATGGAAGTGGGGTTTCCTCCTTTTTCCCTGTTTATTTTTCGCTTCTGTTTTTAGTCTTGTTTTAATAACATTATCTTGGTGGCGGATGTAGGTGTAGAATGTTCACTAGTCAGTCCCATTCTTTAACGGCTTTTCTAATCATTGTAGTCGCTGTGGAATGTGCATCTAATGCAGCTGCTGTCGTTGGAGTAATGTTGAGTTGGAGTAATGTTGATGCGCAGGGCTTCAGTAGCTTCACATTCCAGTAAGTACCCGCCAAACACACACCGAAACTACGACGTTG